>NC_083724.1:108973299-109276329 GCF_028564815.1 Eubalaena glacialis
TCACTCAGAGCACTGCTCAGGGCCATGCAGGCTGCAGGCTGGTGGCCTGGCTGAGCCCACAGGGCTGCCATCCCTGTGAGAAGCCCAAGTCTGGTATGGACAGAGGCCCTTTCCCAGCATACAGTGGGTTTGTACCTGCCATCACCTCATTCCTAGGTCCTCCCCGTCTCCCATCCACCAGCAGTGGCCACTGCCCTGGTGTCCATGAACTGGGGTCCAGGGGCCTTGGTTTGGTGCCACCTGTTGCCCACGCCTCCTGCCCCCGGCCACATAATTCCTAATTCGCTGTCCTCCCTCATGCCCTCCAGACCTTCATGGAGATGGACATCGAGTCCCAGCCTGAGTGTGCCTATGACCACCTGGAGGTGTACGACGGGCGTGACGCCAAGGCCCCCGTCCTGGGTCGCTTCTGCGGGAGCAAGAAGCCCGAGCCCGTCCTGGCCACGGGCAACCGCATGTTCCTGCGCTTCTACTCTGACAACTCCGTGCAGAGGAAGGGCTTCCAGGCGTCCCACTCCACAGGTGAGCCCACCGCAGGCCAGGGCAGGAGCAGCCGGTGCCCTGTGTGGTCATTTGTCCTGGAGGCCTCTGCTGATCCTGGTCTCAAAGGCAGGCCCTGGGCTCCAGTCGGACGTTTACAAAGAGCTCCTGAAGACACAGACAGGCCCAGCCCCTGGCCGGGTGGAGAGACAGCATGTCCTGAAGGCCAGACCAGAGGGGCAGAGAGTCAGCCTCCTGGGCCAGGGAGAGGAGGTCCTGATTAGGGGTGCGAAGGTCCGAAAACAGGGCAGTGACAGCAGTGCGTAGAGAACCAGAGATGGGGAGGGAATCCCCTGGAGTCCCCAGAGGTAGGACACTTGACTGTGCAGTAGGCCACCCACATTCCACCCCCCCAGATTCACGCGTTCATTCATTCCACAGACATTTGTTAACACGTGGCAGGTACGCGGCAGCATCCTAAGTGCGGGTCACAAAATGAACGAAGCAGACAAACCTCTCAGTCCTTGAGGGGTTTACTCTGCATTTACTTGTTCGTTTATTCAACAACCTTCTACTGAGCCCTGGCCCCCTGCAGGAGACTCAGAGGGGCACAGAGAGATGAATCAGGCGTAAGCCCTTCACCCTGCCCACACGGGAACCCACAGCCCAGGGGAGAGACAGGACACGGACAGATAATTACAGCAGGAGACAAAACACGATAAGGGCCTCGCTCTGGGTGTGAGGTGATGGGTCATTGCAGGCAGGGGAGGAGCCCAAGCACAGCCACAACCCCATACAGCTCTGTGTGTACACAGGTGACTGCAGGTCACTTAGTTTGGCTGGAGCAATGGGCGTGTGAGGACAGCAGTGAACTGGGAATGGTGTGGCTACAGAGAAGGGCTGGAGCCCAGTCCTGTGAGGCCTGGGACATCAGGCCAACGGTGACCGCTGGGGGCTTGGCAGGCTTCTTGTGGGTCTTAAGCTACCTGTTGGGGAGGCCCCACAACTGATGGGTCCACAGTCCCGCTCCTCCCTTTTAACTCAGCCCCTGACCCAGGCCTCGCCCATCCACTCCCCACCCGTGAGCCCAGGTGTCCTGGAGGCCAGGGGGCGTAAGAAGGGGTGGACGGGATGGCCCTGCCCTGCCTGCTCTCGTTTGCCCCTCCCAGCACAGGGTCACACACTGGAGGCCCGGAACTCCATCTGGCCCTCAGACCTGCTCTGTTTGACCCACACTGTGTTTTTTAAAAACATGAGCCAACGTTTAAAAATTAGGAGTTTTCGCATAAAATCCACAAGTACGTCTTCTCGCTTAAGAATGGGAGCTCAGGCGACATGGGGCCCACATGCTTCCGTGACAGCCATCAGCTGGAGCAAATTAGCAGCAACCTCTTTCAACAAGCGCGCTTTCCCCGGGGCCTCCACTCAGAGCGGCCTTCCACCCACCACGTCCCCGGGCCTCCGTGGGCATCTCTCCAGAGGGAAAGCCACAGAGCACTTGTTCCAGGCCAAGGCCTGGGCCGGGTCCAAACCCACCTATCGCTAGCCATGTGGCCTTGTCCCAGGGCCTCCAGCCGGCCAGGAGGCCTGAATATGGGGAGGGACAGTGCCTGGGCCGCAGCCGTGCTCAGGGGGAGGTGGCTGATCTTGTGTCCCCCTCCCCCCTCAGAGTGTGGAGGCCAGGTGCAGGCAGAGGTGAAGACCAAGGACCTTTACTCCCACGCCCAGTTTGGCGACAACAACTACCCTGGGGGGGTGGACTGCGCATGGGTCATCGTGGCCGAGGAGGGCTATGGCGTGGAGCTGGTGTTCCAGACCTTCGAGGTGGAGGAGGAGACCGACTGCGGCTACGACTACATGGAGCTCTTTGACGGCTACGACAGCACAGCCCCCAGACTGGGGCGCTACTGCGGCTCAGGGGTGAGACCCGCCACCCCTCTCACCCCCATGCAGAGACCCAGCGCCTCTGCAGGCGTGGGGGTCCGGCATGGGTGACAGCACCTGCCTGGCACTTTGTAGGAGCCAGAGACCTACAAAGTGGGTGGTCGCTCACAGAGGCCCGCCCCGCCCTGGGCCATCCCCACCCAGGAAACCAGGTCCTTTTTGGTCAACACAGAGGTTCCTGCAGCCTCTGGGATAGGCCCTGCCCTGACCCAAGCCTGCTCAGCACTAGTTTGGTTGGGTCTCCGAGGTAGTTTGCATCTGGAGAGGAAGATGGAGTTCCCTCTGCCCTCTGATTCCCTCGTCCCAGTCCAAAGGCAGCTGACCAGGGCCCGGAATGAGAGCAGAGGTTGGGGCAGGAGCCAGAGACCAGGACTGAGCTGAGTCGTGCTAGGCGGTCGTTCTGGCGGAGCTATAACAATACCCTCATCTCTTCCGCTGCCAGTTTCTCTTCTTGGTGAAAGGCCAGCTGGTCCCAAAGCATATTGATGCTGCTGTCCAAGCAGATACTCAATATTACTTCTTGGTCCATAAAATGGCACTTTCAGAGGCAGTGGGCAAAAGTTTGCTTGATGGGGTTTTTAACTGAGGCCACAGGAAAACCACAGAGGTGGGTTTATTTTCCTCCAGGCAGAGCTTGTGAGTTCTTTTGTTTTTTTCTTTTTCTTTTCTTTTTAATCCTCTCCTCCTTCAATGAATGCCATCTTCCCCTCGCCATTCCACACACACACACTTTTGCACATGTACTCACACTCATATGCACACTCAGACACGCCCTCCTTCCCATCACTTCCCTGGTCCCCTGCCTCTCTCATGGCCGTGCTCCAGGGCAGCCTGGGTGCCCCAGGAAGGGTTAAACTTCCCAGGAGCTGCAGGAGCTGCTGAACCCAGCATTGGCCGGTGGAATATCCCCTTAGGAGCAGAGCTTCAGCCTTTGTCAACTGGCAAGGGCTGGGCAGGGCTGGGACAGGGTGGAGAGCTGGGGAAGCAGAGGACACAGCCACAGCCCCCTTGCCTGCCTGGCTCAGCCGCTCCAGAATCCCCAGGCTACCAAGCTAGTGCCCCCTCCCCACTTGGCTCTTTGTGAGTCCCTTGATCTGACACCTTTGGGTGAGTCACACACCAAATTGGGTGTCCCCAGGTGGCTTCTTCCAAAGACTTGCATCAGGCTGGAGCAAACGGGAGGGGACCTGGGGAAGGAACCCAGTTCCGTCAGGGCTTCCTGGCATGGTTGCTGGAAATGTCCCCAGCGTTTTCGGAAATGGTCCTTTCCAAGCCTTGAGGGCCAGGGCCTCTTTGTGCTGATGCTGTGTGGGCGGCTGTCATTCTGAGGGCCTGCACACACAGGTGAGGAGGGGCTTGCAGGAGCCTAGGAAGGGGCACCACCCGGAGCTGACCAGGGCCGGCATCGGGGAAGGGCAGGAGCGTCGTGGCCGAGTCCGGGTCTGGGGGACCCAGCTGTCCTGTCTTCTCCGAGAGACAGCCGGGACAGCAACAAGGCAGCCACAAGCTGCTCCCTTTCCAAATCCCTTTCACAGCTATCCTCTTTTTGTTCCTGCCACCAGCCCTTCTAGGCTTGGAGAGCAGAGAGCTTTTGCTCCTATTTGCTTCTGAGGGAAGCCAGGCCCAGAGAGGGGCAGTGCCTTGCCTAAGACTTCACGGCTAACTAGTTAGTAGCAGCGCTGGGTGTGGAATGAAAGTGTAACTCTGAACTTAAGACAAGCTCCTCTACCCCCTGCTGCCTCCCCTCCACCAGGCACCCCATTAAACTCCTGCTCCCAAGAATCCTCCTCCTGCTTCAAGGCGCTGGGGGAATCTGGCGGAAATCGGGAGCTGCCCACCTTCCTTATAGCTGGGGAGCTCGGGGAGGGAAACAGCAGCCCAGCCCCTGGTCCTCAGTCTCATGCCCACCCCTTTCCTCTGTCAGCCTCCCGAGGAGGTGTACTCGGCGGGAGATTCTGTCCTGGTGAAATTCCACTCAGATGACACCATCACCAAAAAAGGCTTCCACCTGCGATACACCAGCACGAAGTTCCAGGACACGCTGCACAGCAGGAAGTGACCACTGCCCTCACACGGCGGGGACGGGAGGCCCGCTGCCCTCAGTCAACTGAGCCGGACAGCGGGGGCCGGGCAGAAGGCGGGACCCCGTCCCCATCCCCCAGGTGCCAGGACCTGCGGGCCAATGGTCCAGGTGAGGCAGGGCACTGGACTCCTACATGAGCCACTGCCCCACAATCCCTTCCTCCCTTGCCCCCGCCAGAAGTGAAGGGCCAGGGCCAGGGAGCCAGAGCTTTCCCTGAGACACTTGAAGTGGCCATTCCTCTCTGGGGGCCCAGCCCGGCGGGAGAGGGTCTGTCAGCGGGACCCGCCCACCTTCCCTGCCCGTCTCTACACGCTGTATTGTGTATGGCCGGTGGCATATCTTCATTGTAATGTACATTTCCCACCCCTTCTCCAACCCTGATTTGGTTTTATTTTAAGCCTCCACTTCCCCCTGTTTCCTGGGGTGTGAGTTTCCGTACATGTCCCACAGGAGCCAGGGTGGGAAGATGAAGGGGAGGGAGTGGGGCAGCAAGACAGGGCTTCTCTCAGGCCCAGTGGCTGGTCGGCCACACCAGGGCACCCCAGCCAATAAACCGAAAGTGTTACAGCCAGTATCCTGTGCCAGATGCTGTCTGGGGTATGGGGGCGGCGGGCGTGGGGTGGCTTGTCTCACTCCAGATGCGCAGGCTTGCCGTGTGTGGGGCCGGCCCACAGCCAGGACACCTGGCCTCACTGGCTGCCCTTCCTTCCGTCAATTCCAGGGCCCCAGAGGGTGGGATTCATGGTCGGGCACCCACAGATACTCCTCGCACACTTCAGCCTGCAGGCGCCCCATGTACACACACTGCCCACAGCTCTCCCACACAACTGAAGGGGTGGAACATTCTGTAAACAGGCTGATGGGTGGGGAGGGAGGAGATATGTAAAAGGGGATGGCGTGTGTCTGTCCATCCAGTGTCCATCTGGGTCTTCTGTCTCTGGGTCTGGATGTCGGGCTAGGGGAGCCCACCAGGACCCAGAACACCAGCATCAGCCAGAACAGATCCACCAGCTGGCCCCCAGTGCCTGCCCTCCTGAAGGTCGGACCCCGAGTGCTGGCCCCTCGGAGCCTTCTCTCCTCAGTGAGACAAGAGCCAGATGCTCGGCAGCCACTGAGCTAACATTCCAGCTCTGGCCCCCTCTCCCAAGGCGACCCATGGCTGTGTCTTGTCTGGCTTCTTCCTTCCTGCCATTGCCTTCTCCCTCTCCAGGCAATAGTGAGGCACAGACCTGTCTCCCCGAGGCCAGGTGGAGAGAAACTACATCCCTGCTCCTTCCCTTCAAAGGAGCCTCTCTGTACCCTTTCCCTCCATGGATCTCACAGGGAAAGAAAGCCCAGAGAGGACCCAGGTTCTCTGCCTGGACTGGCCACTCCCAGATTCCAGAGCGAGCAGGCAGCCTGCTCCAAGCCCTGGGGCTCCCTGAGAGCCTTCGGGGGACTGTAGGTCTTTTACTGGCCCCAAACTCCTTCCCATTGCAGAGGCAGATGTTGTGCCAGCTGCTGTCTGGACTACATGGGGGGACCTACCCCCAGGGAGCAATACGGCACGGTGCATCCCATATTGGTCCTTCAGGCAGAAAGCAGCAGTGGAAACCAGACACATGGCTCGTATCTGATGTGCATGCGGGACCAGCTCCCATGGTCAGGCTGCAGCCTTCTCTTCTAGTCCTGAGCGCAGGTGAGGGAGTGGGTGCTGGCCGGAGGGCCAGCGAGGTCACAGGCTGTGATGTCACGGCCACCCCTCCACCTCCTCTGACCAAGGTGCTCAGGACAGCTCAGAGGGCCGTGAACAGAATAGAAAAACCCCCAAACCATTGGAGCCGCCCAGGCATCTCATCTGGACACTTTGCCAGCAAACTTGGCCTCAGCTCCACGGCAGAATTTGTAGTCAGTGGTCACAGCTCTCCTCACCATCCCTGCAGGTTCCTCTGAAGCTCAGAGGACCACACTGCCAGTTTACAAGCCACATGTGCGAAGAGAGTCAGGATCACAGCCTCGTCCAGACTTCGGGACTGCGGCCCAAGAGAGTACCCAGTCCTCCCCCACCCAGATCAGGACCCCTGTGAACGGCAGCAGCACAGCCGGAGGCAGCTCAGGACTGACCCATGCAGCCACCCTGGGCACCCGTCCCAAGACTCCATCACCACCGTAGACTCGGACCCCTCTAACGACTCAGGGGCCCATGCTGGTGGGCCCTCCCAGTCTTCCCTGGGCCCATCTTCCCAGAGGCTGCCTCTGGGCGCTGAAGGCTGTTCAGGAGCTGGCTGCAGGCCATTGATACACATTCCAGAAGTTAATGAATGTGTTCTCCAGACCCGGCCTACGCTCACCTTCTGGCTACTTCAGGCTTCTAGACTAGATGAACTCCAGCGCAGCTGCCCAGCCGCTCAGGTGATTCCACGTCAGAGGACGGAACCCTTCCTCGTCCAACTGTCTCCAAGTCCCTGAGGTTTCCTGGGTCCTGAGTGCGTGGCCAGCAGCAGAAAAGCTAGGATGGACCTGTCCCAGACTGCGCTCCCAACCTGGTAACCCGGTTAAGATAACCACATACCCTGGAGCTCCGGACTCCTCCCTCTGGGCGCACCTCTCTAGCCCTCGGAGGACAGGACACCAGCCCCGGCCTGGCGGTCAGGAGATCTGGCTCTGCCTTGCTTTGCCCTATGACGTTGACCAACTCTCCCCTCCCCGGGCCTCTGCTCCCCAGCCTATCACCTTTCCCCAGCAACCCTTCCTGTTGGGGTCTAGTCTCCAAGAGCCAGAGGGCAGGGCCAGGCTCCTGAGGCAGCTGGGGGCTTCCAGGGCCAACTGTTGGCTCAATTGTAAAAGAAAGAAGGTTGGATGCCCTGCACTGCCCCCTCACTCCTTTTTATCCCTCCCCCTCCCCCTAACCCCACATTCTTCTCAGTAGGTCGTGAGAAGGTTATAAGCTTGAATGCAGCACAGCCAGTTTGGGGCTTCCCTGGCGGTCCAGTGGTTAAGACTCCACGCTTCCACTGCAGGGGACACGGGTTCAATCCCTGGTAGGGGAACTAAGATCCCACATGCTGCGTGGCACGGCCAAAAAAATTTTTAATAAATAAATAAAATAAAAACATAGCCGGTTTTGAATACAAGCTTTCCCATTTGGTGGCTCCGTGCCCCTTGGTGAGTCATTTAACTGCTCTGAACCTTGGTTTCTTCATCTAGATACAAAGGATGATAGCACAGTGTTTCAAGAAAGGAAGAGATAGACTTTGGAGGGAGCCTGTCACAGCGCCTGGAAAATAGGCTCTCTGTAAATGGGCCTTCTTTTCCTGTCATCTGCCGAACAATTCTCCAGTTCCTGGACGAAGCTCTTCCTATGCTAAAAGGAAACTTCTGGGTTCACCAGTTTCCAGTCGTGCATTAGGAGTTTAGCGCAGAACTACATGTGCCAGAGAGGGCAATGCTTAACCCACAGCAAGGCGGGGCTTGCGGGGCAGCGGGGGACATATTTCTGGCTAGCTGGTAGCCTTTCTGGGCACCTCCCAAGTCACACCCTGTGCTTGACTGTCCCTACATACAAAGCTGATTCTAGAATATGTGAAAAGATTTGCTGCCCCAGTTTGCAAAAATAGTAGTGCCTGACTTGGGGAGAGGAGTAAGGAGGGGAGAAGGAGGCCAGATGTTTTCCCCTGAGAGTCAGAAGGCCCACCCCCTCACTGACCAGCCTGCTTCTCCTGCTCCAGCCCCCTCCCAGCCTCACAGCCCTCCCCTCCCCCATCCCAGGAACATCTGGTTCCAATCTCTTCCAGATGCTGTGGCCAAGCTGCTTTATGGCCAATCACCTCAGCTCAGCTTCCTGAAGGCCTCCCTCCATTTCGGGGAATGGTCCCTCCTCGTCCCTTTCCTTGGGACCTTGGCCACCTCTTTTCCTAACATGGAGAAGAGATACATATCGAAGCCAAATGAAACTGTGAGGGTCCTCAGAACTGGCACCTTCCTTCCCACTTCCTTTGCGGGGGGGGCCTGTCATCCAGCCAGGATTAAAAGAAAGATGCTGTCCCAGAAGGAAAGGAATGGATAGGGAAGTATGGGTGTGTGTGTGTGTGTGTGTGTGTGTGAGTGAGGTGTGAGTGTATGAGGCTGTGCCTATATATTGGGTGTGTCTGTGTTTGTGTCTGCACAGCAAAATACCCCACTGTAACCTGGAAGTGCCCCTTGGTGGCCACCACCTCATTTTCCCTCCCTGCCTGCACTAGCTAACTCGGGGCCCCTCTGCTGGACAGTGGCAGCTGCAGCCCAAGGTTGTCCCTTACCTGGCAGCTCTCTGTGGCCGCCAAAGCTGTCCTCCATATCCAGCCCAGGGAGGCGGGGTGTGTGTGTGTGTGTGTGTGTGTGTGTGTGTGTGTGTGTGTGTGTGTTTATGCACACATAGACCTCTCTCCCTCCGCCAGGTCAGATTAGAGGGACGCAGGCCAGAAGGGACCCCGGGGCAGACTCTGGCAGATGCCCTGACCCAGCTCTATCTGACAGGTGCCTGGAGCTGCCCAGGGCTGGCCGAGTGCCAGAGAGCAGCCATCTGGAGAGAGGAAGGACGAGCGGGCTCTCTGGAGGAAACCTGTATGCAGCCCCCCCAACCCCTGCCTCAACTGGCTCCTTCGTCCCCCACTAAGGGGACCCTGAAAGCCAATCTCTCCTCCTAAGAAACCCAGAAGGGTTTTGCAAAAGGAAGATTGAAGCCTGTGCCTCTGCGGGACTCTGAAAACCCCTCAGCTGGTGCTGGGGGGTGGTCCTGCCCAGAGGTGGAAGGATGGACCCTGGAGGTCACCCCCCCATCCTTAGAATCCTGGACTCCAAATATTCCCCACTACTCCTTCAAAATAAGCTTCCTTGGCATTTTTGGCTCCACAGCCCCCCCTGGTGTTATTCGGGAACTAGGCATGGCCATGGTCAGCCAGAAGCGCTGTGGAGACCCTTGGGTGGGCCACTGTGTCTGAGACCTGCCCCGCCCGTGTCTTACTGTCCCAGGTGGTCCCTGGCATACACTGGGGAGACCGGGCAGTGAAATGGAAGGATTCTAGCTTCTGAATCAAATCCTGGGCATTGTTGCCTACTGGCTGTAAGACACGGGCAAGCCTTTTAACCTCTTTGTGCCTCAGTTTCTTCATCTGTTAAATGGGAATCATACGGTGCAGGGACATTGTGAAGACTAAAGGAGCTGATGTGTGTGAAAGCACCTGGCCGGATGCCTGGAACGTAGTAGGCCCTCAGGAAGTGGCATTTGCCCTTCAGCTTTCCTTCCTAGTGCAAGGAGGCTGTGCCCCAAGCTTTGGATGACACATGTTCATCTGGCCCTGAGCCAGGCAGTGTCAGGGAGGTGACTCTGTTTTTTCTGGAGCTTTTCCACTCCAGCAGAGGATCATTTTAATAAGTCCATAATAATAGACACAGAGGTGACTCAGATCTGCAAACGAGGAGCCCTGCTGGGGAGCGGACACTCTGGCTCTGGGGGAGGGAAATTCAGTGGCATCTGAGTCTGATGCAGTGGCAGGCTGCTGCAGTGGGAAGGGCTCCAAACAGGCGGCCTGCGGACCTCGGTTAGGCCTCCAGATTGCTACAGGTTGTCCCCTAGGAGGCCTCAGTTTCCCCATCTGCAGAGTGCATGGTAGCGCCAAATTGACCTCCAAAGTCCTTTCCAAGCTGGAGATGTGGCTCTGCTTTCGGAGCCCTGCCTCTCACAGTGAGATGTGGAACAACCTTGGAGACAGTTCCAGGTGGCCTGTCCTGGGACAGGACAGCTCTTCTGTGACTATACAGCTTGCCCACCCCACCCCTCCCAGAGCCCAAGGAGAGGCGGGGCTCTCAGGCCATGGTGGTTTATTGATGCACGTCGCAAGCACAGCACACAGGCGGGTGTGCCCCCAGCCCAGGGCAAACACGAGGCCAGGGGAGGGCAGTGGGCCTTTTCCGCTGCCCTCAGCAGAGGGGAAAGGGCCTGGGGCCCACGTCTTCTCCTCCATGCATCTCCCACAGCCCCCAGCCCTGATCCATGCCACGGAGACAGCTGGCCACACCACTCCCTGTGGTTACAGAAGAGGCAACCAGCTGTCCCATCTGCCACCCACTGAGATATGGTCTTGTTGGCCTGCTGCCCCCTTCTGTCCTTCATCGCAGAAATCCGGCTGTCACCTTGGGGGCTGCTTCCCACCACCTGACATCACCTCTGGCATCCCCCAAACAGCTGCCTGCCTTAGTTAACACCTCTCCCCGTCACGCCCACGCAGTCTGCTTGTCCCCAGGGTCCACTCTCACCACTCCCATGACCCGTACAAAAGTAGGAAAGAGGTGAAAACGTTGAGTGGCCCGGGAAAGACCTCACCAAGAACTCCCCAGGGAAGGGCCTCTCCGCCAATAGGCTAGCTTCGCGGTGGGTACCCGACAGGGCCAGTGGGCAGGGGCGCGAGGGGGGGCGGGGCAGGGAAGCCACAGTCCAGATGACACACAGGCACAGGGCAGTGGCAGCGCCGCGGCAGAGCGAGCGAGCAAGCGCGCAGCCAGGCGGGGTGCCAGGGCTCTGGGGGAACGCCCTCACTTCCAGTTCCACGCCGGGTCCCCAAGGCGTGAGGCCGCCCACTCCCGGCTGAGGAAGGGGTCCCTCCGGGTCTCAGGGGTCTCTTGCCCCCTCCTCGACCCCAGCGGCTGCCCTTGCAGACCCAGCACTCTGAGCAAGGGAGAAAGTACGCCGGGATTTACACCATCTCCAGACGGAAGAAGGGGAAACACCAGCAGCCAGGTGCCCCCGAAGCTAAGAGAAAAAGAGGGTCCTTCTCTAGAGGGCAGGTGGAGAAGGGGAGGCACAGCCCTCCCCGTGCAGGAAGAGGGTGCCTCGGGGTAAGGAGCAGGGGGCGGGGTGGGGGCGGGGATCACAGCGGTGCAGGAAACTATTTATAGAGGGAGAGGATGGGGCCTGCGGTGAGAAGCCCCCAGGCCCGACTCACGGGGAGGGGCATTCTGTGATTGGCCCTGAGCGGGAGGGGGTGGAGCTAAGGAAGAGCACGCCCACAGCTCTCGGCTCACCTCCGGAGGCAGGCAAGCTACAGGTGGGCCTTGGAAGGGAAGGCTTCCCCGGCTGAGCCCTAGGCGGCAGGTCTCCTGAGATGGAGGCCTGGGATGAGGCAAGAAACAGCAGGGCAGGGAAACCAGAGGAAAGGGGAAGTCTCTAGAAATCCACCCGCCCCCGCACTCCCCACCAACCTGCTGAGGCTAAGAAGCCTTCCCAACCCCACCAGGCATGGGTGGGCCATGCCTACCAAGGGACCACCCTCCGTTGCCTCCAGTGCCCTGGGGAAGGGAAGGGAAGAGGGAGATGGATGGCATGGAGGGAGCAGGGCGGCAAGGGAGAGAAAGCCAGCTCCCTGCACCTATGCCACCCATCACCACCCTGCCTGCCATCTCTCCCTAGCCCCCCAGCTCCCCAGAAGTCCCTAGCGGCCCACGCTGATGTTGCAGGTCTTGCAGCTGGGGTCTTTCTTGGCGTCAGCAGTGGACAGGCTCATGAGCTGGTGCCCGCTGATCTCCCCCAGGGTGCCCAGGGACAGGTCGACAGGCTCGGTGTAGATGATCTCCAGGATGAGGTCTTGGGCGTGGCGGAAGACCAGCTCCCCATCCTCCACGCTGCAGGTCAGGAACTTGTTGCAGGCAATGTCCAGGAGGGGCAGGCGGTCACGGCAGAAGCGATCCCCCAGGGAACCCTTGGGGGCCAGCACCAGGATGGCATAGTGGTAGGCCGTGTACATACAGTAGAAGTCCGCAAAGTAGAGGTTGGTGCTGGGGTTGAAAAGGCGCTGGGCAGGGATCTGGAAGCGCCAGCGGCCGTAGGGGGAGTCCTGCGGGGGCTGGCCTGTGTTGAACTCCGTGTTGCAGCTGAAGAAGACCCCGTGGAGCATGCCGCTGGTCGGGGAGCCATGGCTGCCACTGTTGTCCTTCAGGTAGGGCTGCAGCATGTTCCCGCAGTGGGTCCTGCCCACCCCGGGCGGGGAGAAAGGCCCAGGGGAAGAGAAAATGCCGTTGGTTAGCTGGACTGAGGCTTGGCTGCTATGTGTGACCGAGAAGGGTGTCAGCCCAGCTCCCAGCTCTCCCACCAGCTACCGCCTCCACCAGTCACAAATAGAACATTCCAGAATGCAAGAGAAGGGAGGGCCCGGGAGATGGGCTGATCCAGCCCACTTCTTCACGGAGGAGAGATCTGAACGCGCCACTCCCCAGCTTACAACCCTTTGATGAGACTTGCACAAAAAGCAACGCCGTAAAGATCTGGTCTTTTGGGCCCCACCTCGCAACACCCCCAAACGCACAGGTAACAGGTAACATCCTCCAGCGGGAACCCCACCCCAGGTCTTTCCTGCCTCTGTGCCTTTGCAGTCCTCTTCCCTCTGCCTGGACTGCCCCTCCCACATTTTTCCACCTGGCCTGGCAAACGTCTAATCATCCCTCAGGTGTCCCCTCCTCTCCAAAACCTTCCAGGAACAGCAAGCACTTACATTCCACAAAATTTTGACTGCCTGCTACGTGCAGGACACTGAACTTTACTCGGCAGTCACACATACTTATTATATTCCATCTGTCTGTACTGTTCCCCTGATAGACTCTGAGGTTTGCGAGAGGGGGGGACTATGCCTTTATTCATCTTTTTTTTTTTTTTCTGAGCCCCACGGCATGCAGGATCTTAGTTCCCTGACCAGGGATCGAACCCATGCCCCCAGCAGTGGTAGCACAAAGTCTTAACCACTGGACCACCAGGGAAGTCCCTATTCATCTTTATATTCTGGCACGTATGGGTGCTCTCTGTCTCTCCCTTGCTTGCTGATAGAGGAGCCCAACTGGCCGTTGTCCTCACCACTCACCTGCTGCCTCTCTTCTTTAGTACAAACACCAAAGAACCCCCCGGGGTCAGGTCAAAACGCCCCGCCCCAGCTGACTGCAGTGATAAAGACAGTAACAGGGGCAGCTTGCCCTGGCGCCCTGAGAAGGATGAAGACTTGGAGCAGTATCAGCCAGCATGGTGAGGATGGGCAGCCCCTGGTCCAGCCTCACTCTTGCCCGGTTCTGCTGGCCCTCTGGGCCTCAGGCTCCCCATTTGTAGCCTGAGGGTGTTGGATGGGATCACCAATTTTCAAACATTTTTGAAATGTTTCAAACATTCAAGCAGAACCCTTCTCTTTTATCCCCAAAGGAAATTATACACAGGCAGGCCAGAGGCAATTAAATTGAAGCCTCTCTGGTTGGGCGACAGGTGCGGGGCTCAGCAAGCCTCATCCTCTGATTTCCTCTCCAGTCCCTCGGCACCACCTTAAAGGGCGCCCTGAGATCCTTCCCCAGAGCTTCCAGGTTTCCCAGCACACAGTGTGAAGACCACAACCCTTCATATTGAGAATCCTCTCACTCTATATTCCCCTCACCACCTCCCTTGGGACCCAGGGCCTGAATTGGAGGGACAGCTGACCTGCAGCCTTAGAACCCAGTGAAAGGAACTCTCCGAAAGGAGGATCAAACCCAGGACCTCGTCCACTCATGACTGTTAGCGTGGTGCCCCCAGGCAGCCCCATCCTGAGAGCCCTCTCCTTCCCTGGAGCCTAACATCTCCCCACAGATCCAGCCTGGGTTATGGGGGTGGTGAGGACTCCAGAGGAGGGTCTGGCAACTAACACGGTGGGGGTGACGTCAGATGGCTGGGGCGGCGGGCAGATCCAGGGCAGGAAGGAGAGACCCAGCCGTACCTGGCGTGTTGGAAGTACTCCTTGTGATGGTTGCGGTAGAAGACGGAGAAGCGGAGCATGCGGCCTGCGATCTGCTCGGCCTTCTCCTGCAACTGGGCCAGGTGCTCCTTGGCATAATCTGCAAGAGTCCAGGTGGGTCAGCCGAGGGCCAAGCGGGGGATCACAACCTGCCCCACAGATCACCCACTGCATACCGTGAACGCCGGCCCACCTCTGTCGTCAGGGCGCAGGGGAGACCAGACAGTCACAGCACCTTGGACCAGTTAGGAACAGACCACCTGGCCTGGCTGGGAACATGAGCAGCTGGATGCTGTCTGTCCTTGTCACCTCTGGGCCCTATTGCCAGAGGCTCAGGGCTCTGCGTCAGAAAAGGGCAGAGGGCTGCCCAGTTATACAGTCATGTACAGCGATGGCCCCAGAGGCTATGATCCAAGACCATCCTCTTGTGAAAAGAGGACCAAGAGGCAAAAGACTGAGAGGAGACAATTTGAGGTTCTTTGGGGAGAGCCCCTCAAATCCACCAGGTAGGAGGCTGCCCACACCATCGCATGGAAGCCAGTTGTAATTTCAGGTGGAGAGTCAGGAGGAAACTGCAGAGAACCAAGGTGAATATCTAGGTAGACCAGGGTCTGGGGCATCCCTTGAGAAAGGGGGAAGATTGGAAACAGCACAGTCAAATTGGACTCCCTGGGCCAGGGCCAGAGGCTGGGGCCGTGGAGCCCAGGCAGGGCTGCTGCTAGCCTAGACAGTGCCTTTGCACAAAGTAGGAAGAGGTGCCCTTTCCTCCTTGCTGACGCAGCCCTGACCAGGGTGCTGGGTTTGACAGAAGGAGGAGGAACTGAATTGCAGCCATCCCCAGCTCCCCAGTTTGAATGACCTCCCACCACATGTAGAGTTCTGGGGTAAACCAAGAGGCTTTCCCTGCAAGGTGCAGGAGCACCTCCAGAGAGTGGCGTTTTGCAGCTGAGCTAAGAAAAAAACACCACTCAAAAGAGAAAGGCAGGTCAAGGAGACTTGGGGCACAGACTTTGGCAGAGGATGGAGTCAGCAGCCTCTGAGGCCTGGGGCTAAGGATGTTCATGCCCCTTCCTTGTGACAGAGGGAGATCTGGAGCAGTTCTCACCGTGGGCACCAAAAGAATGGAATATCATGGGGCCGATCCTGGGTCATCAGTGAGCAAGTACGCAGAAGCCCAGTATTTGTTCATGTTGGAATTTGCAAGCTAATAGTTGAGTTTGTGGGATGGTTTTCCCAGCCTAGGTGGAGGCTCAAGACAAACAAAATGTGATTGTCCTACAAAGTGTCCATCAACCAATGATCAATAAACAAAACATGGTCCATCCACACAATGGGGTGTTATTCAGCCTTAAAAAGGAAAGAAATTCTGACACATGCTGTAACATGGATGAACCTTGAGGACATTATGCTAAATGAATAAGCCAATCACAGAAGGGCGAATACTGTGTGATTCTCCTCACATGCGGTACCGAGAGTAGTCAAATTTACAGGGACAAAAAGTGGAAGGGTGGTTGCCAGGGCATGGAACGAGAGGGGAGTGGGAAGTTGTTGTTTAAGGGGCATTGTGTTTCAGTTTGGCAAGATGAAAAAGTTCTGGAGATGGATTGCACACCAATGTGAATGTACTTAACGCTGCTGGACTGAAAAATGGTTAAGATGGTAAATTTATGTTATGTGTATTTTCCCACACTTATGCTTGCCCCAAGCCAGAAAAGTAACTCCATCCCTTTCTGGAAGAGGTATTGTCAACATAATTAGCAGTGCTCGCATCTGCCTTCTGCATCAGACTGCAGGCTTTGGGGGGGCACGGGTGGGTCTCATCCATAGGTGTCTCCCCGTTGACCGAAGCACGGTGCCTGCGTACAGCAGGTGTTCCTAAGTGCGTGCTGGGTTAAGAGGAAGTCCCCTCCTGACCATCACTAAACCAGATGTGCCAAAGCAGCCGGACAGCAGGGCCTCACCCCCAGTGCAGAACTCGACCGTCTCGCTCCAGCCAGACACGAGGTACTCCCCGTCGCTCTGCTTCACGGCGGTCTGCACTGCCACACTGTACTCCGTGCGGGGGCTCAGGAACCAGTGGCCTCTCACCGTCATGGGCAGCGGCACGGCCTTGGCCACGAGCTTGGTGGGGACATCCTGAGAAATGGGGCGCGGACAGAGAGCTGAGAGTCAAATTGGGGGTCACGTCCACTCTTGGCATTCCCCCAGACCTCCCACTCCCCCAGATGGCCGCCTTCCTGCTGAGGAGAGCCAGAGCCTCAAGGATTCAATGGCTCGGTGCCCTGGCCACCATTTTCCCGCAGAAGCAAGCCGTGGCCATTGGGAAGGCCATACAGACACTCCCTGGCCTCCACCCCCTTAACCCCTGATGCCTGTTCTCTTGGGAACTGAGGAGAAAGACCACTGGGGTGGAGGCCCGCAAAGTTGAGGGCGGCAAGACCTTCTTTTCCGAGGGAGACTTCGAGAGCTCTGCACACTGCAGTGCCGTCTCCACGGCAACGGCAAATGCTGAGAAGCCAGGGAGGAAGGGAAAATATGCCTTCTTCTTTGGGGGGGAGGGTTAAGGGGGTGGTGTTGAACATTCACGTCACCGTGGCAACTGGCCTGCCAAAAGACACCCAGATTGGAGAGCCAGTTCCAAAGAGAGAGAGGGTGAGTAACCCACACGATGCAGTCGTCGTGGGAAGCAGCTCCTTCCCACCTCACTCTTCCCCCTGCCTCTCTGCCAGCTTGAGAAGATGGGAGCCTTCCTGCCACCCGCCCCCACGCCGGCTCTAACCCAGGGAAAGACATCCCAGCCAGTGCAGGACTCGCCATCCCTTTTCTAAACCCAGCAAAGAATAGGCCAGAGGGTCGGAGACAAAGAGGATCACAGGGGCCTGAGGACCAAGCAAAGGGGCACAACCCTGCCCACGGCCCGCGTTGCCCACGCGGTCAACAATAAGGCTGCTTTCTCAGTCGGGGGCTTCGTCGGACCCCTGAGACGCCATCCCCAGGTGTGACGTGTCTGTGGCCGCACCCTGGGTTTTCCCACCCCATGTGAATGTCCAGTCATGATGCCGATGATGGTGTTTGCTGTGTGCTGGGCCGAAGCCAAATACCACGCAGACAATTACCTCGATGAAGCCTCTCCCTGGCATTATTATTATTCCCTTTTTACCAGTGGAGGAGAGAGGTTAAACACCTTTCCCAAGATTACACAGTAAGAGCTGGACTGGAGTCGGGCCTCTCCGACTCCCAACTGTCCCCTCTAGGTGTTCTGTTATCCTGCCCCCTTCAAGAGCAGGGGCTCGGAGGAGGCGCTCTGGGCACCCTGCACTCACCCGGTGCTTGAACTTGTTGGAGTTCTTATTCTCTTTCTTGTTCAGGTCAATGAAGTAGTGGGTGACCCTCTCCAGGTCACTGTTCTCCATGGCCCAGGAGATGCGAAAGGAGTCACAGGTGATGTTGCTGACCTCGATGCTGTGGGGCGTGGACAGCAGCTCCATGCTCCCCACTGGTTTGGCTTCTGTGTGGACTGAGGAGAGAGGAAGACTCAACACCTCCCTCCCCGCCACGGAATCTTCTAGAATGCCTTGCTCCCAACATCACTTGCAAGGTGGAACCTTGAGGAGCCATCGATTGCACCTGCCTCATCAGATCTGATGGGAAGATTGCACGAGGAGGACTGGAGGGGTGGGGCCGAAGGTGGGCTGGGGTGGCCCCCTCGGGGGCTCTTGGCTCTCCTGGGAGGTGTCTGCAGAGCAGATGGCACCTGACAGGTGGCGGAGGCAGTGGGAATGCTTCAAACGTGGGGCAGGACAGATTTGCAGCAGATGGAGCCAAGGAGGGGGGCCCTCAGCCAGCAGGCGTGAAAAGAGAAAGGGGTGGGGTGGAGAGAGCAGTGCGAGGCGGTGGAGGAGCGGCAGGAAGCACCCACCGGGAGCAGGGTGTGAGGGTGAGGCAGGCAGGGGGCGCTGGCAGCCAAGAGGCCCAGGATGCCAGGGCTCTCGGGTTCAGGCCCCCTCCTCCCTGGGGATGACTCAGCAAGGGTCACCACAACTCGGGGCTGGGAGTACGAGTGCCACCGAGATGACGTGAATCCACTGGTGGTGGGAGGGGACAGCAGGGCCACAGTTCTCTTCCACCTGTAACATTTCAACTCTCGTTCTTTTTCTTTCAGCAGATCCTCTGTCGCTTGACTCTTACATTACTAGTTTTTACCTTTACATCTCTTGCAGGCCAACTACGTGCTAATAATTTCACAAACATCATCTCATGCAAGCCTCACAATAGGTAGGTACTATTATTATCCCCATTTTACAGATGAAGTAGCTGAGGTCGGCGGGGTGGGGGGTGGTACTAAGATGTCAAAGGTCACACAGCTGCAAAATGATTTGAACTCAGGTCTGTCTGATTCCAGGGCCCAAGCTCTTTATCAGGAAGCTAAGGTTGTGTCCCCTTGTGTGTGTGTGTGTGTGACACGTGTGGTGTGTGTGTGCACAGGTGCACGTGGTTTTACCGCTGTTTATTTTTCCTCCTTCCATCCTTCCCTTTCAAGGAATTGCTTATTCTCTCACCTCCCTCTCTCACTCCTTTGCTTCTACCCCTGGCTGCTGTTCCAGGTGTGAAAGGACCACACCACCATCACTCTCAACTGTGCTTTAGCTAGGACGAGCTGACTCTGGCCTTGACTTTGGCCTGGCTCACGGGAGCTCCGGGGAACAGGGTGGGGAGTGAGAGGAAGGGGGAGTGACTGTCTCTGGGATAAGAACGTGAATGTGGTTGGACTCTGTCCTGGGGCATGTGCTCATTACTGCATCGAGCTCATGCCTGCCTCAAGCCCAGCCCAGCACACCTCAGATTTCTGGAGTGTCATCTCCTTTTCTCCCCCTCCCCTCTTCCTCACCCAGGAGCTAAGGATGAGGGTACCTTGTGCCTTCGAAAGCAGGTACTTCTATTTATATCTCCCAGAAGGTCCAACCCACACTTTCCTGTCAATTAAGGCTGCTCCGGAGACTGGCACCTCTAAATTAACCCCTGGGCTGCCTGGGCGGCAGGCACAGGGCGAAGGATATGGGTGATGGCCCTCACCTGTCCCAGGCTGTCACCTGAATCCTTGTTTCATCTTAGCTTCCCACCCTAAAGTGTGTGCCTGTTGTGAAGTTCAGCCAAATGCCAGTGGCTTCACGTATGGGGAATCCTATGGTGAATAAGCACAGGGGTGCTACCAGGTCCACCCCGAAATCAAACAGAATGGGATCAGTGTCTAGAAACAACTGTATGATAATAAACCAGCTGGTAATTCCTGGGGACAGGTGTGGAGCAGGGGGGAGTTGCCATTCCCTTGGGCTCCCAGTGAGGAGCTCCCCCGGGAGACACATGTGTGCCCCCCACATGCACCCACACACACACATGCACCCACACACACCAACACAGACACACAGCCACCCCAGAGGGCCACCTCCCAGCCGCATGGGACGCAGTCTACGCCTAGCCTGTGGGTGGACACCTATTCCTGTCCCCGTACTCCTCTCCTCAGAGTCTTCCCAGAGACAGAGGCAGCAGGGGCAGCAGGGGCAGCCATGTTTGGTGGCAGGGGTCTCCAGGACCTGGCTCCTCCTTTCCTCTCTCCAGTTCTAGGAGAGCTCAGATCACTCCCCGATGCTAGCTTGGGGGGAGGCAGTGAGTGACACTGGGAGAACAATGAAGCCGAGTGGACCAAGGATGGGCGTGCACCTGGGTCTCCAAGCCCAGATGCTGGAGAAGGGCAGGGTTTGAGGGACAGGCTGAGACAGCACCTGAGAAACACCCACGGTCCCATGTAATCCACCCCAAGACAAGCATTTACACACCCACACACAGGCAGGCGCACACGCACGCACACAGATGCACTGGGTATGCCCACCCACACCTGCCACACACGGCTGCACACGCCTCCTCAGACATCCTCGTCCCACACACTCACCTACGCACTCAGGTACCCTCCGCCACTTTCCACGTTCTAAGAATGTCCCACAGTTGTCCCTCCACAAGCTGTCACCTCCACACAGACCCACGCATGTTCACGTCCACAGGCTCTCACACATACACACACGTAGGCACACACGCCTTCCCACAAGCCATATTTGGGGAAGAAAGGAGGCCACAGTCACC
The DNA here is from genome assembly GCF_028564815.1 of Eubalaena glacialis. Classification (NCBI taxonomy): domain Eukaryota; kingdom Metazoa; phylum Chordata; class Mammalia; order Artiodactyla; family Balaenidae; genus Eubalaena; species Eubalaena glacialis. The sequence continues at coordinate 108,993,697 of NC_083724.1, forward strand.
AACATGCATGCGTGCCGCCTCCACAGAGGCACGCTACCCCTCCGCCTGCTTGCACACACGTGTGCATTCGCACACACGTCAACCTCTGCAACACGACAACCTCAACCTCTGCCCTCTGAGAGAGCCGTGCTCTCTCACGGCTTCTCCAGCCTCAAAGCCACAGACTTTGAAAACGTGTTTGTCTCCGCCAGGCTCTGCCAGCCCTGATCCTTCACATGCCAACAGGTTTGTGCACCTACGCACGCGGGCCTGCCCACGGACAGAGGCTTCTGCCCGCTCTCCCCACCTCCATCCCCCTTCTGCTCTGGAGTTGCACCTCCCCACGTAGAAACCCTCTGGTCGCATGCAGTCAGCCCCCCAACAAAATGCACTCCCACACGCGTGACAAGTGAGATGTCCACCCCATAAATATACTGCCTCACACCAACCCCCGCCCACACAGCCCCCAGGCTGCTCAGATAACTGATCCCCCCCCCACGGACCTCACATGTACATGTATGTTCCCAGACCCGCCACACGTGAGCATAAGTGCAGGCAGACAGAACTATGTACGCAAGCCAGCCTCCACTTCCCCGGCAAGCAGGCACGCGTGCTGAACACACCGATACCCCCGGCCCATGCCCATTCCGAACAGCCACCACACGCCAGAGGGAACGCATCCCCCCACCCCGCTGTCCCCGTTGGCATCGCTGACTGCAGCAGAATGGTCATGGGGTGACTGTGGTGCCCCAGGGACTGGATCCAGCTGTGAACCCCTTTGCCAAGGGCCTGGGGGAAAGGGGACAAGGTCGTCAGCCCCGGCTATCCAGGTGGGCACCTCGGGCAGTGGCAGGACCCTGGCGCCCCCAGCTCCTAGGCCCTGGCCACCCGAGTCCCTCTCGGGATTGACAGCAGGATCAATCCTCTGGGGAGGAAGGACGCTCACCTGGCTCCACCGGGCTCTGCAGAGGAAGATCTGGAAGGGAGGGAGGGGAGAGACCTCTGCGTGGACAGTCTCCCCAGGCTGAGGGGCAGCAGCCGGACGCCTGGGTCAAAGGCAGCAGCGCTCTCTCGCTCCCCTGGCTCCTCTCTCAGCTGCCAAGGAGGCTTCTTCCATGCCCCGCAGGCAGCTCCTCCCTGGCTCTGCAGCACAACGCTGCTGCCCCCCGAGAGGCGATGTTCCCAGCCGAGCGCCAGGAGAGAAACAAGAGCGAAATCAAAGCGGCGGCGTGGAGGAGAGAGAGGCAGAGAAGGCGAGAAAGAACGAAAGAGCCAGACCGAATCTGGCTCCACCAATGGGATCAGTGGCTGCCCAGCGTCAGGTGACAATAAGCAAGCTTGGTCCCTGCTCGCCTGGGCTGGTGGGAGGGGGAAAGGGCAGAGGGTCTCCCAGGGAGCTACAACGATGTCCTTGGAGACAGTGGCAGTGATCACCTTTCCCCCATTCTTCCAGGGCAAGCTGCCCTCAGAAGAAGTCCCTCCAGCACACCCCTGCTTGGAAATCTCTCACTTGAAGGCAGCCCCTAAACTTCAGGATGCTGGGAGAGGGGTGGGGCTTAGCCTAAGGGCTCAGGAGCTCCAGAGCAAGGATTCTGATTGGCAGATGGAGAGGGGGGCTGTGAAGGGGAAGGGTTCACATGGGGTATGTGAGCTGCAGGCGGGCAGGAGGGGGGTTCTGTCTACAGTCTGGATTCTCTCCTCAGGGCCTTTTGCTGATCTGTGGCTCCATTTTCTTACCAACTCTGTCAAGAGATATCAGACCTGCAGCTCCAGGGCCCCCTGATCGTCAAGGGAGAATGTCTGGCTACTTAAGTTCCCCAGGGGGAAAAGAAAACAAGAGAAAGAAGTTGTGGGGCAGTGAAGGAAGAGCAGAGGCAAGAAAGTGGGGGTGGGAGGGACACACAGAGCTTGGAGTGTTCTCATCCCAGCCAACCACCTGGGCTCAGAGGAGCCAAGCCCTGAATACCTTGACCAGAGAGATTACTATCTGCTGTCTTATCAACAGGAAGCTTTTCTGCCACCCAGAAATGAGGACCCTGAGGATGCCACCATGAATAACACTCAAGGAAATCTGAGTCAAGCAAACAACAGTGACAAAGAGTATGTACAGTGTGGAAAAGCACAGGCTTTGCAGTCAGACAGATACGGTCAAAATTCTTGCTCTGTCACTTTCTTGCTGGGTGACCTTGGACAAGTTACTCAACCTCTCAGAGCTTCAGTTTCTCCATCCGTCAAGTGGGATAATAACACAGGTTTGTTGTCATCACTGAATGAGAAATCAGGTCATAAATCTCAAAGCTCTGGCTGATCCACCAGATGTGCCCAGTCACGCATCACAGCTGTTATCATCACCATCATTATTGACCGTGCCTGCCTGCAAAGAGCCCACTGTCTTTTAGGGGAGAAAAGATGGACATTTAGAGACCCAGTTAGAGAACAAGGCGTATACAGCTAAATTGAGGGTACAGATGTGGATGCACAAAAGGAGGGAGGACCAGCTCCAGAGAGCTGGTTGAGCACAGCCGAGAGGAGAAGGTGGAAGCAGCAGCGTGGTGGAAGGTGGGGAGGTCCTGGTGCAGACACAGCAGGCAGGCCCTGGGTGAGGGCCTCAGAGAGCCGTAGGAGGCCTGAGCTGAGTGTAGGGACACTCCCTGAGAGGGACTCAGAGGCTGCAGACCTCGGCAGCAAAGGTTAGAGGAGGTGACAGTGGACAGAAAGTGAACAGTTCACAGAAAGCAAAGACAGCAGAAGCCAATCCTACCCTAAATGGGCATGGAGAACCCGGGCAAGTTTGGTCAGATCCTGAACCTCACAATGCGGTGTGGGGTGTTACACCGAGGCAGGATTAAGCCCTCCCTTGGCCAAACATGAGTAGGTCCCGCTCCTCACACACCTACACTGAGAAGTTGAAACTCTGAAGAGATGCACCGTGTCATCTCATGGTCATGGCCAGCATCAGACACCTGGACCGACACCTGGCCCTACAACCCACCTGAGGACAGCAACTCAGTTTCCCCATCTGTAAAGGAAGACGAGTCTCAGCACACCCCCGCCTCCCACCTTCACAGGATGGCACGCAGAGACCGCACGAGATCATGTGTCCCAAGCAGAGAACAGTCGCTATCTGAATGCACTTTCGTGGAGCTGGGCGCTAGTGTCAAGTGAAGACACAAACCGTCTCAGAGCTCCTGCCTCCTCTTGCCTCAGAGGACTTCTCTGCAGATCACATGAGAAAACACATGGTAAGAAGAAAGCATGACGAGCCAAATATAACTAACTCCGGATGAAACCAAACAACTGCCAAGATGCACTTCGGCTGCATTTTTTTTTAAAATAACTTTTTATTACACAAGCCATACATGATCATTGTAGAAAGACGAGAAGAATTAATTCTAAAATTTGAGAGAATTAAAATTGCTGGTTTCCTCACCATTCAGAAATAGGCATATATGATATATACTTTATTAGCAAAAATAGAAAGTATAAATACTGTTTTATAACCTGCTTCTTTCACTTACCAATACTTTTTCTGTTCATTACATAGTCTTTCTACAGTTGTTTTTTTGTTCTTTTGTTTTTTTTGGTCACACCTCTCTTAGTTCCCTGACCAGGGATTGAACCTGGGCCTATGGTAGTGAAAGCACCAAGTCCTAACCACTGGACCACCAGGGAATTCCCTACAGTATTGTTTTAAATTTAAATACGTTCTATTTCTTTGGAGCCAATTCCCATCTCCTCTGATTAACTTAGTTTACTTTTTCTCCATTCTAAACAACACTGCCAGGGACATTCTTGCAGCAAAATCTCTTCCCACGCTTTAATTATTTTTTCCAGTAAAATATTAAGAGGTATAATAAATATAAAGGGACCTTATTTGGATACTGATTATATTAAGAGGTATAATAAATATAAAGGGACCTTATCTGGATACTGATTTCACAGCAGTTAAAATTTGAATACTAACTGGATCTTTGATAATATTTAGGAATTATTAGTTCTGATAATGTTTTAGGGTTATTCTTTTAAGAGAATATCCTTCAGCGATACACATTCTAATATTTATGGATGAATAACATCATATCTGTGATTTGTTTCAAGATAATCTCGGGGGAACATGGGGTGTGTATATGAAAGATCAGCATGGGTGGATAATTATTGAAGCCGGGCACTTTGAGATTCAATAAGCTATTGTCTCCACTTTTGTGCATGCTTGGAAGTTTCCATGTTAAATATTATATCTAAGCTATGATTACAATTATAACAAAAGCGTCTATTAAGCACCAAGACACGGTGCTAGGCATGCGATTCTCACAACGACCTTGAGGGGTGGATCTATCAACCCCATTTTCAAAGGCGGATAGTGGGAAATGAGACTCGATCCATAAGAAGTCAAGCTAGAGTCAAATCAGGTCTGAGTACAAAGGCTGGGTTCTTCGTGGTAGAAGGGCACAGAGCAAATATAGAGTCTGAGGTAAGAGAGAATGAGTCTGTAAGTGAAAAAAATCTACAGTCTTAACATTGCTCATGCACTTTTTAGACTCAAAATGTTTACGTCTGTTTCCCCATGGTTGAACTAAGTGTGGAGGTCTCAGGGGCCAATGAATGCAGACACATCCAGACAGCCCATAAAAACCACCTTGTTGGGTTTCCCTGGTGGCGCAGTGGTTGAGAATCTGCCTGCCAATGCAGGAGACACGCGTTCGAGCCCTGGTCTGGGAAGATCCCACATGCCGCGGAGCAACTGGGCCTGTGAGCCACAACTCCTGAGCCTGCGTGTCTGGAGCCTGTGCTCCGCAACAAGAGAGGCCACGACAGTGAGAGGCCCGCACACCGCAATGAAGGGTGGCCCCCGCTCGCCTCAACTAGAGAAAGCCCTCGCACAGAAATGAAGACCCAACACAGCCAAAAATAAAAATAAATTAATTAATTAAAGTAACTTGAAAAAAAAATTAAAAAAAAAAACACCACCTTGTTCATTTACAAGTGTCAACAATGACAGGAGTGGGCAGTGACTGTTTATGAGAACTGAGTGGATTTCTCAGTGCTTATTTTCGTTACCTGTTCAAAATTATGTTTAGACCTCCTACAACCCTCACCAGTCACCTATTTCGAATTTACTAAAAAACATTAATTCTAAAATCTGGACACATTCCTGAGTATTCATTCAACTAAAGAATACAATATGTTTTTTAGCTTTTTTAAACTTAAATATGTAACAACTTTAAGACATGGAAAAATACCGAATTATATTTAAGGACTCTGAAAAGCTATTAGAAGAGACGCTAATGAAACGTTGGAGGGGCAGAAGAAATTTCAAGGGAAGATCAAGAACAATGAAGAAAGAATCACAAGTGAAATGAGAAGGGGAAGGACTAATCAGATAGAATGAAGGTACTGGAATAGTCACTAAACTATACCTGAAGTGGACCATCATAACGTAGGAACTATGGAATACCCCTGGGCACAGCATGGCAAGACACCTGGGACAACACATACTGAATACGTGAACTCCTGCCAGCCTGGAAAGGTTTCCCTCCACACTTACTCTATTTAGAGAGTTGCATAGGAAAGAACCTATAGAGAAGACATAGGAAAATGCAAGGCAAAGATGGCTTTTACATCAATGGTGCCAAAGTTAAATTACGGATACAATCCACCTAGAAACAATCCACCCTTATTTTTCTTTTCTTTTTTTTTTCAAGATTTTTTTGTTTTTTGGATGTGGACCATTTTTAAAGTCTTTATTGAATTTGTTACAATATTGCTTCTGTTTTGGTTTTTTGACTGCAAGGCATGTGGGTTCTTACCTCCACAACCAGGGATTGAACCCGCACCCCCGGCATTGGAAGGCGAAGTCTTAACCACTGGACCGCCAGGGAGGTCCCAACCCTTGTTTTTCTAATGCACATCCAGATGGGCTACTTGGTCTCACCACAAACTAGAATCCATTCATTCATTCAACAAAAATGTATTGGGTGCTTCCCTACATATCAGGTGATGTTTTAGGCAATGAGGATATGTAGCGGGAGGAGGGGGAAAAAAAATCCCTGTTCTTAGGGATTTACTTTCTGGTAAGGGGAAGACAGACAGTAAACAAACTCTCTATTAGGTGGTGATAAGTGCTATGGAGAAAAATAAGTCAGTACATAGGGATAGGGAATGTCATGGGGGAATGGGAAGTTACAATTTTAAACAAGGCCATCAGAGAAGGCCTGAAAAAGGTGACTTTGGGCTAAAAAGCCAGAAGGGAGGGAGGGAGCCATACAGAATTACGTGGGGGAAGAGCATTCCCGTTAGCAAGAGCAGAGGTCCTGAAGCACAGGCCCTGAAGCGGAAGCATGCCAGGTTGTTCCAGATACAGCAAGGGAACCAGTGTGGAGGAAGAAGAGGGAGCAAGCGGAGGGTGGTAGGAGTTGAGGACAGGGAGGTGGTAGGTGGAGGGACAGATTATGCAGGGCTGTGTAGGCCGGTCTAAAACCTCTGGTTTGTACTGAGAAATGGGAAGCCACTGGGCAGTTTAGAGCAGAGACTGACCTGATGTGAAATATGTTAATTATGCTCTGTTGAGACATGGCTGAGGGCGTCCAGGTGGAAACAGGGATGCCTGTTAGGAGGCTATTACAATAATCACAGCCTCCTCATTAGAGGTGGCCTGGACCAAGGTGGGATGTCAGTGAAGGTGGTGAGAAGTGGTATATATCTGGAAGAGCTGATGTGTTAGAGGTATCGCATGAGAAAAAGAGAAGAGTCAAGAATAACCCCAAGATTTTGGACTTGAACTCCTAGGAGGGATGGAGTTGCCAGGTACTGAGACTGGGAACACTCTGGAGTAGTTTGAGGAGGAAGATGAAGAGTTTGGATGTGGATATAGGTTGGAGATGCCTGGCAGACATCCAAGTGGAGGTGTGGGATAGGCAGAGATACATATCTGGAGTTCAGAGAGGTCCAGATTGAGATAAGCATTGAGGAGTTGTCAGCATACAGCACATAGTTCAAAGCTGAGAAACTGGACCATTGCAAAGGGAGCAAGTATAGAGAAAAAAGGGAAGAGTTCTGAGAACTGAATCCTACAGCTCTCCAGTGTTTCGAGGTCAAGGAGATGAGGAGGCACCAGCAAATAAATGGCTGCAAAATGATGCAAACGAATTAGGATAAATTATTCATAGAGAACGTGTAATAGCTTGAACTTGGATAACATTTTCAGACCACATATTCCTTTAATTCTACTGATGTGTATTCGAAGTGTTCTTTATTCATTTAGCATTTCCAATGCCATCAAGAATTCACAGGAACAGGCTTTCGAAAGAATCAGTTTATACCTTCTGAAATCTGCATTTAGACTCCAAAAAACTGTTCTTAAAGACTTTGATTATTAGTTTCATTAAGTTATCAGACAAAAATGAGATTATTGTCTTTACTATGAAATGTGTAAAAATAAAATGCAATGTTATTTATTTTTTAAAGAGACTCCTCTTTTTTTTTTTTAATTTTATTTATTTATTTATTTATTGGCTGTGTTGGGTCTTCGTTTCTGTGCGAGGGCTTTCTTCTAGTTGTGGCAAGCGGGGCCACTCTTCATCGCGGTGCGCGGGCCTCTCACTATCGCGGCCTCTCTTGTTGCAGAGCACAGGCTCCAGACGCGCAGGCTCAGTAGTTGTGGCACACGGGCTTAGTTGCTCCGCGGCATGTGGGATCTTCCCAGACCAGGGCTCAAACCCGTGTCCCCTGCATTGGCAGGCAGATTCTCAACCACTGCGCCACCAGGGAAGCCCCAAATGCAATGTTATTAATAACAAATTAAGGTCTGCTAGAATCACAGATATGATTGCCCATGGTTTGGCTAGTAATGATTTACAACTTTCTTTTGAGGCTAGATAAGAGAATGAACACTCGTCCAGAGAAAATGAAGAGGGAGGTGCTGGAGCAAATAAGGAAAGCAGGATGGTGCCGAAAGTATATCAGCCTGATTAGAGGGAAAATTGGAGAGTACTCTTAATGGGAAATTATAATAATTGTTGTTAGGAAGTAAACCCCAAAATGTTAAAGGTAGAAGGCTTAAGTATTCTTTCCTCTTGTCCTTTCAGCCTGAAAAGTGCTGCGGAAATCCAAGAAGTACTGCAGTAAGGAAACTGGTTAAGTAAAGTATGATGCAAGACAACAATTTGGAATAATATTTAGCCATTAAAACCCATAATTTAGGGCTTCCCTGGTGGCACAGTGGTTAAGGATCCGCCTGCCAATGCAGGGGACATGGGTTCAAGCCCTGGTCCAGTAAGATCCCGCATGCCGCGGAGCAACTAAGCCTGTGCGCCACAACTACTGAGCCTGTGCTCTAGAACCTGGGAGCCACAACTACTGAAGCCTGCGTGCCTAAGGCCCATGCTCCGCAACAAGAGAAGACACCGCAATGAGAAGCCTGTGTGCCTCAACGAAGAGTAGCCTCCACTTGCAATTAGAGAAAGCCCGCGCACAGCAACAAAGACCCAACACAGCCAAAAATAAATAAATTAAAAAACCATAATTTAGAATATTTAATAACTTAGAAATGTTTATAGTATATTAAGAGAAAAAAGCAGATTATAGAACCATATATAAAATGTTTCAATTTTTAATTTTGATATAATTTTTAAAGGTTACTTTCCATTTACAATTATTACAAAATATTAGCTACATTCCCCGTGCTGTACAATACATCCTTGAGCCTATCTTACACCCAATAGTTTGTACCTTCCACTGCCACACCCCTATATTGTCCCTCCCCCACCCCCACTGGTAACCATTAGTTTGTTCTTTATATATGTGAATCTGCTCCTTTTTTGTTATATTCACTAGCTTGTTGTATTTTTTAGATTCCACATATAAGTGATATCACACAGTATTTGTCTTTCTCTGTCTGACTTATTTCACTTAGCACAATGCCCTCCAAGTCCACCCATGTTGCTGCAAAAGGCAAATTTTCGTTCTTCTTTATGGCTGAGTAGTATTCCATTGTATATATATACCACATCTTCTTTATCCATTCATCTCTTGATGGACACTTAGTTTGTTTCCTTGTCTTGGTAATTGTAAATAATGCTGCTATGAACATTGGGGTGCACCTATCTTTTCAGTAAGTGTTTTTTTTTCAGATATATACCCAGGAGTGGAATTGCTGGGTCATCTGGTAGTTCTATTTTTAGTTTTTTAAGAAACCTCCATACTGTTTTCCACAGTGGCTGCGACAATTTACATTCCCAAGAACAGTGTACAAAGGTTCCCTTTTCTCCACATCCTCGCCAACATTTGTTATTTGTAGACTTTGATAATAGCCATTCTGACAGGTGTGAGGTGATATCTCATTGTGGTTTTGATTTGCATCTCTCATAATTAGTAGTTTTGAGCATCTTTTCATGTGCCTGTTGGCCATCTGCATTTCTTCTTTGGAAAAATGTCTATTCAGTTCTTCTGTCCATTTTTTAATCGGGTTGTTTGCTTTTTTTTGATGTTGAGTTGTTATACTTCATTTATAGTTATTATACTCCATTTACAGTTATTATAAAATATTGGCTGTATTCCCATTGTTGTACAAGATATCCTTGTAGCTTATTTTACACCTAATAGTTTGTACCTACTATTGTACCCCTACTCCCAGATTGACCATTCCCTACTTCCCTCTTCCCACTGGTAACCACTAGTTTGTTCTCTATATATGTGAATCTTCTTCTTTTTTGTTACATTCACTAGTTTGTTGTGTTTTTTAGATTCCACATATAAGTGATATCATACGGTATTTATCTTTCTCTTACTTATTTCACTTAGCAATAATGCCCTCCAAGTCCGTCCATGTTGCTGCAAATGGCAAATTTTCATTCTTTTTTATGGATGAGTAGTATTCCATTATGTGTATGTGTCTCTCTCTCTCTCTCTCTCTCTCTCTCTCTCTCTATATATATATATATATAGATGCTTTTTAAAAATTTCCAAATTTTCTACAATGAATAAGTACCTTTGTAAAAAACAAAATAAAACAAAAACCTAGGAGCTGCTAGAAAGCTGCTGGACCTCAAAGCCCAGAGAATGAAATCAAAGCAGTTTTATCTAGTGCCCCAGTCAGAAGCTAAGAGCTGCTATGCGTAGCTCTGTAAGGGACAGGAAGAGTTTTCCTTTGTTTAGGTTTAGTTATATAAAACCAATATGGAGAAAAGAAGTTGAAAAAAGTCTGGTTTAGAAACCAACACAACAAAATATTAATATATTATTAAATTGACAAAAATTAAAAAAAATTTAAGAGCCAATACTCAAAAGAATGTGGCAAAATGTTATATATATTCTTATATATGACATACATTTATGTATACATTTTCTTACTGGTGATGCATATCAGCACAACCCTTTTTGAAAGCAATTCAGCAAAATGGATGAACAACCATAAAATGTGCATGTTCAAAATGGTACAGCCAGGCTTCCCTGGTGGCGCAGTGGTTGAGAGTCTGCCTGCCGATGCAGGGGACACGGGTTCGAGCCCTGGTCTGGGAAGATCCCACATGCCGCGGAGCAACTGGGCCCGTGAGCCACAATTACTGAGCCTGCGCGTCTGGAGCCTGTGCTCTGCAACAAGAGAGGCCGCGATAGTGAGAGGCCCGCGCACCGCGATGAAGAGTGGCCCCGCTTGCCACAACTAGAAGAAAGCCCTCGCACAGAAACGAAGACCCAACACAGCCATAAATAAATAAATTAATTAAAAAAAAAAAATGGTACAGCCACTGTGGAAACAGTTTGGCAGTTTCTGATAAAATTAAGCATACAACTATCATTCAACCCAACAATTGCACTTGTGGGCATTTATCCCAGAGAAAGAAAAACTTACACAAAAACCTGTACATGTGTGTTCATAGCAGCTTTATTTGTGATAGCCCCAAACTGAAAACAACCCAGATGTTCTTCAAAGGATGAATAGTTAAACAAACCATGGATATTCAGCAATAAAAAGGAATTATACGTGCATGATACATGCAGCAACTTGGATAATCTCCAGGGAATTATGCTGAGTGAACAAAGCAATCCCAAGAAGTCACATATTGTATTATTCCATCTTTGAATGATTTCCACTCTGGAAATAACAAAACTATAAGATAGAGAACAGATTAGCAGCTGCCAGGGATGTGTGGGAGGGAGGGAAGTGTGGCTGTAAAAGGGCACTAGAGGATCCTTGTGGTAATGGAAATGTCTTGTATTTTGCCTATCAATGTAGATATTCTGGTTGTGATAGTGTACTATAGTTTTACAATATGATACTATTGGGGAACCTGAGTAAAAGGTACTTGGGATCTCCGCATTGTTTCTTACAACTGCACGTGTATCTACTATTATCTCAAAATTAAAAAATTTTACTTAAAAAAATAAAGTATGTCTTCTTTTGGCCAGTTATCAGAAGTCTGGAAATTTGTTCTAGGAATATAATCCAGAAGAAGAAAAAACTTTAAAGGCACCAGATGTTCACTACAGTGGTATTTACAATAGGGAAAACAAACAATTTAAGTGTCCAAACAGGAACACAGACAAACTGTGACATAGCCACCCAAGAATTATGCAGTCGTTTGATGCATCAACAAAGCAACGTTATTTGAAAACGGAGGATTCAAAATTGTGGTACAATATGAAATCTCTGTGAGGGGGATTGTAATATATTACAGAAGTTTTAATAGTTATTCTATGTGAAATTCAAACAAATGTTTTCCTTCCCTCAAGCTATCTGTAATTACATGGTTTTTACATGGTTTGGGGGTGGGGAACGACAGTAAAGGACATTTTTTTATGTTAAATTACAAATGTCGAAGTCACGATAAAAGTTCTTTAAATCTGTCCCTCAGAACCAACAGAACAAACTTCGTTTTTCAGGTTCCAGGGTGGGAACAAGAGTGCATACAAGGGCCCACAGTCACGGGAGGGCAGGTGCCATTAGGCACCCGATTCATCCGCTGCAGCTGCTCCAGCGCTATGCCCACAGCCCAACCCCAGGATCCCACCAGGATACCGGGGAAGGGACCCCCGAACAAGGGCGAGGATGCAGCCCGGAGGTGCAGTGACCACTCCAAGGTCACCAGCGAGCTGGCAGTCGAGGCTCGGCCCGGCCCAGCCCAGAGCTCCCTGACTCTGAGTCGGGGTCTCGCTCTCTCCCCCGCGTCCCCCGCCCCAACCCAAGCTTCGACCCCAAGGCTCCGCAGCGGCGAACTCCCACGTTGCGTCCAGGCGGCCACCCAGCCCCCAGACCCTGAGCTGGCGCCCCCACCTCACGCCGCCAGCCAAGACCCCCCGAGCGCTGCAGCGTGGCGTGACCTAGACCATTCCCCGCTTCCTTTTTCGCCCTCTCAACCCAGCTTTTCCCGACTCCGGGAAGAACCGGGAAGAGAAGGCGGAGGGGAGCTAGGCGCCGCCGGATAAATACTGTGGCTCGGCCCCGCCCACCGACCTCACTTCCGCCCCGCGACAAGATGGCGGCGCCCGCGCCGTGCCACGCAGACTTCCGCCCGGCGCCGAGGTCTGGGGTCGACCGCGGGTCGCCTCGGAGGTGAAATCGGGACGTGTGTGGTGCGGAGCTGCAGCCTGGGTGCGCTGGGGTGCGTCGTTGCCTCATGCCTGGTCGGGAGCCTGGGGAGACGGCGAGCCAAGGGGTCTGGCCGCGGTGGTCCGGGGAGTCTCGCCACGTGGGAGGGGGAGGAGCTGAGACGCTGCGCGAGGGACGCGCTGACGGGGGGGGTGGGAGGCCACGTGGGGGGGGTGGGAGGCCACGTGGGGGGGGTGGGAGGCCACGTGGGTGGGGTTCCGCCCAGGGTCCGCGTGTCCTCCCCCTCGAGTGACTTCGTTACCGCTTTCCTCCTTCTCTCCCAGGCACCATGTCAGAAGGAAACGCCGCGGGCGAGCCCAGTGCTCCAGGAGGGCCCCGACCCCTCCTTTCTGGGGCGCGGGGGCTTATCGGGCGGAGGCCGGCGCCTTCCCTCACCCCGGGCCGCCTTCCCTCCATCCGCTCCAGGGATCTCACCCTCGGGGGAGTCAAGAAGGTACCCGAGGGCACCTTTCTAAAGAAACCCAACTACCCTGAATTCCAGGCACCTGGGGGTTTGACTGCTGTTCCTGTAGGGCCTAGCGTGGTGTTGGGCCTCACGAATCTTGTCCTCAGACTTACGCCTACAATTTCTGGGGAGCCTACCCTACCTTCAAATCAAGATACTGGGTACAAAATGTTGACATGGCTCTCAGAGATGACTGAAGAGCAGAGAATCCTAATTAGCTCAAAAGCAACTTTAGCAGTGTTTATTTCGTTTTTGTGTGTGTCTTGGATACCTTTAACAAACCCATGAAAGCCACACAGACATAAACTTTGCCTTCAATTTAAGAGAGTTCTGAATTTGACCTGGATCCCAGTGTGCAAACTTCTGATCCAAAGTATTACGATTCTTAGGCATGGTATTAGAGGCTCTGAGTCCTTTCCTATTATGTTTATGACTGTAGATGTAAAGGGTAGCCCTTAAAGAAGATGGGGAGGATGACAGCATAAAGCAGCCAGTTTTTGAAGACCAGAGTTTACCTTTGGAAATTATGGTGGCAGTCTAACCCGATCCTCTGTTTGTGAGTGCTGGCAGATCTGTCTTCCCTACTTGAGCCTTGCTGCTAGAGCTCTTTCCCTATGATACTGTCTGGTCTCTATAGCAGTTTGAAGACAAGGGGTGAGGTTAGGTAAATTGCTTTGCTATTAGAAGTCCTGAGGGCTCTCCTTTCAGGGGGCAGAAGCTGAGGCTGCTATTTAAATGTTTTTTGATGCCCCTTTTCTTCTATGTGTAACTCCACTGTCACCATGACATGACATTCCTCCTTTTCAAACACATGTCCCTTTCTGTAAATCTTTGACAACAGTGTGGAATGTGCAGAAGAGAGCCATGTTGGTCTTTGTCCACAGAAGATGCCCCTTTGGAAGTTTTTATTTTCCTCTGTACTTTGGGATCAGAATTTACCAAATCAGTGACTCCTGTATTTTACTTTCAGAAAACCTTCACCCCAAATATCATCAGTCGGAAGGTCAAGGAAGAGTAAGTAGCTAGGCCTTCTGAATACTTGCCCCTTATTTACTTGTTCTGAATTTGGGCCTTTGGGGAAATAACTAAGTATGTGGCTCAGAAATTTAAATTTGTAGATCTAGTTCTTTTCGGTAGTGATTTTCAACCCTGGCTCCCAGGTGATTCTAGTGTGCAAGCTTTGAAAAAATACCGATGCCTGGGAGTCCATCCCTAAAATAGTGGTTTAACTTGTTTGCAATGAAACAGAGTGATTATCTTTTATAGCCAGAGTTGAGAGCCAATAGTTTGGGCAAAGATGTATCAGGTTTTCCCTTAAGTTCTTTTGCAACGCAGCTTTCCTACTTTCAGTGAATACCAAAAAATCCACATTTTGGGGCAGTCTCTATAATTCAACTTTTGACTTATAGTTCTAACATACACTCTCAAACAAAAAGGTAAAGTACAGTAAACTGAAAGGACTCTTCTTCAGCAAGGAAGTGAAAAAGGTGCTAGACTTAAGATTGGGTGTTCTGCTTCTCATGATGTAGTTGTTGGCTCATGTGGAGCGGAGTGTATGGGAGAGTAAGACCAGTTCTCGGAGGCGGGGAAAGTGAGTGGTTTTCCTTAATCCAGTGTCTTCTCCAGGCCCAAGGAAGAAGTAACTGTCAAGAAGGAGAAGCGTGATAGGGATAGAGACCGACAGCGAGAGGGCCATGGACGGGGCCGGGGGCGCCCAGAAGTGATCCAGTCCCACTCTATCTTTGAGCAGGGCCCAGCTGAAATGATGAAGAAAAAGGGTACAAAGCTGCCGGGGCTCCGGGAGGAAGGAATTGGTGGATTTCAGTTCAGACTGCTCAAGAGAAGGGCAAGGGCGGTGGCATTCCCCTGCTTGCTCCCAGTTTAGTGTTCCTTGCTGTTGGCCCCTTCCTTACTCCTGGTGAACTCGGTGGTTTCCCACAGGGAACTGGGATAAGACGGTGGATGTGTCGGACATGGGGCCCTCTCACATCATCAACATCAAAAAGGAGAAGAGAGAGACAGATGAAGAAACAAAACAGATTCTGCGTATGCTGGAGAAGGATGATGTAGGTACCAGCTGGCTGGGGGGATGGGGCTTCTTTGTGTGATGAAGAGCGCTTCAGGGGAACCAAGTCGGGGGATGCAGAGCTCTCTGATGTCCCAGAAGCCTGGTGAGCGGCGGGAATCTTCGATTAGAAAAGGACTAAGGTGGACTGCACTCCAGGTATTTGTGTATGCTGGCCCTGCCATGTGACCTCCGACTTTTCTTTGGCAGTTCATCGATGACCCTGGGCTGAGGAATGACACTCGAAATATGCCTGTGCAGCTGCCGCTGGCTCACTCGGGCTGGCTTTTTAAGGAAGAGAATGAAGAACCAGATGTTAAACCTTGGCTGGCTGGCCCCAAGGAAGAGGACATGGAGGTGGATGTGCCTGCTGTGAAAGGTACTCTGCGTCAGTTAACGTCTTGTCTCCTTTTCTCCAGCTGTCCCCCAAGAGGGAGTTTCCCAGACTGCTGCTGCTAAGCCGGTCCTCTCCCACTCCACAGGACCTGAGCATGCTCAGCGGGTTCATGCTGACGGGGATCGGTGGGCCCAGCCTGCGATACTCCTTTTTAAATAAGTCCCACAGCTCCTGGATCCCTCTTTCAAATCAGAGTTTCCTTCCAGCTTCCTGGCTGAGTGACAGTGGAGCAGACCAGGCGAAGGGATGGGTGCAGTGAGATGGCATAGGGGCTGGCCACTGATAGCCCTTCCACTTCTATTATCTCGGGCAGTGAAAGAGGAGCCGCGAGATGAGGAAGAGGAGGCCAAGATGAAGGCTTCTTCCAGAGCATCCAGGAAGACCCTGGGCCTCCCGAAGGACGTATCTGTGGCAGAGCTGCTCAGGGAGCTGAGCCTCACGCAGGAGGAAGAGCTGCTGTTCCTGCAGCTGCCAGACTCACTCCCTGGCCAGCCGCCCACTCAGGACGTCAAGCCTATCAAGACAGAGGTGCAGAGCGAGGACGGACAGATGGTGGTTATAAAGCAGGAGAAAGACCGGGTATGTTCACGATTGAGTTCTGTGAAGATGCAGGGGACCAGGAGGGGAAAGAGCCACCTGTAGGGGGAAACAAAGGTGTGCCGCCCACGCTGAAATGCGAGAATAAAATGCATTTGTTCTTTCTGCCCGTGAGGGCCTTGGGGCTTTGTACTTCAATCCCAGTTGTATGTGTGTTTTTCACAATGAAATATTTTGAATGTGTACAAATGAGAGAACATAAACTCTCATATACCATCACCCAGCTTTATCAGTTACTGATATTTTGTCCATTTATTTATGTTTGCTGTGGTTTTGTTTTGTTTTTTGACCAGTGTCAGGCAGCCCCAGGAAAAGGCCCTGTCTGGGGAGCTAAAGGATGGAGGGAACGGCTCCGTACCCAGTTTCCATCCCCTCATTGTCTTCACAGGAAGCCAGGCTGGCAGAGAATGCTTGTACCCTGGCTGACCTGACAGAGGGTCAGGTCGGCAAGCTGCTCATCCGCAAGTCGGGGAAGGTGCAGCTCCTCCTGGGCAAGGTGACTCTGGACGTGACCATGGGGACCACCTGCTCTTTCCTGCAGGTGAGAGCCTGCTGGGTCGGGACGGAGGCTCTTCAAGACATTGAGGAGTGTTGAGGACTTGGTGCTGAATACGGAGGAAGGGTTCTTGGGATTATCACGTTAAAATCACGGGACTGAGCGAGTGATAGGCTGTGCGGTTTTGGTTCTCATCTCTGTCTCTCTTGATTGGCAGGAGCTGGTGTCCGTGGGCCTTGGAGACAGTAGGACGGGTGACATGACAGTCCTGGGACACGTAAAGCACAAACTTGTATGTTCTCCCAATTTTGAATCCCTGTTGGATCACAAACACCGGTAAAATGAGCAGGTGGAGGACGGTGGGGATCGTGTCCACGGCTGCTGCCTGCTCCAGACGTCGCCTGTTTAGCCCACCCACTCCAGCCATTGTCCCAGTTTTCCCCACATGGCTCCTTCCCGCAGCAGCTGTGAACGGCGCAATGACCTTCCCACAGCATGGAGACTGCACACCCTCGCTGCTGGGGGGGATTGTCCCTGCTATTTATTTTTGTATTTATGGCTTAGCTCTTCAACTGACTGCATCCTCCCCAGGTAGAGCGGGGGCACGGTCTGGGAAAGGACAGGCTCCTTCTCTGGTGACGTCTTTGTTCTCAGGGTAGGAAGTGTACGGACAGCTGCTGTTCCCTCCTTCCCCCCAAGAGGCGGCGCCAGAGAGAGAGCAGGGACTTCTGAATCTGAGACTCAGCCCCAGCTCTGTCCATTACTAGTTGTGTGACTGGACAAACTACCTAATGTTTCTGAGCCTCATATTCCTCATCTGACAAAAATGAGGACCATACCTACCTCACAGGGTTGGCATGAGGATGCAGTGGAATATTGTCGATGAAAACTTGCACAAGGCCAGACATACACAGTAGGCGCTCAATAAATGTTAGTTTAGTTTCCCTTCGACTGAATCTATTTTCAAACAAAAGAGAGATTCTGAGAATCTCAGATAAAGTGAATGGAGCTGCTTCATCCCACATTCTTACTCCATGTCCTATCCCCGCAGCGTGATGCTCTGAAGGTTTGGGTTTGGGCCCTTCTATGCCCTTTTTTTCCTAAGCACTCTTAGGCAAGTGCTTCCTGTTTATTGCTGCGAGGCCCTAGCTGTAGGTGCCATCAGAAGTGACAAAGTCAGAGACTCACTCCTCCCAGTGCCCTACAGATGCCTTTGGGTGACATGGTGGTCCCAGGACTCCCTCCACCCTCACTCCTGCAGTAAGTAGCTGCTACTCTTCCAGTAGCAGCTACTGGAAGAGTAGCTGCTTCCACTTTTTCTCAGAAGAAACCTGTGACCACTCCTGGAGAATTATCACCACACCGAGTCAAATACTGCTGAAAAACAACCCTGGCTGAGATAGTAAGTAGAGATTTATTGAATAATGGCCTCACTTTCAATTTGAGAGGCCCACCTCTGTCTCCTGCCCTGGCATCAGCTTGGATTCCACTGCCACTGGCCGCGCTGGCCTTGTAGTTCATTGGTCTGTGGTCTTGTTCCTTTCAGCAGCTCACCACACTCTTGACCCTTCCAATGTGTGGTCCCTAAGGAGCAGCTTCTCTTTCCTCGTCCCTTGTCTGCAGGACAGGGTCGGGGAGGCACCTCTGAGGTTGGGGAAGGCCTCCTATTGCAGTGTCCGTGGTCATGAGACACCGGCAACGCAGCTCCCTTTGCTGTGAGCTTAGCAGACCACCTCTGGGACAGGTGTGAACCACACAGACACCTCTTAACTTAGGTGGCCCGAGAGGTTTTGGAAGCATATGCCTTCCTTTATTCTCGCCTTCTTTCTGTTCCTTGAGCCTGTTTTTTATTCATCACCACTGGGGCTTCTTCTCCACCGAGCCCCTCAAGCTGCCTAGCCAGCAGCTAGGAGGCAGGATTGACTGTGTAATCCCCACATCGCCCCTTCTGTAGCTAAGAGCTCACGTGAGCTCCGCTGGATGGTGCTGTTCTGGTCTCTGTTCTCACTGTAGAGGACAGGTGAGCAGAAAGGGTCTTGGAGATGTGTGCCATGGAAGTCCTGTTTGGTCTAATGCTGAGCTTTGATGAACCAACTCCTTTTTTGTTCTCTGGGTTTCAGTGTTTGCTGCTTCTCCTTTTCCACAGCTAATGCACTGCCAGTGAGTCTCCATTGTAATCCTCTCTTTCTCTTGGTTACTTTGGTTCAAAAACACTCTTCTGCTTTTCCCGGCTAACTCAAAGGCCCTGCCTCGTTAGATGTTTGGTGTTTTGCAGTCTTTAGTTCTTTGACTCCTCCACGGAAGCTTGAGGAAGAGTGTGTACCACTTTAACGTTCACCACTTCGCCATTTCAAGTATCTTGGGGATCGACCGTTATGACCCTGCATCAGAGTCCCCACGACCTGTCTCTACATTCCTGATACACAGATTGAACATCGTCAATAAAAGTGTGGCAAAAAGACGAGGCAAGTCTGCTTTCTTGGCCAAGCCTCCAAAGCATACATTTCTACCAACAAATAAATGCAAATAACAGGAGTAAAAAGCCCAAAGCCAAATTCACGTATGAGTGCAAATGGATGCAAATTTATTACTACCTGCATCTGTGTGTATGCATTTTGTTAAGATGCTGAAAGCGAGCTGTAGGCTTGTTCATTTCTTAATTACATGATTAAGTGACAGAGTGTGGGCCTTAGAGTCAGGGTGGGGTTTGAATCTAACTCCACCAGTATAACATTGGGGAAAATCATTTATCCTCCCTAAGCTCAGTTTTATTCATTTTCTGTAAAAATGAGATAATAGTAGCTTTTTAATAGGGTTGCTTTTAAATTACAGTGGACATAAAGCATTTATTTCATGCCAGACAGAAAAGTGCTTCTGTCAGGACCTGATCAGCACAAGTAACAGAAAACTAGACTGACAGTGACGTAAGCAATAAGAATGTTTAATTATCTCATGTAACGGGCAGTCTGGAGATAGATGGTTCCAGAGTTGGGTGGCAGCCAAAACATCAAGGTTTTCTTGGATGCATTTGTTCTGCCATCCTTGGTGTTACAAAGTGGCTGTAACAACTCAGCATCATTTCTTCAAATGACAGTGTCCAGAGCCAAAGCAGGAAGCAAAGTAGACAGCAGTAAAGGAACTTTCTCCTCATTCTGCTCATATCAGGGAGGAGTGTCCTTCAGAGCCCCAAAGAGACTTGCCCCTATGTCTCTCTGATAGAGCGGACCACATAACCACCCTTGGATGGGCACTGGCAAAGAGGGATGGGTGGACCAGTTTGTCCCCTGGCACTGACGTCTTGTTGCCTTTGAGACAGGGTTTTGTTAGTAGGGAAGAAACAGGAATGGCAGTTAGGTATAAACAGTCCATGATTTAAAAATACTGTCTATTGTACTAAACTCTAACTATATCTAGGTAGAATTTTTTTTAATGTTCAATTACCTTTTATTCTACTAAATAAACCAGTTTTAACATTTTAGTGCATATTCTTTCAGACTACAAAATTGTGTATGTTACATGTAATGACATAAACATGCTGTTTTATCACATTCATCTCACTCAAAAATACAGTTCTTCCATGTTAATAGTAAGCATCTTGTATTTCAGATACTTCTGATCTAGCTGAAAATATCAGAGACAGCGCCCTTTAATCCTCCCAGACCTACCCACATGGTCCAATTGATCACTCACACTTGGCTCTTTAAAGGAAGAGGCTTATTTCCTAGGTATAGTCACGGTGAAAAAAGTGACGTCCATTGCCTATTCATCCCACCCCCAGCCTAGTGCAGGGTGCTTCCACAGTTGGGGCATCCCCCTCTTAAGATGGCCACAGCTATAGTGACAGATGCCATGTTGACAGCTGCTCTTGGACTGTGGTTCAGCTGCCAAAGTTCTACTGATGGAGGGTCGGAACTGGAGTGGGCTTAGATCTCAAGGGCATCATCTGAAAAAATGGAGATAGAATGCCAATTCTAGGAACCCCTCTGTGTGGCCAACTTCTGACTCAGCTCTTCCGAAGCATTTCTTCTGTCCCCTTCCATTGGAGCAGTCACTGGTCCAACTCCCCGAAAGCTGAGGCAGAGGTTAGACTTCCTTCTATTTGGCTCATTTACGTTTAAGACCCAGTCAGTTGGAAAAAATGCGGTCTGATCATCATTGGCCCAACGGTTTTATCTTGTGTACTTTTCAGGATTCAGTGGAGAAATAGAAACCATTCTAGGTACTCTAAGCAGGAAAGTTTAATACAGGAAGATAAGTATTTTTAGACTCATTGGAAAGCTGGAAGAGTGAGCCATAGGTTGAGTCTCCAGGATTCAGGACCGTAGAGAACTGATTCACCAGGGGAGCGACACCCTCTGCTAGAATCAGGAAGGCGAAGGACCAGGATGGAGCTATGAGGACACACTTCATGGCTGCAATCTAGGGATCAGGAAATGCCCGCAGTCTCAACTGCCTGGAGAACCACAGAGCTAAAGGTTGCACCCTGGAACACCTGAAGAAAACCCCCCATGTGCTGAGTGCCCTCTGTGTGCTAGGTACAGTTCAAGCGTGGTATTTGTCTGACAAAACAGAAAGGTCTCTGTCCTGGTGGAACTTGCATTCTAGTGAGGGAGACAGACAGTAAGTATAAGTAGGTTACATAGTATTTAGAAGGTGATGAGTGCTTGTGAATTTTTTTTTAAAAGGGTAAGGGGAGTCTATGGGTGGTAGTATCACAGTAAGTAGGGTAGGCTTCGTTGAAAAAATGTTTGAAGTGAAGCAGCAGGATCAGTAGGCAGTGGGGACAGCTAGGAGCTGACACTGTGAGAGGGGGGACAGTATCAGAGGTGGGGTGGGCAGCCCAGGTCCTGCAGGGCTTCGAAGCCATGGTAAGGACTTTGGCTTTATTCTAAGGGAAATGATTAGCTGTTGCAAGTGTCTCTTAGGTTTCAAAAGGCTCCCATTAGCTGCTGGGTTGAGACAAGGGTAGAAGCAGAGGCACCAGTTTGGAGGCTGCTACATTAACCCAGGCGACAGACGGCAGTGGCTTGGACCAGGGTTAATGGTGGAGGTGTTGGGAAGTGGTTGGATGCTAGATACTTATTGCAAAGGTAGAGCCACCTCGATCTGCTGATAGAGTAGATGTGGGGTGTGAAAGAGCAGAATCAAACAGCCAAAGCAGTAGGAAGGTGGGCTGTACTTCCACCTTTCAAATCCCAATTGGTAGAACTTAACTCACACCCAGCATCCTCACGCAAGTGATTTTGGGAAATGTAGCATCCCCCTTCTAGCCCCAGTAATCCAGGCTGACACTTTATAAAGTGGTGGTTGATGTGTGCATGTTCAACCACATTCAGCAGAGTTGGCTTAAGGATCCAAAATTTGAAGGCAAAGCTTTCTGTGGCCACGTCGTGCTGCCAATACAAAGTTCTCTGATTGATTGCCTCAAAACAGTATACTCCAAATGAAAACACAATACCTAAGACTGACTGTACTCAGTGTGACTCACGCATTTTCCCAGGGCAAGATAATACAGGAATTATTTTGGAAACAGCTCTTACACTGTACAACATAACATTAATGGCTACATTAGAATGCATCTTTGGACTATCAAAATTGACCCAAATATTCCCTGATTTCTGGACAATTTTGGTTTTTCCAAATTTTCACGATTTTAAAAGTGATGTGATAAACAATTTTGTAGTTAAATTGTTTCTGGTATCCTCATTATTTCCTTAGGATGTTTTTAAATTAAAAATGGCTTTTTTGACATTAAAAGTGTCAAATTCTGTGCCACCTTTAAGGCTTTTGGTAGATAACGCCCTCCAGAATGCTTGCACCTGTCCACACGCCCATCAACAGTGTGTAAGAGTTGCTTGTGCATTTGTAAAGTTAATGTATAATCAAGATTCTGGTTTTGAACTATATAAATGTAAAAAGATGCTGAGTAGAGACCTGACCTGTACTCAGCTGACCTTCAGGGTAGATAACTAATGTTTTCTCTCTTCCCTCTGTCAGGCGTCAAAGGGGGTTGATGTGTAAAGAACACGCTGCCCCCGTGGTTGGATTATATGCTTTCCAAAAGTCAGTTGTGTTTTTCCCAAGCTTGCTTTTGCCAGTTATGTTCACTATTGTACTTACATAGTTCAGTTAAACATGGTATAAACTAATACAATATGAGGATTAGAAGGAAGTATTTCTGATGAAAATAAGGTAAGTACATAATTTAAATATATAAACTGATGAAATATAAGTGCTAAAATAAAGTTCTTACTTCTGTGTAAACCAAGGTAAATGCTTTGGAAAGAATAAACGTGAGTCACTAAATACTACCATTGAATTAAGTTTAGGCAAGATAAATGTAAAGACGGGGGCAATCATAATTATCTAAAGTAATTCTGCATTCACATTTCTCTGCAAGTTCTCTAGTGCTTTGACTACACATTCTGCTTTTGGAGATATCAAAACTGGTGATCTTAGCAGTGCATTGTAGGTGTGTGTAGTTTTCATGGAATGCTAATCAGTGGACCCATACTCAAAGAAAAGGACTTGTCCCTACACCAAAAGGGGATGACTGTCCATTTATAAGTGTTAAGTTAAAATATTTAAAATAGATACATTTCTTGTATTAAAAATTTTCCCCAAAATATCAGTTAAGATGAGGTTCAGCTAAGAGAAATAGAGCCCCAAAATAACAGTGGCTTAACCAAATAGACTTTTGTCTCTCATAAAAATCTGAAGATGCACAGTCTGAACTGGTGTGGCAGCTCTGCTCTACAGAGCCCCAAGGGTCTCCGCTCCTTCCAGCTTACCTTCCCATGGTGTCTAGGGTGTGGCTCTTATCCTCAACTTCTAAATTGAAACCAGACCTCTGTTCATTGCATCCCCACCCCTGGCAGCCAGATGAATGAAAGGTTTACATACTTCCCCATCCCCCCACCCCTTGCCAAATGACAGGGCATGTATTGAATATTATATCTTCTTTAAGGAAGACACCTAAGAGCTGTCCCATAACGTTTATGATTACAGTTGACCCTTGAACAACACAGGTTTGAACTGTATGGGTCCACTTATGCGGGGATATGGAAGGGACTTGAGCTGACTGTAAGGGACTTGAACATCCATGGATTTAGATATCAGCAGGGGGTCCTGGAGCCAATTCCCCTGGGATATGGAGGGGTGATTGTACACACCATTGTCCAGAAAGTAGTGACATAGCCTCAGCCTCCAAGGAGGCTGAGAAATGTGGTCTTGATCTGGAATGAGCAGGTACCCTCCTAAAAATCAAGATTCATTATCATGAAAGAAGGAAACTGGATACTATGGATCAACCAGTAGCCTCTGGCACATCTATTTCACTTACTTTAAGAATAACTGAACATCTACTGGTCTCAATTGTGACAGAGAAGAGCTTCCAATTTACATCACTTGTGTAAGCAAACCCTCAACTGCCAGCACAGATATCGTGTGCTGTTGTTATAATCACTTCCTTGCATACACTCTCAGTGTCCTTGCCCCTCTCTCCTGTTTTACTCACAGGACAAAAGCCCACTTCTGGGTAAATCTAAACCTCTGCCTACTCTGCATCTCTCCTGAGGGCTTAAACCTGGCTGGAGAAGCACCTGACACCAAGCTGAATCATCTCACTTTAAGACCGATAATCTAGTACATTTTCCTTGTCCATTTACTCCTCCCACTCCCCAGAGAGTACTGTGCTCTCACACCTCCAACACCTCTCCTCACTCTCAGCTGGTGACCCTGCTTCTTATCGCAGTAAGAAAATAGAAGCAGTCAGAAAGAACACCACGTGTTCCCACTACTGCATCTGTCTGTTTGCAGCTGTGTCCAGGTGCACAGTCTGGCCTGTTACTATGGATGAACTGTCTGCCCTCCTCCCGGAGATCAGACCCTTCACAGGAGCCCTAGATTCCATCCCTCTTACCTACTCAAAGGTTAGTGTTCCAGCAACCCCCTACACACACATCTATTTCCCTCTATTAGGTCAGTCTCACACGATCCAAATAGGCTCTTAGGGATCCATCTTGAAAACAAATTTTCCTTTGAGGTTGCATTCATCTCCAATTATCACCTCTTTTCTCTACTTCCCTTTGCAGCAAAACTTTTTTTTATACATTTTTAAATTTATTTATTTTTGGCTGCATTGGGTCTTCGTTGCTGCGCATGGGCTTTCTCTAGTTGAGGCAAGCGAGGGCTACTGTTCGTTGCGGTGCACGGGCTTATTGCGGTGGCTTCTCTTGTTGCGGAGTATGGGCTCTAGGCGCACGGGCTTCAGTAGTTGTGGCATGCAGGCTCAGTAGTTGTGGCTCGTGGGCTCTAGAGCGCAGGCTCAGTAGTTGTGGCGCACAGACTTAGTTGCTCCTCGGCATGTGGAGTTTTCCTGGACCAGGGCTCGAACCCGTGTCCCCTGCATTGGCAGGCGGATTCTTAACCACTGCACCACCAGGGAAGCCCTGCAGCAAAACTTCTTGAAAGAGTTGTCTTTGTTTATCTCCACTTCCTCTCATCCATTCTCTCTTGCACCCATTCCAATCCGCCTTCACCACTCCTCCCAACGGCTCTTCTCAAGGTCACCAGTGCCGAACTCAGTAGTAAACTTGCCATCCTTATGTTACTGAATCTATTATCACATTTGACATAGTTGATCACTCTTCCCTTCCTTAAATACCTTCCTTTCTTGGCTTCAGGGTCACTGTCCTAACTGTTCCTTCTTGTCTCACTGGATGTGCTCTCCATCTCCTTTCCTGGTACCTCCCCATCATGCCTTAGAGCGTTTCTCTTGCCTGTCTACTCTCGTTCCCTCAGCCATCTCACTTAGAATCATAGCTTTAAACTCTCCATGCCTATGACTCCCAATTTATTATCTGCAGCTGAGACCCCTCTCCCAACCTTATATCCAACTGCCACTCCCTCATCTCTTCTTGCATGTCTGGTAGGCAATTCACCCCTGACTACCAATTTTGGGAAATACAGGGACAAAGAAACATTAAAATAACCCATGAGAGTCCCATCAGCAAAGCCTTGAATCTGTGGGACAAATGACTCAGGTCCTTGAACAAATTGTAAGGGAAAAAAGAAGGATGAAGGAGGAACCTACAGATAAAAAGAGATTTAGGACATAATGTCAATCGGTTGCAATGTATGAACCTCATTTGTATTATTTTTATTTTTTATTTTTTAAAATTTATTTGATCGAAGCATAGTTGATTTACAATGTTGTGTTAGTTTCTGGTATATAGCAAAGTGATTCAGTTATACATATAAATATATATACATTCTTTTTCATATTCTTTCTCATTACAGTTTATTACAGAATATTGAACATAGTTCCCTGTGCTATACAATAGGACCTTGTTGTTTATCCATTCTATATATAATAGTTTGCATCTGCTAATCCCAAACTCCTAAACTATCCCTCCCCCAACCCTCTCCCTTGGCAACCACAAGTCTGTTCTCTATGTCTGTGAGTCTGTTTCTGTTTTGTAGATAAGTTCATTTGTGTCATATTTTAGATCCACATATAAGTGATATATGGTATTTGTCTTTTTCTGACTTACTTCATTTAGTATGATAATCTCTAGGTCCATCCATGTTGCTGCAAATGGCATTATTTGTATGAACCTTATTTGGATAGCGATTCTGAGAACTGCAATGAATCTCAGCGTGAAGACTCTATTCAAACTCCTGCACTGGGAATTCCCTGGTGGTCCAGTGGTTAGGTCACTGCTTCCATTGCAGGGGGCACCGGTTCCAAGCTGCATGGTGCGGCCAAACCAAAACAAACAAACAAACAAAAAAACCCTGCACTAAGAGAGTCTCGACCAAACTTTAACATGACTTCTAGCAGTTTAAGGCCGTGTCTCTGGGACCACCCAGCCCCTTTTGAGTTCCTGTTTGGAAAAGCTCAGAGCTGTCAAAAAATTTATTGTTTGTCAAAAAAGTTTGCTGTTTGTTTTAGCTAACACCTGACATAGTCCCCTGGCCTCCCTTTATTAGAGCATTTACTCAAAAAGGGCTTATAATTGTGAATCCTTCCTCTGTCCTTTTGAGATGATATGTATCTTCTATAACTGTGGAGTGTCTTGTCTGAAGGACCCGAAAGCCATTCCTTTGAAATGTAATTATCAGGAAGGAGAAGGCTTCCAGCCTCTGGGAGGATAGAATCCTAACTTCCATAATCGCCAGCAGAGACTGCTGGCCTAATCACTTTTACAGTGACCAACCCTTTGTAATTTTTCACTTGAGTCCTGTCCCCATTCTCCCTTTACAATTCCTCTTTGCAAATCAGGATGGAGCTCCACTTTTTCGCCTACTGTCAGTAGTTACTGAATAAAATCTGTTTTCACCATTTTAACTAATACCTGGCTTTGTTTATCTTTGGTATTTTTAACAAATCTTTTGAAAAATCATGAGGCAATCAGGAATGTTGGCATGTTGACTAGATATTTGATACTAAATTATTATTGTTTGTTTTTTTGGTGCGATAATGGTGTTGTGGTTATATTTTCATAATAATCATTTAAAAAATCTATATCAAATGTTATCACTTCTTACTACTTATCCAGCATTATTTCCCTTGACCAAACTAGCATCCTCTCTTGTGGGATTTTTTTACAATTGCTTCTTAAATGATCTGCCTGCTTCTACCCGCCCCCCCACGCCACCAGTCTGTTCTCAGCACAGCAGCCAGAGACATCCTGGTAAAATGTGCCATATTATACCACTTCCCATCTCATTCAGAGTAAAAGCCAAGTCTGTTCAGGCTACAAGACCTCATGGGATCCTCCTATGATCCCTGTGACCTCGTGTCCAGCTCTTCTGGGTCATTCCACTCCGTCCATTTCTTATGTAAAAGAGTAGGCAGGCTCCAGCTTCAGGGGTTTTACATTATTTTCCCCCTGCCTAGAAGCCACTTTCCCCAGAAACCTTCATGTCTTGTTTCCTCATTCCCTTCAGGTCTCTGAGACTCTCCCTGACCATCCTGCTTAAATTAGGAAAGTTCCACTCCTGATACTCCTTTTGCCCCTTTCCTTGTTCTTTTTCTCCATAGCATTTATCACCATCTGACATATTATCTATTTCCTTTTTTTGTCTGATGTTCCCATTAGAACATAAGCTATGAGAGACTGTTTTGTTCATTACTGTGTCTCCAGAACTTAAAATAGTGCCTTGTACATAATAGACACCAAACAAATGTTAGTTGAAAGAGTGAAGGAATGACTGCTATTGTGTGAAGGCTATGTGTGCTAAAGTATTGATAACTGCCTTTCTGAGCAAGTGCAAAAAAGACTTTTGAAGTCTTCCAGGCTTCCTCCCAAGGGAAGAATGGCCCTCACTTTTCCAGGGACAAGAAAGGAGCTGGCCAACCTTGTGGGCAGGGCTTTGGGCCAATTCAGTGGACTGTCCTCGTGGCTTCCGCTGCTGGGTGTGTAATTGACATTGGTGTTTTCCATGAACGTTCCGTGAACGCTCATAAACGCCAGAAGGGATGATACCTGTGGGGAGTTGCTGCATGTAGAGAGGTGCTAGTGTCTTTGAGACCCCACAACCCTATGATCCCTTTGAGCTAAAAATCTTTCTGATTGATCATTTTTCTGATCAGAACATTTGGGAGGCAGCCTCCCCTGGGAGGCGTCCATTGATGGGGTTTGTTGCCTCCCTAATGATGCTAAGAGGTACACCTCTTTTGAAAAGCATCTCTTACCTTGCTCTTGGGTTCTTGTCAAAACTGAACACCCAAGAGTGTTAAACACACATAGAGGCCTTGTGACTGATATTTTGAGGGGTAGGGTAACTGGGACTCAATAACTAACAATGTGGGGAGGGCCCAATAAACCTCCCTTGTCAGATGGAAATGGTGTATTTAGGTCTCCAGCTGGCCTGGCCCCAGTGGCGTTTTCAGCTTTACATGACAAACAGGCAGCCATCCCTTTGGGAGAAATGTTATCCTCCATTCCACAGCCTGAAGCAAAGTCACTTGCTCAGTGGGGCTTTCATTCCACAGTGCTTCTTCTAAATGCCTGGGCCTGGTTCGCTGATGGTTCGGCTAAGCTAAAACCCATGGTGTCCACTGGGTAGGCACCATGCTGTGGCTGTTCAGCATCCGCGCCATCTACTTGGAACAGAAAACAGATGTGGTCTCTCTGCTCGGTAGGCAGAACGCAAAGCTGTCCTCACAGCTCCAGCCGATACTCCTTGATGAAGCTTGTTATATTTTTGCTAACTCTTGTTTGGGCTGTTGACAATGGCCTAGCCATTTGGTCTGCCACTTGGAAAACTACAGAGTGGCAGATTAAAGATTTCCCTCTTTGGGGCCATCAACTATGGAAAAAAATCACGGCTGCTAATGGAGCCATCTGGGTCACTCCTATAGGTGCCCATGGTGAGGACCAATTCTCTGATGACACCAACTGGAATCAAGCTGTGGATTGAGCCTGCACTGCCCAGGCGGCCACCTTTGCTGCCTGGACCCATCATTGAACCCGACATGCAACATACCCACCACCGTAGACTGGGCACCAGGCAAAGGACTCTATGTTTAAGATGCACACACTACTACTGCGTGCTGGGCCCGCACGTCCTAATAAAAGTTGAACTGTTGGTCTCGGTGAGGGAGGCCCATTGCACAGGGCAAAGCCATCGAACCTGTGCCCCACTCCTGGGGCTCACCACTGTCGACAGTTTTTCAGGTTGCAGTGTTGCTGTCTCAGTACAATCAGCTGACTCTGCCCAGACCACTGTGGTCCTTGAAACTAATCTTTGCTACATTTCTGGATTTCCAGACGTTTGCAGTCTGATGATGATGCATCTTTGATTGCAATGGACTCTCAAGCCAGTCAAGGTATTTGATGGACTTTCTGCACAGGCCACCATCCACAGGCAACTGGGCTTGTTAAGCATTGGAAGGGCCTCCTCAAGAGTCAACTGAAAGGGATTTCTGACCCTATGTCTATCACCTCTTCCTGATCCGTGTGTGTTAACAAGGCAGCGTGGCCACTATGACTATTCTTAGAAAGCGATCTTTTGTTCTTGGCCACTCCCTGGGTACTAATCAGGATGAAAAGGTGGAGTGTTATGTAGACCTATTTTGAGAAATTGGGATTCCCTTCTATGTCCAATGTTTCTTTCTTTCACCTAATGGCAACCCCAGCAGGCCTGATTGCTTCACCCTCTAGTAGCTGCCCAGCCAAAAGAAAGACCTAGGGAATTCAAACTTAATGCTAAGTTTTTTTAAAAATATTAACTCTTTGTGCAATTTGTTGACATTCAAACTACTAAGTAATATCAAGTGTGACAATCTGATTTTGAATTTTTTCCCCCAAGAATTTTGTCCCCAAAACTGGATAATAATTCTGTACTAGACCCATAGTTCCTAAACTGTGTTCTGAGGCACCCCAGGGTGCCTCGGCAGCAAGCCCATGGAGCACCATAGAATACAGTTGACCCTTGAATAAATGGGCTTGAACTGCACTGGTCCACGTGTATGTGGATTTTTTTCAATAGTAAATACTATGGTACTACACAATCTGTGGTTGGTTGGATCCAGGGATATGGAACCTCGGGTACAGATGAATCACGTATAGAGAAGACTGACTATAAATTACACGCAGATTTTCGAATGTGCAGAGGGTTGGTGCCCCAGCCCCACATGTTGTTCAAGGGTCAACTGTATTTTAAAAGTGCAAGGGAAACACAGTGATACTCATCATCTGTCGGAAACTATGCAAACTAGTACAAGGTAGATCATGACTGCAACATTAGATTGTTTTCCTTTTGATAATGTCATATCTTTGCAAAGTTGGGTTTCCTGCAGTTGGTGTGATAAAAAGCAAATACTGCATGAATATCAGTGTGGTACAGGAAATGAGTATGGTAGCGCCCAATCTGATTCCAAGGTTTGAGAAGTTGTATGGCACCCAGCACATCCCAGGGAAGTAAATATGATTACAGTAGTCTCCCTTATCCTCGGGAGACATGTTCCAAGTGGATGCCGGAAATCTAAGATAGTACTCAACTTTATATATACTATGTTTTTTCCTATACTAACAGGCAGTGTATACAGCATGAATATGCTGGACAAAGGGATGATTCACATCCTGGGTAGAACAGAGCGAGGTGGTGTGAGATTTCATCATACTATTCATTTAATGGTGCACAATTTAAAACTTATGAGTTGTTTATTTCTGGAATTTTCTGTTTAACATTTTGAGACAGCAGTTGCCAGAGGGTAACTGAAAATGTAGAAAGTGAAACTGTGGATAAGGGGAGATTACTGTTCTTTAAAATAGAATAAACGTATTATTTTTTTCTTTCAATTTATATGTATTTTTTTTCAAATGGCTACAAAACTGTGACAACATAAATATGTGTTAAGATAATTGGATCTGACAACTTAATAAATGGAATTTTTAGATATTTCTTTTGTCCTGAGTTGCTGTAAAAAATTAATGAAACACTAGAAGCACAACTGATTAAATTTTATTAAAAATACACTTGTCCCTCTTTTACCTGATCCTTCTGAACAAAAGGTCTGGGTGTGACAAATGGTAAATTTATAGTTATTGGAATGGGACCCAGTGGAAGGAGAGTACTGACTTAGGTACCAGGGAGGACCACTTTGGTCCCCGGGATGGGGGCATGGGACAGGGAGGGACATTAATGATTTGTCTCTGGAGAATTGCCTCTGGAGATTCCTCAGAAAAGAAGACACCCTGGTTCTCTCCAACTGTGGCAAGCCCTTTAAGTTGACCTGACTGCTGAGTTGGCCATTCCCTGCAAGATGGTTGGACCTTGATTTAATCACCGTTCTCTTTAATCTCAGCTGAGAGCCTGTTGGAAACAGCAGGGCTTGGTCCTAGCTCCTGTCCCTTCTACACAAAACACCCATCAGATCTCACCATCATTCCCCCGGCCATTGCTCAGTCATTCCATTGGTTGGATGAATGCCAGTTGGCTCGTAGCAAAGAAGAACTGTTCACCAAAGTCATGGTGACTTGCACTTCCTCCCTTCCTTCTTTCCTTCCTCTCTTCCTTCCTTCCTTGCCTGCTCCGTTCCTTTTAACCATTTGACTTGCAGTCTTTCTCTATTATTATGTTTTATGTCTATCTTTTTCTATTAAACACCATATAGGTGGATTTTGTTTTTAAATCTAGTTTGGTAATCTTTGCCTTTTACCTGGAAAGTTCAGCCCACTTATGTTTATTGTAATTATTAGCACTGTTAGATTTATTTCTACCACTTATTTTGTGCTTTCTCTTTGTCCAGATTTTTCTGTGACTTATTTTTCTTCTTTCTTGCCTTTTTTATTTGGATTGATTGAGTTTTTCTCATTTTATTATTTTTTTTCCTCTACTGATTGGATAGATATGCATTTTATTTCTTTTTTAAAAATTTAAAAATAGAACAACCACATAATCCAGCAATTCAATTTCTGGGTATTTATCCAAAGAAAACAAAAATACTAACTCCAAAAGATATATGCACCCCCATGTTCATTGCAGCATTATTTAAATAGCCAAGATATGGAAACAACCTAAGTATCTACTGATGGATGAATGGATAAAGAAAATGTGATACACACACACACACAATGGAATATTACTCATTCATAAGAAAGGATGAAATCTTGCCATCCGTGACATGGTTGGACCTTGAGGACATTATGCTAAGTGAAATAAGTCAGACAAAAACAAATACTGTATGACTTCACTTATATGTGGTATCTAAAAAGACAAACAAATAAAAACAAAAAAACAAGCACATAGATAAAAAGAACAGATTGGTGGTTGCCAGGAAGTGGGAGAAATGATTGAATGGGGTCAAAAGGTATAAACGTCCAGTTATAAAATAAAAAGTCCTGAGGATGTAATGTACAGCATGGCAACTATAGTTAAAAATACTGTATTGCATATTCACATATGTATTCAAATATGTATTGCATATTGCTGCTGAGAGAGTAAATCTTTTTTTTTTCAGTTAACACATTTAATTATTCCTTACTATGAAAGTAATATATAATCAATATACAAAATTTTGAAACAACAGATTTGTGACTTGCCTAAGGTCATGCTGGTCTAATAAGTGGCACAGTCAAGGCTTAACCTTCCCTGGGGATCTATGCTGTCAACCACAGTTTTGTATGAAACCATTTCCCTATGTTTGTCTCCTTTGGCTGACTCACATACAGGGTCAAATTCATTGTTATTTAACATACTGGCACATCTCAGTTCAGGGCGTTTGTTTGTTTTGCACAGTTCCATCTGTCTTTAACATAGGTTAACAGTATGGAACTTCTCTTGGCCAAAAAGGCAGCCAATAGTACTAGTATTGGGGGATAGTAGTAACATCCTCATGATAGCAAATGTAACTGGAGAAGCTATTGAGGCAAATGGAATGATACATGATAAACTGGCTCATTTCAGAGTCTATCTAGTGATCTGAAAACTTACGTCTAGCTTGATGGCAATGCTGTCATATTATATGCAAATTAGTAAATTTTTGGCATACTGTTTGGCCAGGGGAGGTCCCAGGTCACCTCCTCCTTTCCTTGTGTTTCCCCAAGCTCTACTTCTGCTGATGGGGGTGTTTGTTTGCTTTGTTGAGAATCATACTTTAAGATGATGCCTGCATAAATACATCATCGCATTTGTTTCCTTGGTAAATATTGGCTTACTTCTCTTTTTAGTTTACATTTAAGTTCAAAGTAAGCCCTATAAAGTGATGGAGAAACTATGTATCAGGGTCTCAGCCCCTTCATCCGTAATATTAAGGGTTAGGTTAGATGATAACTGAAGATTTTTCCATCTCTCAGGTTCCTTAAACTTTCCGTTAGTCACAATGGAAGAAATTTCAGGACCTGGGATCACATTAACAAATTTTTTTTTTCAGCGAATTTGGGTGTATTCCAGGAAATGTTGCTAATTCATTTCCTGCCAGCTGCAGAGAGTGGAATTTGTGATTTTCATCAATTGATGAGTGTCAGATAATATTCATGACAAACTGAAATCAGAAGGGAAGCTGACTTTTAGTAAGGACATCAAAATGATAGGAGGTTAGGAACTGGACCCCGTTTCTCATGCGTGAAGTGGAATAAAGTGAAATAAAGTTCTCTGCCACAAACATGTTCAGTGAAGTATAAAAAAATCTCCAGTTACAATTTTGGCTTATAAAAATAATATCGCACTCCTTTCCTTTACTCTCAGAGCCTGAATGGAATGTAGACAGAATAATGACTGTCCAATTAGGCGCCACAGTGGTGCTCCTTTGAGGAGGTGTGGTAGGAAAGGCACTGGTGGTAGAGGTAAAGAGACTTCCTTCGATTCTTGATTACCCCTCTTACTGGTGTGTGAGCTTAGTCATGTTATTTAATTTATTTGAACCTACATTTTCTCATCTATAAAATGAAAATAATAAAATGTTCCTGAGAGGTTTATTGAAAATATTAAATTTTAACATATTGGTAATGGCTACTGCTCAACCAATCTAGGTCCACAGCTTCGTATTCAAAAGTTTGCAATCTAAAAGTTGTAAAAATTATTTTCTTGAAACCTCCTTGGTGGCAAAACCTCAACTGTCTGATCTGATTTCACTTGGTAGAAATTTTTACCTGATCATGTGAAGCTATTTACAGTCTTTACCCTACTTGAGGTGAATATTCATATGTTTTACTGCATAAATATAAGTGTTTGATTATTTGTGCTGTCTCAGACCACTCTAGGGGAGGTATACAATGTACAATTTAATTATCTTTTTAAAATTTAAAATTTCCTGAATTCTGAAATGTACATGGCCCCAAGGATTTCTGATAAGGGATTTTAAGCCTACTGAGAGAGTAAATCTTAAAAGTTCTCATGACACACAAAATTTTTTGTAATTGTGTAAGGTGATGGGTGTTAACTAGGCTTATTGTGATGAGTATTTTGCAAAGTATACAAATATTGAATCCTTACGTTGTGCACCTGAAACTAATATACCATTATATGTCAATTATACCTCAATTAAAATATTTTAAATATATATTTAAAAAACTTAATATGCATGCTGAGAGAGTGTAGAGTTAATTATTATTACCCTCCTCCAGAACCTTATAATGCTTTTATTCTAATTACCTCCCTCCTGACTTATATGCTATTTTTCTTAACCTCTTAGCTCTATCATTTTTTTTTTTTTGAGAGGTCAAGCTTCATTAATTATTTATAATCTGCCTTTCTCCAAGAAGTTCTGACATGTTCTAACAAATTTTGTACTGCAAGAAGACTTTAACAAATATGTAAGGAAATGAAGGTTCAGGGAAAACAAGAGTAGGAACAAGAAGTTGACGCCAAGGAAGGGGTGAACAGATGAATGCCTCAGGGGGTCACACTCATGACTCTGAGTTTCCGGACCACCATGGTAAGGCAGTTAGCTCTATCATTTTTTTAAAAATTTCACTGTATTGGACACCTCTTATGCTCCATTACAGATCCTCTCGGTCTTACCTGTCCCTTCATACAGCCAGTACTATGGTGAACAGTTTTCTGTGAGCACTCACCAGGTCTACAGGGATACAAGCTGATAATGCCTAGCCTCAGGCTTGCCCTGTGCACCTCCTGCTTTCTGCCCTGAGGCTTCTGTTTTTGTTTTGTTTTGTTTGTTTTTGTTTTAAATTTATTTATTTATTTATTTTATTTATGGCTGTGTTGGGTCTTCGCTTCTGTGCGAGGGCTTTCTCTAGTTGTGGCAAGCGGGGGCCACTCCTCATCGCGGTGCGCGGGCCTCTCACCATCGCGGCCTCTCTTGTTGCGGAGCACAGGCTCCAGACGCGCAGGCTCAGTAGTTGTGGCTCACGGGCTTAGTTGCTCCGTGGCATGTGGGATCTTCCCAGACCAGGGCTCGAACCCGTGTCCCCTGCATTGGCAGGCAGATTCTCAACCAGTGTGCCACCAGGGAAGCCTGAGGCTTCTGTTTTGATGCCAAGGCATGGAGTAGCATGGGAACATCGTGGTGCACCTAGAAAGTATAAGGGGTTAATACTCCTTGAGGTGAGCCTTTGACCAAGGGAGAGGAGAGAGTCAGTGGATACATGCATCCCCCCAACTCCCACAGGTAACATCCTGCAGGACTAGTAGTCTTTTTTTTTTTTTTTTAATATTTATTTATTTATTTATTTAGTTGCGTCGAGCCTTAGTTGCGGCTTGTGGGCTCCCCAGTTGTGGCTCGCCAGCTCCTTAGTTGTGGCATGCGAACTCTTAGTTGTGGCATGCATGTGGGATCTAGTTCCTGGACCAGGGATCAAACCCAGGCCCCCTGCATTGGGAGCACGGAGTCTTAACCACTGTGCCACCAGGTAAGTCCCAGGACTAGTAGTCTTGACGTGTACTTCCTATGGCTTCTCAAATGGTCCCCAGAGATGGAGCAACCAGAACTCTGTAGCGGTGACAAACTTGGGAATCTTATTTTCCTGACCAGGGATCGAACCCGCGCCCCCTGCAGTGGAAGCACAGAGTCTTAACCACTGGACCACCAGGGAAGTCCCGGTAATGCATCATTGAATGAATTTTCTCTCCCTCTCTGCATCATTCTTTCTCCCTCCATTCCTCACTCCTGTTCCTTGGGATCACACTTTCCAATAAGATCCTTGTGCTAAACCTTTGTCTCAGTCTCTGCCTCCTGAGGAATCTAGGATAAGCCATCCTCCTCTTATACATTATTATTATTACTTTATTCAATCAACTACTTTACTTACGATTCCTTTTTTCATCTCAGACTTTCCCTCTGGGGTCATTTTTCTTCATTTTAGTGTTTGGAAAGTCCTTTACAGAGGGTTTATTAGAGGTAAATCTCTGTGTTTGTCTGAAAATGCTTTATTTTACTATTGTTCTAGGAAGAAAATTTCACTGGATATGCATTTTCTAGGTTGACAGTTCTTTTTTTCCCTTAAACTTTCAGGCCTGTGGAGATGTGTGTGTGTGTGTGTGTGTGCCAATGTCTTCCAGGCTTTTTCTTTTTCTTTTTAAAAAATATTTATTTATTTATATTGGCTGCGTCAGGTCTAAGTTGCAGCACACGGGATCTTTTGCTGTGGCACGCAGGCTTCTCTCTAGTTGTGGCGCACGGGCTTAGTTGCCCTGTGGCATGTGGGATCTTAGTTTCCAGACCAGGGATCGAACCCGCATCCCCTGCTTTGGAAGGAGGATTCTCAACCACTGGCCCACCAGGAAAGTCCCCAGGCTTTTTCTATTGAGCCAATTTTCATTCATTTATAGGAAATGTGTTTTTTCTCTATGACTGTTTTTTTAAATCTTTTCTTTAGCTTTGATATTCTGCAGTACAGCTATGACGTGCTAAGCGTAGATTTCTTTTTACTTTTCTATTTGAGATTCACTGGGCTTCCTGATTCTAAAGATTTGTATCTTTCACTGATTCTGAAAATTCTGTTATTACTCCTTTAAATATTGTCTTTCCTCTTTTCTCCATATACTCTCCTTCTCAAACTCTATGGGACCTTCTATTCTAACTCTATTCTCCATGTCTCTCAACCTCTCTTTCATATTTTACTTTTTTTTTTTTTTTTTGGTACCTCTGTTCTACAGTATGGGTAAATACTTCAGATTTATCTTTTTTTAAAAAAATTTATTTTATTTTATTTATTTTATTTTTGGCTGCATTGGCTCTTTGCTGCTACGCTCAGGCTTTTCTCTGGTTGCAGCGAGCGGGGGCTACTCTTCGTTGTGGTGTGCAGGCTTCTCATTGTGGTGGCTTCTCTTGTGGAGCATGGGCTCTAGGCACATGGGCTTCAGTAGTTGTGGCTCGCGGGCTCTAGAGTGCAGGTTCAGTAGTTGTGGCACACGGGCTCAGTAGTTGTGGCTCGCGGGCTCTAGAGTGCAGGTTCAGTAGTTGTGGCACATGGGCCTTGTTGCTCTGCGGCATGTGGGATCCTCCCAGACCAGGGCTCGAACCCATGTCCCCTGCATTGGCAGGCAGACTCCCAACCGCTGCACCACCAGATTTATCTTCTAATTCACAATGTCTTCCTTCAGCTGTGTCTTTTTTCTTGTGTAACTTTTCTTCTGAACATTTAATTTCAATTTTTATATTACTCATTTGTAGAAGTCCTATTTTGGTTCTTTTTCAAATCTGCCTAGTCAATTTTGATAACCTTTGCTCTTACTCATGGTTTTAATTGCCACCTTTATTTCTTAAAACGTATTCAAGATTTATTTATATTCTGGGTCCAGTGATTCTTTTTTTGAAATCTTTGTGGATCTGGTTCTGTTCACTGTAGTTTCTGCTTGTTTGCTAATGTTTTTAAAGGAGGTTTTATTAAGATCTATTTTACATATCGTAAAACTTACCCTATTAGAGTATTCAATAATTTTTGGTAAATTTAATGAGTGGTATAAACATCACCACAAATCAGTTTTAGAACATTGTTATCACCCTAATAAAATCCCTCAGGCCCATTAACAGTTCATCCTCATTCCCACTTCCAGCCCCAGACAACCACTTGTCTACATTCTGTCTCTATACATTTGTCTTTTCTAGACTTTTCGTATAAATGGAATCATACAATATATGGTTTCTTGTGTCTGGCTTCATCTTTTAACATAACGTGTTTTGAGGTTCCTCCATGGCATAGCATAGTAGTTTGTTCCTTTTTAATGCTGAATCTGTCCATTGTATGAACACACTACATTTTGCTTATCCATTCACCAGTTGATGAGCATTTAATTGGTTTTCAGGTTTTGGCTCTCATAAAAATTGATGCTATGAATGTATGCATGCAAGTTTTGTGGGAGCATATGTTTTCATTCCTCTTAGGTAGTTACTAAGAAGTGGAACTCTTGGTTCCTAAGGAAATTTTTTGTGTAACTTTTTGAGAAACTGCCAAATGTTTTCCAAAGTGGTGCACCCCCTAACCTATCTGCTTATATGACCTGAGCCACTGCTGTGGCTGGACTGGCCATTGGGTTCTTATTATGACTGCAGGATGCACCACAGCAGCAACCATCAGGGAACTTTGAAAAATCAAGTGCTGGAGGGTACATGGCATGCCTGAGAGCCACACAGCAAGGTCATGGGGAAATATATACATATATATATAGAGAGAGAGACAGAGAGACAGACAGACAGAGACAGAAGAGAGAGAGAGAGACAGAGACAGAGACACAGAGACAGAGAGAGAAACAGAGAGACAGAGACACAGAGACACAGAGATACAGAGACAGAGACAGACACAGAGACAGATAGAAAGTGAGAACCTGCAGTTCTGCCTTTATTAAGGTTGAGAGTGGGGTGGCTAGGGTTTTGCAGGTTCACTCTTCATTGGTGAATTTAAAACCTAAGAGCATGGACTCCCACAGGAACCTGCAGCAACAGCAGACATGGGGGGGGGCACCTGGCCAGGTGCTAGCTGGATGATGCACTGGGGGAGCCTGACCCCCTCCAGATGCCCACCTTCCCAGCCGACTATGGCTTCCTCAGGTGCAAGGAGCATGGGATGGTAGCCCCTCAGCTGCAGGTGGAGCAACGCGCAGCTGGTGCTTCATCAGCATGACTACTGCGCTCACTACCTCATCGGGCTTCTCAGGTGTAAGCTGTCACATTCCCCGACTTCCTGGCCTGCAAGCATGACAGCACAACTGGGACTACTGCGAGCACATGGACTACGGGAAGCGCATGAAGGAGTTTGAGTCAGAGCCCCGGCTGCTCCAACAACAGCAGGAGCAGAAGAAGGCAGACACAGCCAGAGCCAGGGGCCCGGTGAGGTGGCCTGTAGTACAACTTCCTACCACCCCGTGAACCAGTCAAGAAATAAAACCTGCAGGCCCCGCCACCCAAAATAAATGAATGAATGAATGAATCCCAAGAGCAGGAATTAGGGCATGGGGAGGAAAAAGCAGGAGCACTCAAGAGGTCAGCATCACCCAGGGCTTTCTAAAAGGGGAACTTCATGGGTGGAGGTGTCCTGGTTCCTTATCTAGTTATTCAGATGGCAGCATGTTTATTTGAGATGGATGTCTTTGAAACGGGTGTCTTGGCGATGAGAAGCTTAATATCAGGCACTTGAATTACAATGAAAAAAAAGCTTAATGTCAGGTACTTACAGCACAACATCCTTGCTGACTTTATTATTGCATTAGTCATCTAGGGCTGCCATTACAAAATACTGCAGACAAGGTGGCTTAAACAACAGACATTTATTTTCTCACAGTTCTGGAGGCTAGAAGTCCATGACCAAGGCGCTGGCAAATTTGGTTTCTGGTGAGGGCTCTCTTCCTGACTTATAGACAGCCACCTTCTTGTTGTATTGTGTTTTCACATGGCCTTTCCTCTTTGCTCCCAGGGAAAGAAAGAGAGATCTCTGGTGTCTCTTCTTCTAAGGACACCAATGCTATGAGCTGGGCCCTACCCTTATGACTTCATTTAACCTTAATTACCTCCCCAGAGGCCCTGCTCCAAATACAGTGATGTTGGGGGTTAGGTTTCAACATATGACTCTTGGGGGGACAAAATTCAGTTCGTAACATCCTGCCCTCTGGTCCCGCCAAATTCATGTCCTTCTCACATTCAAAATACATTCACCCCATCCCAATAGCTCCAAAAGTTTTAACCTACTCCAGCATCAATTCCAAGTCCAAAATCTCATCTAGACATCATCTAAATCAGATATTGGTGAGACTTGAGGTATGATTCATCCTGAAGCAATATTCCTCTCCAGCTGTGAAGCTATGAAGAGGAAATAACTTTGTCACATAGGCTTGTGGTGACAGTGGCAGCATTGGTGATGGCTGAATCACCTTTGGGGTTATTCTTCCCTTTTCTTAAAGGATTAAGCATGTTGAATCGCTCTATTGTCCTGTCCTGTAGAATCCCAGAAGTCCAAAAGCCATCCTTTAGAAAGCCTTCCTTTATTTCATCCAGTCTCTGTTCCCTTTGGTCCAAACTGGCAGTGTCTCTGCTGCTGTTCAACATAATCCTATTTTTGCTTCTAGCTTCTGCTGAGATAGCTGATTAACTCCATAGTTAACCATGGATAATCTCCTAATAGAGTGATTGTCTAGCCACACCCTTGGGTGTTCTCTCCAGAACAAGCTTTCTCACTTTTGCACTATAGATAGGCTGAACTTCCCAAATCTTCAAACTCTGATTCTTTTTTGCTTAATCTTTCTTTCAATTTATCTTTCTCCTCTTACGTTTTACTATAAGCAGGAAGGAGAGGCCAGGTCACGCCTCAACAGTTTGCTTAGATATCTCCTCAGCTACATATCCAAGTTCATTGCTTGTGAGTTCTACCTTCCACAAAGCACAAGACTACAATTCAGCCAGTTCTTTCCCAGTTTATAACAAGGATGACCTTTCTTCCAGTTTCCAATAACATGTTCCTCATTTCTGTCTGAGACCTCACCAGAAGCACCTTGAGCATCCATATTTCTACCAACAGTCCCTTCAAGGAAATCTAGGCTTTTTCTACCATGTACCTCAAAAGTCTTCCAATTATACCCATCACCCAGCTCCAAAACCACTTCCACATTTTTATGTATTTTTTACATCAGCACCCTACTTCATGGTACCACAATCTGTATTAGTCAGGGTTCTCCAGTGAAACGGAACCATTAGGAGATATATATATATATATATATATATATATATATATATATATATATATATTTATATATACATACACTTTCTACTAAGGAATTATAATATGTGATTATGGAGGTTGACAAATCCCAAGATCTTCAGTGGAGTTGCAGGAGAGCCAATGGTGTAGTTCTAGTCCAAATACAAAGGCCTGAAAACCGGGAGAGCCAATGGTGGTGTTCCAATCTGAAGGCTTGCAGACTTAAGACCCAGAAGAGCCAATGCTTTCGTTTGAGTCAGAAGGCAGGAAAAAGCTGATATTTCAGTTCAATGGCAGTCAGGTGAGAAAAATTCTCTCTTAATCCAGAGAGGGTAAGCCTTCTTGTCCTAGTTAGGCCTTCAATTGATTGGATGAGGTCATCCACAATAGAGAGGGCAGTCTGTTTCACCCCATCTCCCAATTCAAATGTTAATTTCATCCAAAACACCCTCCAAGAAACACACAGAATAATGTCTGACCAAATATCTGGGTACCTGTTGGCCAAACTGATACATAAAAGTAACTATCACAGTTATTATCTGTCCTATTTATTATAGCCATTCTAGTGGGTGTGAAATATCTTACTGTGTTTTTGTTTGTCTGTTTGTTTGCATTTCCCTAATGACTAATGGTGTTGAGCACATTTTCATGTGATTTTTACCCATTTGTATATCTTCTTTGGTGAAAGATCAGTTCATATCTGTTGCCCATTTAAAAAATTGCATTGTTTGTCTTCTTATTGAGCCTAATGTGTGTTTTTAAAATTAAGTTAAACAAAACAACCCAACAAACAATCAAAACAGTTCACCCATTTTATTGACCCTAATGTGTTTTGTGATTTATTTTTTCTTGTGAGTTCCTGTGTGGAAACTTTGAGGGCCAGGTGGAGGGTGTATTTCTCCTGGGAGGATCTGTGTTTACCTCTGCCTGGAACCCAGAGGTACTACAGATGTAGGTCCAATTTCAATTAAATCCTCCCTGTAGTTTCTAGGCCAAACAGTTAATGTCATTTTCTGCCATTAGTCTTGCTGTGGCTCTGGTGACTTTATTTACTCAACAACAATAACAACAACAAATCAGGATTTATGGTCAGAATGGAAATACTTACTGGGGACAAAGGGCCAGACTCTTTGATGTCATGACTGCCTGGGAAAATCCAGATTGTATATAGTGACAGGGCCATACTCA
Source organism: Eubalaena glacialis (assembly GCF_028564815.1). Lineage (NCBI taxonomy): Eukaryota > Metazoa > Chordata > Mammalia > Artiodactyla > Balaenidae > Eubalaena > Eubalaena glacialis. Next base: position 109,036,067 of record NC_083724.1, read on the forward strand.
CCCTGAATTTTAGAGCCTGGCAAGGCCAAGTGGACAGAATTTGGTGTTATGAAAATATCATCTGTAATTTAATTTTAAATACTTTAAACAGTACAATATGTGTGTGCTCTTTTAAATCAATATCCTAGGTATGGTTAATTAACAACTGAAGTGTCCTGTTGGGGAATGTAAACTCCAGGAGAGGTTGATTAGCTTTTGAAAGCTTCTAAGCAGATGTCCACACTTTAGAGAGCTTCAACTATCTTAATTTCCAGTCAACACTGACACTATGTGGATTTTCCTTTGGTGAAATAACTAGTATTCATTATGTGTGGGTTGGCTAGAAATATTGTACAGGGTATTTCTATATCCTGTCTACTCTTGCATGACATGTATAGAAATCTAGGGAACCCAATGTGTATATCCTTTGTAATGGTGCTCGGTTTAGATTCAAAAACTGACAGCTTCAGAAAATTATCTGAGAATTGCTGTTGTAAAGAGCTGCTGAAATATTGTTTCCTAGGTATGGAATTAATCTTTCATGCAAGGTTTGGTCAGAGTACATATAAGGACAGGGAACTGGGACTTTATCAAGGTTACAAAATAGTTTGTATAACTATTTTTCAGTGCACTTGCTACTAAATGTTGGCATGAACAACAGAATTCAGTATACATGTTATTATAACCTAACATTGTAACATTGTAAAGTGGGAAGGCTGTGAGGTAGAAGAACTCACATATAATGTTAAACAAATAACATCTACAAAGAGGGAAGGGGTATCCCGCCAATTAGATTCCTGCTTTGGAAATTCTCCTGCTCCAATAATTTTCAAACTATTCTGTTTTGGGAAGGAGAGGAGAGTCCTTGAATGTATGGATTAAAACGAGGTATGAGATATCTGAGGCTTGGAAAAGCCGTGTCTAGCCCTATTCCATATAGAGTATTTACATATCTCTACAACATCAGCCAAGGTCTCTGGAAGCTTGACCCCAACCACCTCAGAAAACTTGGGGTTGGAGAGTGGTGCAGTTATTTGCCAAAATGATTGGAGAGGGAGAGAAATCTTTATTTATTTGGAAAATATACCATAGCTGCAGAGTTAACCACCAATGCTTTTACATAGTTTGAAGAAAGCTCTTCTTGGCTCACAGATTCAGGCATCAATAAATAATAACGATAGGCAAAATTTATTGCAGGCAATCTTCTTCTTGTGCCAGGTATTTTACACGCATCATCTCATTAAAGTATGTACATTTCCATACAATCCTATGAATGGATGATTTTCTTCCAGTTTTACATATAAGTACAGTGAGGCTTAGAGATCACGTAATTAGGTGTTTGAACGTCAACTCAAGCTCTTTCCTATTCATCACCCACATCCTTATATCCTCTAACCGGGAAGGATGGGGCAAGTCAATCTCTACATGAGCGTGTAAGCTAACTCTGTTTACAGGAGTTGCCCACGGCATGGGAGTCAGGATCTTAAAAAACGTAACACATTTTAATGCTTAGGTTCACTCCTAACTTCTGGACCCCCACTTGGAGCACCCCTTTCGGATGAACCTAGTGATAGAGCGAAGCTGCTGGAACGGGAGAGGGAGGCGCTCTTTGCCGAAGAGCCAATGAGACCGCTGGCTCTTGTGAGTGGCACGTTGTTTGGCCAATGGGTTCAGCCCCTGAGGCCCCGCGAGAGGACGGGAACTTGGGGTCTGGAGCATGTGGGCCCGTGGCGCTGCGCGAGCGCTGAGCGCAGGGTTCTCTTGAGGCCCCGCTGAGCTGCGCGAGGGCTTGAACGCTGGTGAGAGGAGGGGACGCAGGTGTGGAAGGCCGGGGAGGCCAAGGTCGCTCTGCTACAGGCCAGGTGCGCTTTCGCTCAAGCTCTTGCTGGTGAACGGGGGCCCCTCCGGCCCACTCGGACCCTCCCCTGTCCTCTCACCCCATATCCCTGGGTAGCCGCGAGGGGCTGTGGGCCCCTGGGTGGAGCCGGGGGCGGGGACGGGGGCGGGGAGTGGCTATTTGAGGCTGGGGGTTGGGGGGGGGTAGGAGGAACGCAGGACCTGGGAGAGGTGGGAAGGTGGTGCTTGGGGAGCGAGGGGACTCTGATGGGGAGAGGGGTTTGGGCGGGCGTGAGTGTTACTCGCCCATAAGGGGTGGGCAGGACGCCCAGGGGAGTTTTGGTTTGGGGAATGATGCTTTCTCCAGGGTGGAAGGGGTGTAGTATTTGCCTTCAGGAACCTCTTTTCTGGTTAGGCCCAGTCATATGCCCCAGCCCGGAGCTCGCACCTGGAGGGGTGGGGAACGTAGGCCTCGCCGGTCTTGGGACCTGCCTGTCCTTGGACTCTCCTCGCTGGTACCTTATAGTCAGCCAGCCACCTGCTAACTAAGCAAAGGAGAAAATGCACATTAAGGGAGGGCCTGAATCTGTAGAAGTGATGGTGGAGGTGAGGAGGGGTGGAGAAAGAAGAGGATTCCAGAAATCCTGTAATTGGTAGGTGTTATAGTGCCTCTCAGTGTGTACCAGTTAGGCTACTGATTGTTCTGGTTTCTTCCAGTGGTGGTGAGAAGGTGTGAGTGAAGAGGCCAAGCTAACTGAAAAGGAGTTTAAACAATTAAAGGGGAGAACTGTAGTAGCCTTTGAGTAAGGGAGGCATATCCTCCCATTTTAGTGTAAAAGATAATAATTTATTTAAAAAATTTTTGCCAGATCCTGAACTGCCTTCACCTATAGTTGACTTAGGAATTGTGTGTCAGTCTTTTCCTTATATGCGTGGCCTGATTTCTCTGTAGCTAATACTTAAGACACATTTGCAAAAGTTAAGAAGAGGCTTACTTGTTGGTTACAAAAGATTCTTCAGGGATCAGGGGTGAGTCCAGACAATGAAGGGAGCCCCTGAAAGAAGGAGTTCTGAAGTCTACAGATTATGAAGTGAGTTTGAAGAAGCTTAGTGAGTCTGAGACTTGAGGGGCGAGAAGAGCATCATCCCTGGTTACCTTGGGGGATGGGGGGAGGTGTTAAATGTCACCTGTGAGACTCAGCAGGAATCATAGGCTCAAACCAGAAAGGGTCTGTACCCTGGAGACCTCAGTTCTGGTAGAGTTTGAAAGAAGAGTTTTATAGAAAGGAATTGGATAAAGATTCAGAGAAGCAGCTAAGGAACCAAGGAGGAGATGGAAAAGTTTAATGTGAAAAGAGACTGGAAAAATATTAGGACTCTGGTAGAAGAGTGGCCCAAAACAAAGCAAAACCCATAAATATTTATGGACAAAAAAATTTTATGATATGGCTATGTTAACTATAAACTTACTTATAAAGCAAAATCATGCCCATACATAAAAAGCGTTTCCGTCTACAACTGGTAGTTAACTTACAGGACTGAGTTCTCTAAGAGGCCGTTTGGGTAGAAAATATAAGTAAATTCAAGGAGGGCTTGGCCTTTAAGAGATTGCTGATGGAGAGTGTTTAGAATATTCTGGGCTAAACAGAAGCTTTTGAAGTGAACATAATATAGGAGGCTGGTTGTATCACTGGTCTGATCCAAAGTAGCTTTTTTTTTTAAATGCTTTGTGAGTCTGTCTTGAAGGAAAAGGAAAACAGTTGGGAATCATTTAAATTATAAAATGATGGCAGATAATTAACCAGAACAAATGGACACCTGTGTCCTCTGCAGCCTTGCAATGGATCCTGTCCGACCACCCTTCAGGGGCCCGTCTCCTGTGCACCCATCTCAGTCTGTGCGGATGGCGGGCTCTTGGCAACAGGCTCCAAAACCTTTGGACCCAGCTCTGGGCAGGGCAGGACCTGCAGGCAGAGGCCATGTATTTGGAAAACGAGAGGAGCCAGGCCCACAGAGTGGGCCAGTGCAAAAGGTAAGACCGTGTCTGCCTACATAGTAGCAGCATACAGCTTATCATCAGGGCAAATAAGGGATTTCAAGGTACTTAAAAACTGGGAAGCCCTATATGAAAGCAAGGGTTTGTTTTTTTTTTCCCTTGAACAAGTGGTCGCCTCTTGGAATATATTTCAAATTCTTGAGTTGCAAGTCTAGAAAAAGGGCCTCGTAATGAATGTTAGATGGACCTGGGTAAATGCCTTAGTTCTCTAGCTTCTATAAATATAAATATATACATACATAAATGATAGGTTTAAAGGTACAGTCTTCTGTTTTTTGTGAGTGTTTAGATTTCCACTCTGGGTTTGACTCTATGGTATTAGCAGCCACTCTTGCCTCTAAGGTCATATTTGTTAAGAATGGTTCCTTTCAGAGGGCTCTTTGCCTAAATCTTAAAGAAAAAGAGGATCTTCAGCTATTGTTAGTGCTGTGTGTATACTCGCATGGACATACATTCTTAATCTCCTAATTATATAGTAATTTTAAGAATGGTATTTGTCTATAATTAATCTCAAAGAATAAAGAGTTAGCAAATACAGGAAGAACCTAATAGTGCAATTATGACAATTTTAAGTAGGTTGACAATGTCAGATGTAACGTTCTGTAAGAAGAAACATTATTGACAGTAATCCTGTATTTTTACTCAAATGGATTGCTTGAGTCTATATGTGGCAACTCTAATTGGTGTAACAGTAGTAAACTTCAAAGACTGCTACAGGAAAACAGTAGCAAGTTTTGTTGAGGTTGTTTTAAAAAACCCCAAAATTCTGATACCTTTAAATGATCCATTTTTTGGGAAAATTTATTAGCTTGTTCTCTCTTACCTTAGGTGTACAGGAAATTTATTAGCTTGTTCTCTCTTACCTTAGGTGTGCAGGAAATGAACTAGAAAAATAATTCTGTTGCATTTGTTATACTGTATATCAAATCATGAACTGTAACTGTTTATGCTTGAAAACCTAATATGACATAAGTGGGTTTTTTGGGTTTTTTTTTACATAAATTTATTTATTTTTGGCTGCGTTGGGTCTTCGTTGCTGTGCGCGGGCTTCCTCTAGTCGCGGCGAGCGAGGGCTGCTCTTTGTTGTGGTGCGAGGGCTTCTCATTGCGTTGGCTTCTTTTGTTGCGGATCACGGGCTCTAGGTGCACGGGCTTCAGTAGTTGTGGCTTGTGGGCTCTAGAGCGCGGGCTCAGTAGTTGTGGCGCATGGGCTTAGTTGCTCCGCGGTATGTGGGCTCTTCCCGGACCAGGGATCGAACCCGTGTCCCCTGCATTGGCAGGCGGATTCTTAACCACTGTGCCACCAGGGAAGTCCGACAGAAGTGGTTTTTTTTAAGACCATAAGGATTTAAACAATTTTTATAAGGTATTTTTATTCTTGTAACATTTATAGAATTTGAAGTGGATGATTTTTATTATTTACCAAGACTTGAAGAAAACCAACAGTGTTTCTGGGGTTTTAAACATCTTAGAATAACTTTATTCTTTGACTTTCTGTAGGAATCTGTGGGTTTGGTCTCAATGTTCCGAGGACTGGGCCTTGAAACAGTGTCCCGGACCCCTGTGGAACAGGAAATGCCTCCTTTAGGTATGTGGAAAACTAACTTGAGAAAATGTGGTGTTATATATGTTTGCTTTGTTCTTAAATTCACACAGTTTATCTTCAGAAAAATTACTGTTCTTTATAAAATGTTCAGCTCACGGTTACAGCTGGGGTTTGACCCTTCTGTTTAGGTAGAGGCATTTTAGGTCGAGGCTTGTCTACCAGAATGGCACGCAAGGACAAAGAAGAACCCCATCCCACTTTTCTGGATCCTTCAGTGTTGGCATCTGGAGATAGCAAGATGGCAGAGGCCTCCGTTGGTTGGAATAGGTGGGTAAAGTTGCCTTCTTGGGTAGCCATCAAATTCAGATGAAATATCTCTAAGTCTAGAGAGAAACTCTAAAGTGGGTTGTATTATCTCACAAAGAAACAATGCATGGTTTCATGGTAAGAATGGGTATTTTCCAAGAGTAGTCAGCAGCTACTGATGCAGTCAGTCTTTGGACAAGGGTAAAAGCAGTACTCCACCACGCTGTTTGTCCTCTTAAGAATTCAGCCTGATGGTAGTGGTTCTTTAACCCAGGTGGGTCAAACTTCCATCTCAATTTCTGCTATGGAAGTTGGCCCTGAGAGTCAATATTAATAACAATTGGTGAATGAGTCATGTTGGCATATTGGATTTGGAGAGAATCCCAATGCTTGGGTCCCTTTTGCTGACTCCTCCAGGAAGAGAATGTAGATTTGGGAGACTCATTTAGATGGGGCATAGATAGAAGCATGATTTAGAAAGTTCTGATTTGCCTCTTTTCAACATTTCAGAATGCTTGGAAGAGGGAATTTGGATGCCTTTTTATTACCGATGGGAAGAGCAGCTGGTGGTATAGGCAGAGGAGTATACAAGGCTCCCGTTGCTCTCAGCCTGAATCCTCAGGATCCTGCCCAGCTGTCATCTCCGCCACCTCTGCCCCCGGCCCCACTGCACTCTCTGGATCGCCCTCCACTTGGGACTGCAGAACACAAGGAAAAGTAAGTCAGGAGTGCTGCCTTCCCTGCTTGGTGATGATGTGGAGGAGGGCTTCACATAGTATTGCAAACTCTGTTCTGTTGTGTCTAAAGTCCTCCTTGGGTGGTAGGTACTGCAGGGTTGTTTTGTTTTTTGCCAGTGGGGAGAATGACAGAGGTGGGGCAATTCCTGATGAGGTGAAATGGGGTTAGTGATGATAGTATGTATCTATCTAGAGTCTACTCATGGATTTTCATTTCCTTCCCAATTCAGACATAGATAATTCTTTGTCATGTTGAAGATAAGGAAATTATCTAGGAAATACATTGCAGCAGTTCATTTTTCTCTATAGAACTAATTCTTATGTTCTTAGTTAGCTGCCTAGTTATTCCAGTGATATTACTAGGACAAATAGGGTGACCTTGCTTCTCTAATTAGAGATTGCTAAGAATTTACGTTCTGGCTTTCAAAGCTTCTTTTGTATGTCTTGATTCTTGGTCTGTGTACCTGTAAGCAGAGTGTGAAATACTACTTCCCCCAATCTACCTTTCCTTTCCTTTTCTTTCTTTGTATTTTTGTGGCATGGATTATTTGTTTGTTTTTGGCATATGTGGGTGCTTTTGTTTTTTATTTTTATTTTCTAGAGAGCCTTTTGTGAAGCAAGGATCAAAAGGAACACCTGAATCTTTGGGATTGAACCTTATCAAAATACAGTGTCATAATGAAGCAGTTTATCAATATCATGTGACTTTCAGGTATTCACAGCTTTTTTCCCCCCCTGTATTGTTCACTTCTTAGAGAGCAGTAATGAAATAGTTCCACAGGAATAACTGAATTGTTTTTCTGTATAACTCCTGATGCAGCTCCCCCTACAGTAATTCATATATTCAGATCCTTGCAATAAGTTTAAAGTTAACATTTTTTGTATGTGTTTAGCTATATTACCAATCCAGATTTTAACTTAATAGGTGCAATTTTATGCATGAGGTTAGAGGTGGATTTTCTGTGAAGTTAATGAAACTTAAGTTCAGGGCCTTGTACTTGCATAGATCCCTTCATAACCTTTTTAACTTATCTTGTATCTGTAATTTTGTATTCCTCTTCTTAAAGAGACCCCCCCCCACACAGTGGTATCAGATACACACCCCACGATACCTGGATCCTCCCTGCATGAGTGCTATACCAGCATTTGGTGGCTCTCCAGTGATAGTCTAGGGTTAAATTTGAGGGTGAAAAAACCAGAGAAAATAACTTTAATTTTATATCAGTAACTTTAGGATTTATCATACTTCTTTAAAAGTTAAGAATTTATATTAGTCTGTGTTCTTTTTTAAAATCTCAGGAGAACCATTAGCTGGAGGTTATTAGCTGGAATTGTGAAAATAAATGAGTGTTCTGGAATATTTATGGAGAAAATAGGAAGATGGAAGACTGAATTTTTGAGGCACAGCTATTAATTGGTACAAGAAGAAGAAGTGGAATGAAAGAGAGAAGAAAGGAACAGTTAGGGGAAAAATACCCTGAAGACAGGTTATAAAGCCAGAGAGAAGGACCCATTTCAATGAGGGGGAGGTGGTTGACTTTGGCCACAGGGAAAAAAGTTATTGAATTTGCTTTCAAGAGGCACCCTTGGTGATTTTCTAGTAGCTTTATTAGTGTTATGGGGAAAAAAACAAGATTAAAAGAACAAAGGAGAGCCTGGGCCATGAGAAATAGCCAGTGGATTGGCCACTTATTTTAAAAGTATGTAAGAGGAATGAGAAATGGAATGATAATTGCTTTAAAGACTTCTGTGAGGTAAGAAACTGGAGGTGAACACATATGACAAGTGAAGAGAAGGAGTCAGGAAACTGGGTGAAATTGAACTAGCAAGAGGGGAAGGTGGTGGGAATGGGCCTGTTCTGGAATGTAAGGGATGGAGATGGGTGTTAATGAGAGGGAAGAGTACTTGCTCTGGAAATGGATTGACAACTGATGATGAAACAGAAAGGAGTGTGAGACTCCTCACGGGTCTCTGCATTGACCAGGCTGTGGAGAAGACATGGATTCTATAAATTTCGAGATTGTAGATGCGGACCTTTGAAGCCACAATGTGAAGAGGATGAGAGAATACCGAGAGGATGTATTACAGTGACTGGTCATCCTGTAGCTTCCTTGACATCATGGGGCTCTAAAAAGACAAATTTAAATATAGTGTCTTGGGCATAATGCCATGTATGTGTGAATTTTTCAGAAGAAGCATTTTGAAATGTGATGTTAGCATGTGAGTGCTTAGTTTTGGCGATGACTATATTGGATTACCGCTTGATTTTTTTGTTAATGTTATCTTTCTTCGTGTACTTGAACATGCTTGACCCTTTTTAGCCTTGGATTTGTTTAAACTTCGAAGTTGTAGAATAGGTTGTGTGTTACTGTGATGTAATGGGACAATCATTGTACAAAGTAGCTACTGGACTTTTTCAAAGCTGTAAGATTTGTGACAGTGAATCGATAAAAAGTTGAAATTGCTGTGAGTGAAAAATGGTTAGAGTAAAATCCTATATTTTTTTAAAATATATTTTTAAAAGAGTGTATATTTCTATAGACGCTAGAGCAGGGATTAGCAAACTGTGGCAGGCCTGCTGGGTAAATCTGGCCCACTGCCTGTTTTTGTAATAAAGTTTCGCTGGAACGTAGCCATACTTATTGGTTTACATATTGTCTACGAGGCTTTTGTGCTATGTTAGCAGAGTTGAGTAGTTGTAGCAGAGACCATATGACCTGTAAAATCTTTCCATAAAAGTTTTCTGACCCTCTGGTCTAAACTCTCGAAGAATGTACACTGACATGATAAGGCAGTTGTGTTTGGGTGGTGGAATTATGGATTGTTTTTATTTTCTGTGAGCCAGTATCCTTGGGTCAGAGTTCTATTTTTAGTCAGATGTATTTCAATTTTTTAATGTGACCACTAGATGGAGCAGTAGTCATAAGTGACTGCGTCTCTAACAGACCTACCGCACAGCTGTAAAGTCAAACTGAAATAAAATCGTCTTTATTATTTTCTAGCCCCAATGTGGAGTGCAAAAGCATGAGGTTTGGCATGTTGAAGGACCATCAAGCTGTCACCGGAAACATCACTGCTTTGGATGGATCCATTCTCTATCTGCCTGTTAAGCTTCAACAAGTGAGACCAAATAGGAAGTGCACTTTGGGACGAAGCATGGGTGGTGGGAAATCATAGTGTCCCTGGACATTTGAGTTGTACTTCCCTGTTCTGAGAGGAAAGGCAGACTTCTCCATAACAAAGAAATTGCAAACTGAGAAACTTTTACATTTGAGTTCTTTCTAGTCCCTTCTCTCTTAAGAGGAGTGGTTGGAAGCCTTGGACCTCAGTGACAAAGAATAGTTCAAGATTGCAAATTTAAAGAGCTCTATTGCTAGTTCTCCATTGGGTTTCTCTTACCAAATCCTTTCGTAAATCCTACTTGTCATGCTGTGATTTTGTCTAGTGTGGATAGCAAAGTAACAGTAAAGAATAAAACATGTTTACGATATTATAGTGTTCTAGAACACAGTTGGATTAGATTAGCGCTTGGTAGTGTTGTCGTTTTTCTTTACTTCATATGTTTATTTGTTAGGTTCTTGAGTTAAAAAGTCAAAGGAAAACTGACAGTGCCGAGATCACCATTAAGATTCAGTTGACAAAGATCCTGGAGCCCTGTTCTGACTTGTGCATTCCGTTCTACAATGTTGTTTTCCGTCGGTGAGAAACGGCTGAAGTCTTATTTTCTTTAACCTCAGTCTTGTATTTGTAACAAAGCTCTTCAGGAAGCTTGGGTGGTATTAAAATGCAGTGCATATATAGATGAGTTTGGAAACATTTAATAAATAAATGGATGACATTAAGGCTAACTTATTAAAAGTTATCTCAAGTGATTGTCCAGATTTGGGTATATGAAAGTAGGTTTGAAGTAGCTGGATAGAGGGGAATAGTTTCCTTCCATTCATTCAGGAACTTTAAAAGCAAATGTTTATGGTACATATTTAATGGTGTCAGTGATGGGGCTACTTGAAGAGGTAGCATGTAAAAATTTTTGCTAGAATTTTTCCCAGTCCTTTGAATTTTTGGATACAGACGGCTCATAATTTTTTAACTTTTCTGCAGACTCCCAAATTTTCGTAAAACAGTTATTCCCAAACCACCTTTTTTAAAATGAAACATAGAACCTGATTTCTACTTAGTAAGCTGAACTGCCAGAAACAAACATAACTTCCTACGCCTGACTGATATTCACAAATTTAGAAACGGACTTTCTTGTGCTCTGTTTAGTTAATGGGGAAAAGTAATGTAAATTGAGCTTGGGAAGTCAACTTGATTTTTGGTTACCTAGTTAGTAGAAAAATCTGCAGTCAGTTGCATATACTGCAAGATAAATACTTTGGTAATTTTTATTTTTCTTTTGGCAAGAGTGTTCTCAGCATAAAAGGTATATTGTGCAAAGCATCAACGTTTCTACTCTTTTAGGCTTCCAAAGGAAAATGTAGCTAAGAGCAATTGAACTTAATTATTTTTAATTCTTCTACTAGAAAACCCATTCTTGCTCTTTATTTCAGGGTAATGAAACTTTTAGATATGAAGCTGGTGGGGAGAAACTTCTTTGACCCTACAAGTGCTATGGTACTACAGCAACACAGGTTGGTGGTGTTTTCTTCTTCCTCACTTTTGAATGTTCTGGAAATAAATTTTTCATTGCAATCACCATATTAGTATTTTATGATAGTGAGTACAGTTTATGAGTTAATTATTTTCCATAATTTAGGTTTTTAGTAAGTTCACAATGATGTTGACTTAATTTGTTTCCTGTTGCTTTCTCATTGTTATTGGGGAGGGGCAGTATCTGCTCAAAGTATTGCCTCAAATGGTGGCATGGAAATATCTGTGGTTCTTATAGAACCCCAGCGTAAATGCCACCTATGTCTTCAGATTGCAGATCTGGCCGGGCTATGCAGCTAGCATCCGGAGGACAGATGGAGGTCTTTTCCTGCTAGCTGATGTCTCCCATAAGGTCATTCGGAATGATTCTGTGCTGGACGTCATGTGAGTGGATGGTGGCATCTACGTTTAACAAACTAACAATTTTCTGAGAAGTTCAGTAATAGCTGGTAATAAATACAGATAAGCCATTGTTCCATTTGGGTTTTAAATTGTAGAATAGATTGAGAATGCGGAATTGATGTGCTCTTTCTGTGAGTCCTACCAGAATAGGCATCTGAATAGAGACCTGCTACACTTAGACTGAGGAGGAACGTATGTTAAGTCTCCGGTTACGAAGACTTGGTTTAATATACACATACCCTGAGTTCTTGTTTAAGTGTATTACTCTAGTAAATATTTACTGTAGTAAATATAGATGTGTATAATTTGTAATCATTACATGAAATCCTATCTTATACATAAATCTGTGTGCATCTATGATTTTTTTAGGTTGTGTACCCAAAAGTGGAATTACTTAACGAAAAGGCCGAACATTTTAAAGACTTGAAATATTTACTATAATAAGATGTTTAAATATATATTGACCGATTACCCTCTAGAAAATTTAGTTTATTTTCTCACCAGCTATGTATAACTACTGGGTGTTACCAAGCTTATGAATCTTTGCTTATCTGATAAATTCATGCATTCCATCAACATATATTTATAGAGCTCCAGTTTGTACCAGAGTTCTGGAACTTATCAGTTAACAAAACAAAGATCCCTCTCCTCATGGAGTTTGCATTGTAGTCAGGTGAGATAAATAGTAAATAATAAGCATGATAAGTAAATTGCATAGGGTACTACAAGTGATAAGAGGTATGGAGGAAGGAAAAGGTAGAACACAGGGTAGGAGAGATCAGGAGTACTAGGGGTGGGATGGAGAGGGGAGAGAGCTGTCATTTCAGTAACATGTCAAGCTCATTTGAACCAACACTTGGAACAGGTGAGGGAGTTAGCCAGGTAAATATATGGGCTAAGGGAATTCTTGTTAGAGGGACAGCTGAGGTAAAGGCCTAAGCCAGAAATATGCCTGGCTCTTCAAGTAGCAGCAGGGAAGCCAGCGTGGCTAGAGCAGAGCAAGTGAGGTGAGGGCAGTGGAAGGATGGAGTAGATGGAAGGAAGAGCTGAGGATACAGAGCTTTGTAAGTCTGTTGTCAAGAGTTTCGGTTTTAGTGTGAGTGAAACATAGGTTTTGTAGCCAACGAGTGACACGATGTGACTTGAGTTGTGAAAGGATCCCTCTTGTTACTTACTGCGTGGAGAATAGGCTTGGTGGGATGGGGTAGAAGTGGGGAGACCAGCCAGGAAGCTCTTGTAGTAATCCAGTGGAGAAATGAGGGGGTGGCAGCAGTAAAGATGGTGAGAAGTGGTTGGCCTCTGGATATGTTCTCAAAGTAGCGTTCAGTCGATTTCCCAACTGGGTGGTGGAGTGTGAGAGAAAGAGAGAGGTTAAGGATGACTCAGACTTTTTTGACTGAGTTTGTAATTATTTATTTTGTTTCTCCTAGACTCTCTCTCCTTGATGGTAGGGACCATCTCTCTTTCTCTCACATGGTACACCCAGACGTAGTTTATTCCTAGCCTGTAGTAAGTGTTCAAGAATGTTTATTAAATAAAAATAGATGTCTTTAAATTTGCTCTTTCTTTCTTTATGGTTACTGTCTTTGTTTTTCTACTTAGAAAGGTCTACTTGTTTTAATTTCCAATGTTTTAAACCTTCTGGAACTTGGTGTGATGTTAGGATCACCATGATTGTTTTGGTACGGTTACACAATTTATTGAAAAACATTTTTCTTTAGATTTAAATCACTATCTTTATCAAATGCTAAAATACTTGGATTTATTTCTGAATATTTCATTTTGAACCACTGGTTGAAACCAGTGTGATACTGTTTGAATTATTGCAGTTTTATTAGGTTTTAATATTTGTTGTGGAATTCTGTTTTCAGAATTTTTATTCTGTACCCCCCCTTACTCTTTCATGTGAAACTTTGAATAATTTAGTGAAAATAAGACAAAAAGTCAATTGGCAATTTGATTGATATTGACTAGGGAGAGTGTTTAGTGAGGCTTCCTATTCATAAATATGGCGTGTCTTTTCATTTATTGAAATTTATTTTTATTAAAGTTTTACTTTTATTAAAGTTTTAGTCATATTATGACTACACAGAAACTATAGGTGAGCTATGTAGTATGTACTATGATTATTTTTGTTTTCTGCACAATTATCTTGGATATAAAAATTGTCTTTTAAAAAATTTTTCTAAGTGCATAATTTTATATGTACTTACCATTAATTCAACTTCAGATTCACATCCATTTGTGTAATCTCACTGTACATTCAGACACTAGGTATTTTGTCAGTTTCATCCTCCCTGTCCCCTCCCCCCTCCCCCCAAAAATCATATTTCTTGGATTATTTAAATCAAATTATATCTAGCTTTGAGCTCCTGTTCTCCAAGACAGTAAGAAGTCCTAAGTCAGACATAACCTCATTATGTTACATACGAGACCCTGAGGTGTTCATGGTCCTGGTCCTCGTCTGGCTGTAGTGCCTAGCACTCAGCCTTGGAGAGCATGACTCAGGTATGGGGCTCTGCACTTCTTAGTTTTCCCTTGCAGCCTTGCAGCGGTTACACACTTGGGACTTTGCCACCTTTCTTTCCCTGTGCGCTTTACGTTGTTATGAACCACTGGAAACCACGGAAGAGCAGTTATTTTCCTGGAAGTTAGGTCTTAAGGCTAAAAGCTGCTGCATTTCTAATCAGGAATGCTTGGCTACCTAAATGTCCATTGAGACATGAATGGATAAAGACGATGTGTGTGTGTATATATATATGTGTATACACACGCACATACCACATACACACAATGGAGTACTACTCAGCCATAAGAAATAATGAATTAATGCCATTTGCAGCACCATGGAGGGACCTAGAGATTATCCTATAAGTGAAGTAAGTCAGAAAGAGAAAAACAAATACCATATGATATCACTTATATATGGAATCTAAAATGTGACACAAATGAACTTATTTACAAAAGAAAATAGACTCAGACATAGAAAACAAACTTATGGTTACCAAAGGGGAACGGGGGTAGGGGAGGGGTAAATTAGGAGTTTGGGACTAGCAGATTCCAACCACTATACATAAAACAGATAACAAGGTCCTACTGTATAGCACAGGGAACTATATTCAGTGTCCTGCAATAAACCACAATGGAAAAGAATATGAAAAAGAATATGTACGTATATATATAACTGAATCACTTTGCTGTACACCAGAATCTAACACAACATTGTAAATCAACTATACTTCCATAAAAAGAAGAAAAAAGAATGGTTGGCTTATTTCTCAAAGGGTAATGAACAAAGAAGGTTAGGTTTCATATGTTGCTATTAAGTTCTCAATAACGCATTTAACAACCCACAGAATTCAGTATCATCTTAGAAATCTCTGTGAAAACCTGAGTGGCTTCAGTTTGGACGGGTTGCTCTCCAGCGTAGCTGATAGTTACTGTCTGAGGTTCCCCTTCACTGTGGTGAAGACTCGCTTTCCCTCTCACCACAGGTATCCTGTAGTTCGATCCCATGACGACTTCTTCCTGGTTTACTCTCTTGTGTCTCAGCTCTTACGTGTTTGAAATCTCTTTATTTTACCTTAGTTTGATTGGGCATAAAATTTGAGATTGGAGATAATTTTCCCTTGGAATTTAAAAATCATGGTTCCATTGTTTTTTTTTTCTCTTCAGTATAATCTTTATTCATGTTCACATATTCTTTCACAGTGAGACTATTTCCTTATTTAAATTTAACTCTTTGGGTGTTCTCATAGTAAAGCTCTATTTGAATACACCTTACTTCTGAATTTTTCCACTTTTTCATTCTGTAGATGAGTAAACAACCACCTCTTACACCATCCTTATATCTTTTTTACCTTACTTGTACCTTTTGAGCAAGCCCAAACTTGATTTTAATATTGCTTCATCCCTTCTTTTTTTTCATATTTTAATTTTAGATTTGATATGTTAAATGCTGTGTAGGTACTACACTTCTAAAAAATTATTATGGTTAGTACTATATTTTAGTATTGGTAAGGCAAGTCCTTCCACCTTGCTCTTATATCCACTATCTTCCTTTTTCTTTTCTATAACTATTTTTCACATTTATTTTCCAGATTAATTTCAGAATATTTTTGTTGAGCTCTCCAGAAAATGCCACTGCAGTTTTGCTCCATTTTCTTTTTGCTTTCGGATTTACTGTTGAAAAAATCTAAAGCCATTCTGATTTCTTTTTTGAAATTAAGTTTATTTTTTATTGAGGTATAGTTGATTTACAATATTATATTAGTTTCAGATGTACAACGAAGTGATTCAAAATTTTTATAGATTATACTCCATTTAAAATTATTATAAAATATTGACTATGTTCCCTGTGCTGTATGGTATATCCTTGTAGCTTATTTATTTTGTACGTAATAGTTTGGACCCCCTTAATCCCATACCCTTATCTTGCCCTCCCCCCTTCCCTCTACCCACTGATTTGTTCTCTCTGTGAGTCTCTTTTCTTTTTTGTTATATTCACTAGTCTGTTTTTTTAGATTCCGCATGTAAGTGATAAAATGCAGTATTTGTCTTTCTCTGACTTATTTCACTAAGCATAATACCCTCCAGGTCCATCCATATTGTTGCAAATGGCAACATTTCATTCTTTTTTCATGGCTAAGTAGTATTCCAGTGTGTGTGTGCGTGCGCATGCACGCACGCTCGTGTGTGTATGTGTGTGTGTATGTGTATGTATGTATCTCAGTTCTTCCTTATCCATTCATTTGTTATGGACACTTAGGTTACTTCCATATCTTGGCTATTGTAAATAATAATAATGCTGTTGTGAACAATGGTGTGCATGTATCTTTATGAATTAGTGTTTTCTTTGGATATGTACCCAGGAGTGGAATTGCTGGCTCATATGATACATTTTTAGTTTTTTGAGGAACCTCAATACCGTTTTCCTCAGAGGCTGCACAAATTTATATTCTCACCAACAGTGTACAGAGGTTCCCTTTTCTCCACATCCTTGCCAACATTTGTTATCTGTGGTTTTTTTTTTTCTTTTTTTAATTTATTTTATTTATTTATTATTTTTGGCTGCATTGGGTCTTCTTTGCTACGCGCGGGCTCTCTCTAGTTACGGCGAGTGGGGGCTACTCTTTGTTGTGTGTGGGCTTCTCACTGCAGTGGCTTGTCTTGTTGCGGAGCACGGGCTCTAGGTACGCGGGCTTCAGTAGTTGTGGCACACGGGCTTCAGTAGTTGTGGCTCGTGGGCTCTAGAGCGCAGGCTCAGTAGTTGTGGCTCAGTAGTTGTGGCGCTCGGGCTTAGTTGCTCTGCGGCA
Organism: Eubalaena glacialis; assembly: GCF_028564815.1. NCBI lineage: Eukaryota > Metazoa > Chordata > Mammalia > Artiodactyla > Balaenidae > Eubalaena > Eubalaena glacialis. The sequence continues at coordinate 109,052,893 of NC_083724.1, forward strand.
TGTGGGATGTTCCCGGACCAGGGCTCGAACATGTGTCACCTGCATTGGCAGGCAGATTCTTAACCGCTGTGCCACCAGGGAAGCCCCATCTGTGGTCTTTTTGATGATAGCCATTTTGACAAGTGTGAGGTGCTATCTCATTGTGTTTTTTTTAACATCTTTATTGGAGTATAATTGCTTTACAGTGTTGTGTTAGTTTCTGCTGTATAACAAAATGAATCAGCTATATGCATAGGTATATCCCCATATCTGCTCCCTCTTGCATCTACCTCCCACCCTCCTTATCCCTCCCCTCTAGGTGGTCGTAAAGCACTGAGCTGATCTCCCTGTGCGATGCAGCTGCTTCCCACTATCTGTTTTACATTTGGTAGTGTATATATGTCAGTGCTATTCTCTCACTTCGTCCCAGCTTACCCTTCCCCCTCCCCGTGTCCTCAAGTCCATTTTCTACGTCTGTGTCTTTATTCCTGTCCTGCCCCTAGGTTCATCAGAACCAATTTTTTTTTTTAGATTCCATATGTATGTGTTAGCATATGATATTTGTTTTTCTCTTTCTGACTTGCTTCACTGTGTATGACAGACTCTAGGTCCATCCACGTCACTACAAAGAACTCAATTTCGTTTCTTTTTATGGCTGAGTAATATTCCATTGTATATATGTGCCACATCTTCTTTATCCATTCATCTGTTGATGGATACTTCCATGTCCTGGCTATTGTAAATAGTGCTGCAATAAACATTGTGGTACATGACTCTTTTTGAATTATGGTTTTCTCAGGGTATATGCCCAGTAGTGGGATTGCTGGGTCATATGGTAGTTCTATTTTTAGTTTTTTAAGGAACCTCCGTACTGTTCTCCATAGTGGCTGTACCAATTTACATTCCCCCCAACAGTGCAAGAGGGTTCCCTTTTCTCCACACCCTCTCCAGCATTTATTGTTTGTAGATATTTTGATGATGGCCATTCTGCCCAGTGTGAGGTGATACCTCCTTGTAGTTTTGATTTGCATTTCTCTAATGATTAGTGATGTTGAGCATCTTTTCATGTGTTTGTTGGCAATCTGCGTATCATCTTTGGAGAAATGTCTATTTAGGTCTTCTGTCCATTTTTTGATTGAGTTGTTTGTTTTTTTGATGTTGAGCTGCATGAGCTGCTTGTATATTTTGGAGATTATTCCTTTGTCAGTTGCTCTGTTTGCAAATATTTTCTCCCATTCTGAGGGTTGTCTTTTTGTCTTGTTTATGGCTTCCTTTGCTGTGCAAAAGCTTTTAAGTTTCATTAGGTCCCATTTGTGATTGTCCCTTGCTGTGATTTATGTCGTAGAGTGTTCTGCCTCTATTTTCCACTAAGAGTTTTATAGCATCTGGCCTTACATTTAGGTCTTTAATCCATTTTGAGTTTATTTTTGTGTATGATGTTCGGGAGTGTTCTAATTTCATTCTTTTACATGTAGCTGGCCAGTTTTCCGAACATCAATTATTGAAGAGGCTGTCTTTTCTCCATTGTATATTCTTGCCTCCTTTATCAAAGATAAAGTGACCATATGTGCGTGGGTTTATCTGTGGGCTTTCTATCCTGTTCCATTGATCTTTATTTCTGTTTTTGTGCCAGTACTATACTGTCTTGATTACTGTAGCTTTGCAGTATAGTCTGAAGTCCAGGAGCCTGATTCCTCCAGCTCCGTTTTTCTTTCTCAAGATTGCTTTGGCTATTCGGGGTCTTTTGTGTTTCCATACAGATTGTGAAATTTTTTGTTCTAGTTCTGTGAAAAATGCCATCGGTAGTTTGATAAGAATTGCATTGAATCTGTAGATTGCTTTGGGTAGTATAGTCATTTTCACAATGTTGATTCTTCCTCTCCAAGAACATAGTATATCTCTCCATCTGTTTGTATCATCTTTAATTTCTTTCCTCAGTGTCTTATAGTTTTCTGCATACAGGTCTTTTGTCTCTTTAGGTAGGTTTATTCTTAGGTATTTTATTCTTTTTGTTGCAATGGTAAATGGGAGTGTTCCTTAATTTCTCTTTCAGATTTTTCATCATTAGTGTATAGGAATGCAAGAGATTTCTGTGCATTAATTTTGTATCCTGCTACGTTGCCAAATTCACTGATTAGCTCTAGTAGTTTTCTGGTAGCATCTTTAGGGTTCTCTATGTATAGTATCATGTCATCTGCAGAGTTACAGTTTTACTTCTTCTTTTCCGATTTGGATTCCTTTTATTTCTTTTTCTTCTCTGATTGCTGTGGCTAGGACTTGCAAAACTATGTTGAAAAATAGTGGTGAGAGTGGGCAACCTTGTCTTGTTCCTGATCTTAGAGGAAATGGTTTCAGTTTTTCACCATTGAGAACAATGGTGGCTGTGGGTTTGTCATATGTGGCCTTTATTATGTTGAGGTAGGTTCCCTCTATGCCTACTTGCTAGAGAGTTTTTATCATAAGTGGGTGTTGAATTTTGTCAGAAGCTTTTTCTGCATCTACTGAGGTACCATATGATTTTTATTCTTCAGTTTGTTAATGTGGTGTGTCACACTGATTGATTTGTGGATATTGAACCATCCCTGGAATAAAGCCCACTTGATCATGGTATATACATCCTTTTAATGTATTGTTGAATTCAGTTTGCTAATATCTTGTTGAGAATTTTTGTATCTACATTTTTCAGTGATATTGGCCTATAATTTTCTTTTTTGGGGATATCTTGTGTGGATTTGGTATCAGGGTGATACTGGCCTTATAGAATGAGTTCAGAATTTGCCTTCCTTTGCAAGTTTTTGCAGCAGTTTGGGAAGGATAGGTGTTAACTCTTATATAAATTTTTGGTAGAATTCACCTGTGAAGCCATCTGGTCCTGGACTTTTGTTTGTTGTGAGTTTTTTTATTATTGAAATTTCATTACTGGTAATTGGTCTGCTCAGATTGTCCATTTCTTCCTGGTTCAGTCTTGGGAAATTGTACATTTCTAGGAATTTGTATATTTCATCTATGTTGTCCATTTTATTCACATAGTTGTTTGTAATAATCTCTTGTAATCCTTTGTATTTCTGTGGTGATGGTGTAACTTCTTTTTCACTTCTGATTTTATTGATCTGGGCACTCTTTTTTTCTTGATGTGTCTAGCTAAAGGTTTATCACTTTTGTTTATCTTTTCAGAGAACCAGCTCTTAGTTTCATTAATCCTTTCTGTTGCCTTTTTAGTCTCTATTTCGTTTATTTCTGCTGTGTTCTTTATGATTTCTCTCCTTCTACTAACTTTGGGTTTTGTTTGTTCTTCTTTTTCTAGTTCCTTTAGGTGTAGGGTTAGGTTTTTTCTTTGAGATTTTTCTTGTTTCTTGAGATAGGCTTGTATCACTATAAACTTTCCTGTTAGAACTACTTTTGCTGTGTCCCATAGATTTTGGATCATTGTGGTTTTTTTCATTTGTCTCCAGGTATTTTTAAAATTTCTTCAGTGATGCCTTTTTTAGTAGCTTATTGTTTAGCCTCTACGGGTTTGGTTTTTTGCAGTTTTTTTTTCTTTGTAGTTGATTTCTAGTCTCATAGTGTTATAGTCAGAAAATATGCTTGATATGATTTCAGTTTTCTTAAATTTACTGAGAATTGTTCTGTAGCCTAGCATGTGATCTACCCTGAAGAATGTTCCATATACACTTGAAAAGAATGTGTATTCTGCTGCTCTTGGATGGAATGTTCTATATATATCTGTTAAGTTCATCAGGTCTAATGTGTCATTTAAGGCCAGTGTTTCCTTACTAATTTTCTTTCTGGATGATCTGTCCATTGATGTACGTGGGGTGTTAAAATCCCCTACTATTATCGTGTTACTGCCAATTTCTCCCTGTATGTCTGTTCGTATTTTTTTTATGTGTTTAGGTGCTCCCATGTTGGTTGCATATATATTTATAATTGTTTTATCTTCTTCTTGGCTTGATCCCTTGATCATTATGTAGTGTTCTTCTTTGTCTCTATTAACAGTCTTTGTTTTAAAGTCTATTTTGTCTGATATATGTATTGCTACCCTGGCTTTCTTTTGATTTCCATTTGCACAGAATACTTTTCCATCGTCTCACTTTCAGTCTATGTATATCTGTAGATCTAACGTAAGTGTCTTGTAAGCAGCGTATATATGGGTCTTGTTTTTGTATCCACTCAGCCCTTCTGTCTTTTGATTGGATCATTTGGTGCCTTTACATTTAAAGTAATTATTGGTAGGTATGTACATATTGCCATTCTGTTAATTGTTTTGGGTTGTTTTTGTAGTTCTTTTTTGTTACTTTTTTCTGCTTTTGTTCTCTTCCCTTGTGATTTAATGACTATCTTTAGTGTTATGTTTGGATTCCTTTTTCTTTTTTGTGTATATCTATTATGGATTTTTGGTTTGTGTTTATCATGAGGTTTATATATATGATTATATATATGACTATTTTACGTTGCTGCTGTCTTAATTTCAAACACATTTTAATAGCTCTGCATTTTTTACTCCTCTCCCCCAATGATTACTGTTTTTGATATCATATTTTTATCTTTTTGATTTGTGTATCACTTAACTACTTATTGTGGATATAGATGATTTTACTGCTTTTGTCTTTTAACCTTCCTACTAGCTTTGTATGTGGTTGATTTACTACTTTTACTGTATATTTACCTTTACCAGTGAGCTTTCTTCTTTCATAATTTTCATGTTTCTAGTTGTGGCTTTTTCTTTTTTGCTTAGAGAAATCCCTTTAACATTTCTTGTAAAGCTGGTTTGGTGGCGCTGAACTCTTTTAGCTTTTGCTTGTCTATAAAGCTTTTGATCTCTCCATCAAATCTGAACAAGAGCCTTGCTGGTCAGAGTGTTCTTGGTTTTAGATTTTCCCCTTTCATCACTTTAAATATATTATGCCACTCCCCCCCCTTTTTTTTTTCTGGGAGAGGGAAGGATTTATTATTACTTGCAGCAAGTAAGGAGAACACCGGGGTTGTTTCCCAAAGCAGCGTCTCCTGTGCCACTCCCTTCTGGCTTGCAGAGTTTCTGCTGAAAAGTCAGTTGATAGCCTTACGGGAGTTCCTTTGTATGTAACTTGTTGCTTTTCCCTTGCTGCTTTTAGTATTCTCTTTATCTTTAATTTTTGCCATTTTAATTACAGTGTGTCTTGGTATGGTCCTCTTTGGGTTGATCCTGTTTGGGACTCTCTGGTGCTTCCTGGACCTGGATGTCTGTTTCCTTTCCCACGTTAGGGGGATTTTCAGCTATTATGTGTTCAGGTATGTTCTCTGCCCCCTTTCTTTCTTCTCCTTCTGGGGCCCCTATAATGCGAATGTTATTGCAGTTGATGTTGTCCCAGAGGTCTCTAAATTGTCCTCATTTCTTTTTATTCTTTTTGCTTTTTTTTGGTTCAGTTTCAGTGATTTGCACTACTCAGACTTATAGCTTGTTGATCCATTCCTCTGTATCATTTAATCTACTGTTGATTCCGTCTAGTGTATATTTCATCTCAGTTACTGTATTCTTCAGCTCCTTTTGGTTTTCCTTTATGTATTCTCACTCGTTCTTAAACTTCTCACTCTGTTCATCCATTCTTCTATTGAGTTCTTTGATCATCTTTATGGTCATTACTTGAACTATTTACTGGGTGGATTGCCTGTCTGCACTTCACTTAGTTCTTCTGGTTTTATCTTGTTCCTTCATTTGGGCCATGTTCCTCTGTCGCCTCATTTTGCCTAACTTGCTGTTTTTATTTCTATGTATCTGGTAGGTTGGTTATATTTCCTGACTTCGGTGGAGTGGCTTTTTTTGGAGACATTCTATGTGTCCCAGCAGCTTGGTCCCCTCTGGTCACCAGAGCTATATGCCCTATGGGTGTCCCCATGTGGGCTGCATGGGTCCTTCAGTTGTGGTGGACTGACTATTGTGGGTGGTCTGGTAGGCATGGCTGGCCCTGGTCCAGTTGGTTGCCAGGCCCTGCATTGTGCAGAGGCTGCCAGCCTCTGATTGGCATGACCAGTCACAAGGTGGCTGGCTGTGGAACTCCAGGGTGTCCTGGGACGAGTGCTGGCTCACTGGTGAGCACAGCTGGCTTCTGGCATGGGTGTTTGTGAGATTGGTGTTCCCAGATGATTGGGGCTGGTTCCTGACACAGCTGACTGCAGGTTCTGGGGTGTCCTAAGGCTGATGCCAGCCTATTGGTGAGTGGGACTGGATCCCAGAGTGGTTGGCTGAAGAGTACAAGGTATCTTAGAGCTGGTGTTGGCCTGCTAGTGGGTAGAGCTGGGGCCCAGGACTTCCTGGGGCTGGTGTCAGCCTGCTGGTATGCAGGAATGGGGCCCAGGGGGTCCTAGGGATAGTGCTGGCTCACTGGTGTGTGGAGCCAGGTCATAGACCATCTGGTGGAGAAGGTCATGTCCAGTGGTGGCTGTGAGCTCAGGCGGGTCTTAAGGTAGCCTGCCTGCTGGTGGATGTGGCTGTTTCACTGCCTGGGTAGTTGCCAGGTCTGAGGCGTCCCAGTACTGGTGCCTACAGGCTGGTGGATGAGGTGTGGGGTTGGGTCCTGAGGCTAACAAGCTAGAGGGAGGATTCCAAAGTGGTGCTTACCAGCACCAGTGTTCATGTGATAGAACAAGCTCCCCAAAATGCTGCCAGTGTCCATGTGCCTAGTGTGAGCTGCAGTTGCTTCCTGCCTCTCTGGGAGACTCTCCAGATCAGCAGGTAGGTCTGGTCCAGGCTCCTTTCAAATAACTGCTTCTGCCCTGGGTCCTAGAGTATGTGAGATTTTGTGTGAGCCCTTTAAGAGTGGAGTCTCTATTCCCCACAGCCCTTTGGATCGCCTGAGAATAAGCCCCACTGGCCTTCTAAGCGAAACATTCTGGGTGCTCTTCTTCCTGGTGTAGGACCCTTGTGCAGGGAAGCCCAATGCAGGGCTAAGACCTTCACTCCTTGGGGAGAACCTCTGCAATTGTAATTATCCTCCTGTTTGTGGGCCACACACCCAGGGGTATGGGACTTGATTATATCAGAACTCCATTCCTCCTACCCATCTCATTGTGCTCCCTTCTTTATATTGTCAGTTGTAGAAGATATTTTCTGGTAGATTCCGGTCTTTCTCATCAGTAGTGCTCTGTAAATAGTTGTAATATTGGTGTGTCCATGAGAGGAGGTGAGCTCAGAGTCTTCCTTCTCTGCCATCTTCCATTCTGATTTCTGATTCCAGAATCTGTGTTTCTCCCACTTGCTCCCTTGGGAGTTTTGGGGGCCCCTCTTTACTCCAGTATTCTGAAATTTTATTGGTTCTTCATTTCTTCTGCTTCTCTTAGGATTCTATCTTATTTTCCCTTTGCTTGAAGAACCCCCTGTACTATTTCCTTTAGTGTGGAATCTGCTAATGACTTATCTTTTTTTTTTTTTTTAAGGTATTATATCTTTTTTTTTTTTTTTGGCCTTTGGTTTTCAGCAGTCTCGCTATTCAGGCATACCTCATTTTATTGCGCTATGCATTATGGTGTTTTTTACAGGTTGAAGGTTTGTGGCAACCCTGCATCAAAAAAGTCTGTTGGCACCATTTTTCCAACAACATTTGCTCACTTTGTGTGTCTCTGTCACATTTTGATAATTCTCAGAATATTTCAAACTTTTTATCATTACTATGTTTGTTATGGTGATCTGCGATCAATGATCTTTGATGTTACTATTGCAAAAAGATTACAACTGGCTGAAGGCTGAGATGATGGTTAGCATTTTTTAGCAATAAAGTATTTTTAAATTAAGATACGTACAATTTTTAGACAATGCTATTGCACACTTAATAGACCACAGTATAGTGTAAACGCAACTTTTTAAAGTGTTTATTTCACTTTCATTTTTGAAAGATATTTTTGATGAGTATGGAATCTTAGCTTAAAATTGTTTTCTTTCAGAGCTTCAAAGATGGCACTCCTCTTCTGGCTTCCATGTCTCCACAAAGAAGTTTGCTATCATTCTTATCTGTGTTATCCTGCATAATTTGTCTTTCTTCTTAGACTGTTTTTCGGATTAAACCAACTTGATTTAATCAATTTGATTAAAAACTGCCTTTAGTTTTCTTTATATTTTTTAAATTACTGGGGCTCATTGAACATCTGTGAGTTTACAGTTTCATCAGATGCAACTTTTACATGCACTAGGAAACCAAAAATTTTGAGTGACTTGCTTTGTAATACTCGCTTTATTGCAGTTGTCTGTAACTTAACCGCAGTATCTCTGAGGAATACCTGTAATGTGTCTAGATGTGGTTTCCCAGTATTTCTGCTGCTTGGCTCTTCTGTAATCAACTCCCCCTGCCCCCCCGAGTGTGGGCTGGATTTATTGACTTGTTTCTAATGAATGAAATATGGCAACAACCAACCCAATTAAAAAATGGTCAGGAGACCTAAATAAACATTTCTCCAAAGAAGACATACAGATGGCCAACAGGCACATGAAAAGATGCTCAAAATTGCTAATTATTAGAGAAATGCAAATCAAAACTAGAGAAATGCAAATCAAAGCTACAATGAAGTATCACCTCACTCCGGTCAGAATGGCCATCAAAAAGTCTACAAATAATAAATGCTGGAGAGTGTGTGAAGAAAAAGGCACCCTCCTCTACACTGTTGGTGGGAATGTAAATTGGTGCAGCCACAATGGAGAACAGTATGGAGGAGCCTCCGTTACTTAAAAAACTAAAAATGGAGTTACCATATGATCCAGCAGTTCCATTCCTGGGCATATATGCAGAGAAAACACTAATTTGAAAAGATACATGTACCCCAATGTTCACAGCAGCACTGTTTACAGTAGCCAAGACATGGAAGCAACCTAAATGACCACTGACAGATAAATGGATAAAGATGTGGTGTGTGTGTATACACACAAACACACACATACACACACGCACAATGGAATATTACTCAGCCATAAAAAGGGATGAAATAATGCAACTTGCAGCAACATGGCTGGACCCAGAGATTATCATATTAAGTGAAGCAAGTCAACAGAGAAAGACAAATATCATATGATATGACTTATATGTAGAATCTTAAAAAAAAAAGTTACAAATGAACTTATCTACAAATGAGAAATAGACTCACAGACATAAAAAATAAACTTATGGTTACCAAAGGGGAAAGATGGGGAGGGATAAATTAGGAGTTTAAGATTAATATATACACACTACTGTATACAAAATAAACAACAAGGACCTTCTGTATAACACAGAGAACTATATTCAATATCTTGTAATAACTTATAATGGAAAAGAATCTGAAAAAGAATAGATACACATGTATGACCGAATCACTTTGCTGTCCACGTGAAACTAACACAACATTGTGAATCAACTATACTTCAGTTTTAAAAAAATATGGCAAAAGGGATTGGATAGAATATTACTTTAAAAAAAATTGAGATGTAATTGACATATAATGTCATTAATCTCAAGTGTACAACATAATGATGTATGTATATATTGCAAAATGATCACCACAGTAAGTCTTGTTAACATCCATTACCAGACATAAACAAATTTTTTCTTGTGGTGAGAACTTTTAAGATTTGAAAGCAACTTTCAAATATACAGTATACTATTATTAACTATAGTCACCATGTTGTACATTACAACCCCAGGACATATTTATTTCATAACTGGAAGTTTGTACCTTTTGACCACCTTCACCCATTTTACCTATTTCCTACCCCCTGCATCTGGCAACCACCAATCTGTTCTCTGTATGGATGAGTTGAAGGTTTGGTTTCTCCCTTCCTTTTTTCCTTCCTTCCTTCCTCCCTCCCTCCCTCCCTTCTTTTCTGTTAGATTTCACACATACATGAAATCAGACAGTATTTGTCTTTCTCTGTCTGCCTTATTTCACTTAACATAAATGCCCTTGAGGTCCATTCGTGTTGTCACAAATGGCAGGATTTCCTTCTTTTCTTTATAGCTGAATAATATTGCATTTGTGTGTGTGTGTGTGTGTGTGTATACATATATATAAATTTTCTTTTTCCATTCATCTATTCATGGACACTTAGGATGCTTCCAGGTCTTGGCTTTTGTAAATAATGCAGCAAATATGGGAGTGCATATATCTTTTTGAGTTGGTGTTTTTATTTCCTTCAGATAAATTCCCAGAAGTGGAATTGCTGAATCATATGGTAGTTCTGTTTTTAGTTTTTTGAGGACCCTCCATACTGTTTTTCATAGTGGCTGCACCAATTTACATTCCCAGCAAAGTGTATAAGGGTTCCCTTTTCTGCACATCCTCACCAACACTTGTTTCTTGTATTGTTGATAATAGCCATTCTAACAGGTGTGAGGTGATCTCGTGGTTTTGATTTGCATTTCCTTGATGATTAGTGATGTTGAGCACGTTTTCATGTACCTGTTGGCCATCTGTATGTCTTCTTTGGAAGAATATCTGTTCAGATTCTTTGCCCATTCTTTAATCAGATTGTTTGCTTTTTTTTTGCTATTGAGTTATGTGAGTTTTTTATATATGTTGGATATTAACCCCTTATCAGATACGTGATTTGCAAATACTTTCTCCCATTTTGTAGGTTGTCTTTTCATTTTGTTGATGGTTTCCTTTGCTGTGCAGAAGCTTTTGGGTTTTTTTTTTAAGAGAAATGGGTGGGTTTTTTAAAAAAATTTATTTATTTTATTTATTTTTGGCTGCGTTGGGTCTTTGTTGTTGCACGTGGGCTTTCTCTAGTTGTGGTGAGCGGGGGCTACTCTTCGTTGCGGTGCGCGGGCTTCTCATTGCAGTGGCTTCTCTTGTTGCGGAGCATGGGCTCTAGGCGTGCGGGCTTCAGTAGTTGTGGCTCGCGGGCTCTAGAGCGCAGGCTCAGTAGTTGTGGTGCACGGGCTTATTTGCTCCAGGCATGTGGGATCTTCCCGGACCAGGGATTGAACCTGTGTCCCCTTCATTGGCAGGCGGATTCTTAACCACTGCGCCACCAGGGAAGTCCCAAGCTTTTTGGTTTGATGTAGTCCTACTTGTTAATTTTGCCTTTGTTGCCTTTGCTTTTGGTGTCAATGGATGTCACTTCTGAAGTGAGATTATAAACAGACTATGGTGTCTGTCTTGGGTGCTCTCTCTTGCTGTCTCAGGTCACTCACCCTGGGGAAGCCAGCTGCCAGGTTGTGGAGCACCCCAATGAAGTGAGCTTAGAACCAGATCCTCCTTCAGTTGAGGCTTGAGATGTCTGCAGCCCTGGTTGACACCTTGCTTGCAGCCTTGTGCAAGATGCAGAACCAGAGGCACCCAACTAAGCCACACCCAAATTACTGACCCACTGAAATTGTGAAGTAATTAATATGTGTGATCTTTTTTAACAGCTTTATTAAGACATGATTCACATACCATTCAATTCATCCATTTTAACTGTGGCTTAATATATTCACATAGCTGTATATCCATCTGAACAGTCAATTGTAGAACATTTTCATGGCCTCAAAAAAATCCTAGGGCTTCCCTAGTGGCACAGTGGTTAAGAATCCGCCTGCCAATGCAGGGGACACGGGTTCGAGCCCTGGTCTGGGAAGATCCCACATGCTGCGGAGCAGCTAAGCCTGTGCGCCACAACTACTGAAGCCCGCGTGCCTAGAGCCCGTGCTCCACAGCAAGAGAAGCCACCGCAATGAGAAGCCCGCGCACCGCAACGAAGAGTAGCCCCCGCTCACCACAACTAGAGAAAAGCCCGTGTGCAGCAACAAAGACCCAACGCAGCCAAAAATAAATAAATTAAATAAATTTATTAAAAAAAAGAGAAAGAAATCCTGCACCCCTTAGCCATCACTTCTTAATTCCCTCATTTTCCCCCAGACATAGGCAACCACTGATATACTTTCTGTATCTATAGATTGGCCTATTCTGGACATTTCATGTAAATAGGATCACATAATATATGTGTAATAATCTTTCACTTAGCAATGTTTTCAGGGTTCATACATGTTGTGGCTTGTATAGGTACTTCATTCCTTTTCAGTGGCTGAATAATATTGCATTGAATGGTTGTATCTTATTTTGTTTTATACATTCGTTTATAGACAGACATTTGAGTTGTTTTCACTTCGGGGGCTATTACGAATAATGCTGCTATGAACATTCATGTGCAAGTGTTTCTTGTAGACTTATGTTTTCATCTCTCTTCTGTAGATACCTACAAGTGGAATTGCTGGATCATGTGTTAGCTTTATGTTTCACCATTTGAGGAACCGCCAGACTGTTTTCCAAAGTGGCTGTACTGTTTTACATTCCCATCAGCAGTGTGTGAGGGTTCCGATTTGTCCATATCCTCATCAACACTTATTATTATCTGTGTTTATGATTCTAATCATCCAAGTGGATAGGAAATGGTGTGGTTTTGATTTGCATTTCCCTGATGATTAATGATGTTGAAAATCTGTTTATGTGCTTATTGGCTATTTGTATATCTTCTTTGAAGAAATGTCTATTCACATCCTTTGCCTGCTTTTTAAATTGAGTCATTTGCCTTTTTATTATTGAGTTGCAAGATTTCTTTATACATTCAAGATACAAGTCTCTTATCAGATACATGATTTGGAAATTTTTTCTTATTCTGTAGGTTTTCTTCAGTTTCTTGATAATGTCACTTGAAACACAAAAATTTTCAATCTCATGAAGTCCAGTTTATCTGTTTTTTCTTTTGCTGCTTGTGTTCCTGGTGTCATGTAAAAATCCATTGCAAAATCTGAGGTCATAAAGATTTACCCCTATGTTTTCTTCTAAGAGTTTTACAGGTTTAGCTCTTATATTTAGGTCTTTGATTTATTTTGAATAAATATTTGTATGTAGTATGAGGTAGGGGTTCAACTTCATTCTTTTGCATGTGGATATCCAGTTATTTCAGCACCATTTATTGGAAAGACTGTTCTTTCCTCCACTGAATGTTCTTGGCACCCTTGTTGAAAATCAGTTCAACACATGGGTTTATTTCTGGACTCTCAGTTCTGTTCCACTGGTTTATATGACTATCTTTAATCCAGTGCCACACTGTCTTATTACTGTTACTTTGTATTAAGTTTTGAAATTGGGAAATACGAGTCTTCCAACCTTGTTCTTTTTCAAGATTGTTTTGACAATTCTGGATCTCTTGCACTCTATATGAATTTTGGAATCAGCTTGTCAAACTCCACCAATATGTCACCTGGGATTCTGATAGGGATCTGTTGAATCGGTAGATTAATTTGAAGAGTATTGCCATCTTAACAATATTAAGTCTTCTGATCTGTGAACACAAGAGTTTTTCCATTTATTTAGATCTTCTTTAATTTCTTTAAACAGTGTTTTGTAGTTTTCAGAGTATAAGTTTCACATTTATTCCTAAGTACAGGTATTTTAGTCTTTTTGAGGATTTTGTAAATTAATTTTTAAATTTCATTTTTGGATTGTTCATTGCAAGTGTATAGAAATACAGTTGATTTTTGTATATTGATCTTTTATCCTTCAGCCTCTTTGAATTCATTTATTCTAATAGTTCTTTCATGGATACCTTGGAATTTTCTATATAAGAGATCATGTCATCTGAAAATAGAGATATTTTTACTTCTTCCTTTCCAATATGGATGTCTTTTATTTTTTTCTTGCTGAATTGCCCTGCTGGGACCTCTAGTACAATGCTGAATAGAAGTGGTGAGAGTGGACATCCTTTTCCTGTTCTGATTTTAGGGGGGGAAAGCATCCAGTCTTTCATTATTAAGTATGACGTTAGTGTGGGTTTTTGAAGATGCCCTTTATCAAGTTGAGGAAGTTCCTTTTTATTCTTAGTTTGATGAGTGTTTTTATCATGAAAGGCTATTGGATTTTGTTGACTGCTTTTCCTGTGTCTATAGAGATGACCACTTTAAAAATTCTATCTGATTTTTAAATTGAGTTTTGGATGTTAAATCAACCTTACATTCTTGGGATAAATCCCACTTGGTCATATTGTTTAATTCTTTTCCTATGTTGCTGGATTTGGTTTGCTTGTATTTTGTTGGGAATTTTTGTGTCTATATTCATAAGAGGTATTGGTCTGTAGTTTTCTTGTGATACCTTTGTCTGGTTTTGATATCTGGGTAATACTGACCTTATAGAAAAAAATGGGAAGTATTCCCTCCCTGTTCTATTTTTTTGAAGAGTTGTAAAGGATGGGTATTCATTCTTCTTTGAATGCTCAGTAGAAATTCAACAGTGAAGCCATCTGGGCTTGGGTTTTTCTTTGTGTTCAGCTTTTCAATTACTAATTCATTGTCTTGTTAGAGGTTTCTTCACATTTTTAATTTATTCTTGGGTCAGTTTTGGTAGTTTATGACTTTCTAGGAATTTATCCATTTCATTTAAAGGGATCTAATTTGTTGGCATACTTTTGTTCAAAGTATTCCCTTATAATCCTTTTTATTTCTGTGAGGCCAGTAGTGATGTCCCCTCTTTCATTCCTGATTTTAGCAATCTGGGTCTCCTTTTTTTCATAGGTGGTCTAGCTAAAGGTTTGTCAGTGTTGTTGACCTCTTAAAAAAACCAGCGTTTGGTTTTGTTGATGTCCCTGTTTCATTACTTACCACTCATATTTATTATTTCCTTCCTTCTGCTTGCTTTATTTTTAAATGTTTTAAAACTTACTACTACTGGTTCATTATAAAGGGTGCAAACTCAGGAAGAGCCAAATGGAAGAAATGCTTGGAGCAGTGGAGGAGAATAGGGGGTTGGGGGCTTCCATGCTCTCTCCAGGCACACCCACCCTCCCAGCACTTCCATGAATTGAGCAATCAAGAAGCTCCCCCAAACCCATCAGTTAGAGGTTTTTATGGAGGTTCTGTTACGTAGGCATTATTGGTTAGATCATTGGTCTTTGGTGACCAAGTTCAATCTGCAGCCCCCTCTCTCCTCCCCAGAAATTGAGGGGTGGGGCTGAAAGTTCTAAGTTATGGAACTGAAAGACTAGGTTATGCCTTAGTCTTTCTGGGGACCATCGCCAATCCTGAAGCTACTCATGGGCTCCCAGCCCCCTGTCATCTCATCTTCTGCTGGTTTCAGGTTTAGTTTGCTCTTCTTTTTCCAGTGTCTCAAGGTAGAAGTTTAGGTTATTTATTTGAGATATTTTTTCTTTTTAATGTAGGAATTTACAGCTATAAATTCTCCTGTAAGTATTGCTTTAGCTGTATCCCGTAAGTTTGATTATGTTGTGTTTTCATTTTCATCTAACTCAAAGTATTTTTTAATTTCCCTTGTTATGTCTTGTTTGACCCATTGATTATCTAGGGTAATATGTTGTTTAATTTCCACATACTTGTGTACTTCCCAAATTTCTTCCTGTTATTTATTTCTAATTTCATTCTGTGGTTGTCAGAGGACTTACTTTGTATATTTCTATCCTTTTATTGAGGTTTGTTTTATGATTTAGCATGTGATCTATACTGCAGAATGTCACATGTGCACTTTGGGCATTTTAACTTTAATTCAAAAAATTTTTTTTTCTATTTACCAGGGAAAGTGCAAGAGTTAGGATTGTAGTTGTCTTTATATCAGAAGCAGGGAGACATTGAGACTTTGATACTAGCAAACCCATGACAAACAAGAGAAAGAAGCGCTAAGGTCGTCTAAGGATGTGTGTTTGTGAACGGTATCTCAGGTTCCGACCTCAGATAGGAAGGGGCCATGAGATCAGTGACCCAACTATCATTGACCCTGGAATTTGAACTAAATAAACAAAGTCACCTTCTTTCACAAATTGACAAGACAAGGAATGCCTTCATGACATTTGAGAAATTTGCTTTTTTACAAATTGGTCGCTGATCTAATGGACCTCCAACCATAATGTCTCAGGAGTAGGTTGGCTTGGTTTCAAGACTTATCTGGCTTATGCCTCTATCCATTCTGTATCGAACACTCCCTCGTACATTTAACAGAGACAAGGAAATCCAGAACAAAACAAAAACAAATGAAAGAAGACTTTATGCATATTGACAAGTAATAGCAAAAGTAAAATAAGCAAATGAAGAATAATCAGTTTAATAGCAAAAATATTTTCAAGTAGTATATCTTCAAAACAAAAAGCCTAAAAACCTTGTACAAAGAGCTAGGTCTAATTATATACCAGATAATGCACTTTTAAACTGAAAGGTCAATATTATTAAAGCAACCAGAGCCTAATGAAACTAGTTAGACCTCAGGTGGTTGTTGGGATTGACTAAATTGGCAGCAGATCTGAAGGACAGTGGAATTAAGCATAAGGGGCCCAATGAGTGCATCTATTGGTTTGAGACTCCCTGGAGTGTTGCCTGGGAAGAGTTTTCACAGTTATCTTGCTGAGACCTCCAGAATTATCAAATGATGATGAGACCTCTTAGAGAAAGCTGATTTACTGCTTACTACAGTAAGAGACTGTTGATCTTATATAGAGTACTGTATTTGAGAAGTGTGTAGTTCAGGACTGCAGACTTACAACGGGCCAAGTAGGTCAACATCGTCTGTAAAAGCATTGTTGCTCAGGTGAGACTATTGATTGATTAGCGCTTGGTGGGATGCTTATTGGATTATCATTCCCTCATTTCCAGAAACAAGGGGATGACAGTGGTTGAGTTGGCTTGCAAAAGTGTGTTCTCTGAGGTGAGTTGATGTAGATTAATTAAGCAGGTTTAAAATTGGTTCTTATGACTACTTGTTACCATTACTACAGAACAATCCATCTTTTCTGAAGTTTGCGGGGATTTTTTTTTATTCCCAAGAGTGTATGAATATCTGTGTTTTCATCCAGTTTTATTGTTTAATTTTTTACATATTAATATTTTAAAATATTTTTAAAATTTATTTTATTTATTTATTCTTGGTTGTGTTGGGTCTTTGTTGCCGCATGTGGGCTTTCTCTAGTTGCAGCGAGTGGGGGCTACTCTTCGTTGTGGTGCGCGGGCTTCTCATTGCAGTGGCTTCTCTTGTTGTGGAGCATGGGCTCTAGAGCGCAGGCTCAGTAGTTGTGGCGCACGGGCTTAGTTGCTCCATGGCATGTGGGATCTTCCTGGACCAGGGCTCGAACCCATGTCCCCTGCATTGGCAGGTGGATTCTTAACCACTGTGCCACCAGGGCAGCCTCTACATATTAATTTTAAATTCATAAAGAATTTTATTTTTTAAATGATTTAGGAAATTATTCTATTTATTTTTTTCTTTTCTTTTTTTAAAATTGAAGTATAGTTGATTTACAGTATTGTGTTAGTTTCAGGTGTACAGCATAGTGATTCTTCTTTTTTGCAGATTATAGTCCATTATAAGTTATTACAAGATATTAGGTATAATTCCCTGTGCTATACAGTAAATTCTTGTTGCTTATCTATTTTATGTATAGTAGTTTGTATCTGTTAACCTCATACTCCTAATTTGTTCCTCTCCCCCTCTCTCTCCCCTTTGGTACCCGAAAGTTTGTTTTCTATGTCTGTGAGTCTGTTTCTGTTTTGTATATAGATTCATTTGTATATTTTTTTAGATTCCATATACAAGTGATTTATGTTTCTCTGCCTGACTTACTTCACTAAGTATAATATTCTCTAGGTGCATCCTTATCGCTGCAGATGGCAATATTTCATTCTTTTTTATGGCTGAGTATTTTTCCATTGTGTATATATACTACATCTTCTTAAACCAATCATCTGTTAATGGGAATTTGGGTTGTTTCCATGTCTTGGCTATTGAAAATAGTGCCGCTATGAACATTAGGGTACATGTATCTTTTCAAATTAGAGTGTTTGTTTTTTTCTGGATATATACCTGCGATTGGAATTGCTTGATTATATGGTAGTTCCATTTCTAGTTTTTTAAGGAACCTCCATACTGTTCTCCATAGTGGCTGAACCAATTTACATTCCCATCAACAGTGTAGAAGAGGGTGCGTTTTTCTCCACACACTCTCCAGCATTTATTATTTATAGACTTTTTGATGATGGCCATTCTGACCAGAGTGAGATGATACCTCATTGTAGTTTTGATTTGCATTTCTCTGATAATTAATGATTTTGAGCATCTTTTCATGTGTCTGTTGGCCATCTGTATGTCTTCTTTGGAGAAATGTCTATTTAGCTCTTCTGCCCATTTTTTGATAAGATTTTTTATTTTTTTCATATTGAGCTGTTTGTATATTGGAAATTAATCACTTGGCAGTAGCACTGTTTGCATATGTTTTCTCCCATTCTGTAGATTGTCTATATGTATTGTTGATGGTTTCCTTTGCTATGCAAAAGCTTTTAAGTTTGATTAGGTCCCATTTCTTTATTTTTGCTTTTATTTATTTATTTTTTTGCCTTGGGAGACTGATCTAAGAAAATATTGCTACAATTTATGTCAAAGTTTCACCTGTGTTCTAGGAGTTTTATGGTGTCATGTCTTATTACATTTAGATCTTTAAACCATTTTGAGTTTTTTTTTGTATATGGTGTGAGAAAGTGTTCTAATTTCATTGTTTTCCATGTAGGCCAGTTTTCCCCAACACCATTGTTGAAGAGACTGTCTTTTCTCCATTGTATATTCTTGCTTCCTTTGTCATAGATTAATTGACTCTAGCTGCATGGGGTTATTTCTTGGCTCTCTGATCTATTGATCTATGTTTATTGATCTACAGTCTGTTTTTGTGCCAGTGTCACACTATTTTGATTACTGTAGCTTTGTAGTATAGTCTCAGGTCTGGGAGGGTGATACCCCAGCTTGTTCTTTTTTCTCAAGATTGCTTTGGCAGTTTGGGGTCTTTTGTGGTTCCATATAAATTTTAGGATTATTTGTTCTAGTTCTGTGAAAAATGTTATGAGTATTTTGATAGGAATTGCATTAAATCTGTAGGTTGCTTTGAGTAGTATGGCCACTTTAACAATATTAATTCTTCTAGTCCAAGAGCATGGGATAGCTTTCCATTTTCTTTGAATCATCTTTAATTTCCTTTCTCATTATTTTATAGTTTTCAGAGTGTAGGTCTTTCACCTCCTTGGTTAAGTTTATTCCTAGCTATTTTACCTTTTTTTTGACGTAAATTTAAAAGAGGTTGTTTTTTTAGTTTCTGCTTCTGATATTTCATTATTAGTATATGTAATGCAACAGATGTCTCTGTATTGATCTTATACCCTGCTACCTTGCTCACTTCATATATTAGTTCTGATAGTTTTTGTGTGGAGACTTTAGCATTCTGAAAACGGAGTGTCATATCATCTGCAGGTAGAGACAGTTTTACTTCTTCCCTTCCAATTTGGATACCTTTTATTTCTTTTTCTTGTCTGATTGCTGTGGCTAGGACTTCCGATATTATGTTGAATGTAAGCAGTGAGAGTGGGCACCCTTGTCTTGTTCCTGAATTTAGTGTAAAGGCTTTCAGCTCAATACCATTGAGTATTACGTTGGCTGTGGGTTTGTTGTAAATGACCTTTATTATGTTGAGATATGTTCCCTCTGTACCACTTTGATGAGCAGTTTTATCATGAATGGATGTTGAATTTTTTCAAATACTTTTTCTGTGTCTGTTGAGATGATCATGTGGTTTTTGGCTTTCTTTTTGTTAATGTGGTGTATCCCATTGATTCATTTGCGTATATTGAACCATCCTTCTGACCCTGGAATGAATCCAGCTTGGTCATAGTGTATGATCCTTATTATATATTGTTGGATTTGGTTTGCTAATATTTTGTTGAGGATTTTTGCATCTATATTCATCAAAGGTATTGGCCTGTAATTTTGGTTTTTTTGTAGTGTCTTTGTCTGGTTCTGGTACCAGGGTAATGGTTGCCTCATAGAATGATTATGGGAGTGTTCCCTCCTCTTAAATTTTTTGGAGTAGCTTGAGAAGGATAGGTATAAGTTCTTTATAAGTTGGAAAGAATTCCCCAGTGAAGCAGTCTGGTCCTGGACTTTTGTTTGCAGGGAGTTTTTAAAATTACAGATTTAATTTCACTTCTAGTGATCAGTCTGTTTAAATTGTTTCTTATTTTTTTATATATAAATTTATTTGCTTATTAATTTTGGCTGCATTGGGTCTTCATTGCTGTACGTAGGCTTTCTCTAGTTGTGGCGAGCAGGGGCTACTCTTCGTTGCAGTGTGCAGGCTTCTCCTTGCAGTGGCTTTTCTTGTTGTGGAACACGGGCTCTAGGCATGCGGGCTTCAGTAGTTGTGGCGCACAGGCTAGGTAGTTGTGGCTCGTGGGCTCTAGAGCGCCGGCTCAGTAGTTGTGGCGCACGGGCTTAGTTACTCCGTGGCACGTGGGGTCTTCCTGGACCAGGGATCGAACCTGTGTCCCCTGCATTGGCAGGCGGATTCTTATCCACTGTGCCACCAGGGAGGTCCCTCTATTGTTTTTTTATCTCTATTTTATTTATTTCCTCTCAGATCTTTATTATTTTCTTCCTTCTGCTGACTTTGGGCTTTGTTTATTCTTCTTTTTCTAATTCTTTTAGGTGGTAGGTTAGGTTGTTTATTTGAGATTTTTCTTGTTTCTTGAGGAAGACCTGTATCACTATGGACCTCCATCTTAGAACTGCATTTGCTGCATCCCATACATTTTGTAAAGTTACGTTTTCATTTTCATTTGTCTCTATCCATTTTTTAATGATCCTCTTTTTTTCTCACTTATTTGAAATGCCACCAGTAATTACTGTGTACTCAATCCTAATCGGTATTTCAGTCTAGTTCTGGCTCCTTTATACTATTATTTCTTTTTTTCACATTTGTTAAGGCACAATTGACACACAATAAACTGAACACATTTAAAGTATACACTTTGGTGAGTTTTGACATATTTTTGTATCTATGACACATCATAATGAAGAAAATGAACATATCCATTGTCGTCTCAAAATTTACTCATGTTTCTTTGAAACCTCTTCTCACTTTTACTTTTCTTCTGCCCTGTGGGCAGCAAACGCTGATCTTCTCTCTGACACTAGAGATTAGTTTTCATTTTCTAGAATTTTATATAAATGGAATCATATAGTATATACTTTTTTTTTTTTGACATGCCACGTGGCTTGTGGGATCTTAGTTCCCCGACCAGGAATTGAACCCAGGCCCTCGGCAGTGACAGCACAGAGTCCTAACCACTGGACTGCCAGGAAAATCCCAGTATGTACTTAGTTGTAGTTGTATGTATCAAAAGTTTGTTCCTTTTTTATTGCTGAGTAGTATTCTTTTGTATGAATATACCATAGCTTTTAAAATCTACTCACCTGTTGTTTCCACTTGTTGGCTATTACATATAAAGTTGCTGTAAATATTAGGGCACAAGTCTTTCTGTGGACACATACTTTTATTTCTCTTAGTTAATACCTGGAAAGTGGAATGGTGGGTCATGTGATAGGTGTACATTTAACTTTCTAAGAAACTGTGTTCCAAAGTAGCTGTACCATTTTACATTCCCACCAGCAGTGTATGAGATTTCAGTTTGTTCTACGTTCTCACCAACACTTGATATAGTCAGTCTTTTTAATATTAGAAAATCTGATCAGTATAGTGGTATCCTGTTGTGCTTTTATTTTGTTTTATTTCTTTTTGCGGTGAGAACATTTAAGATCCTGTGTTTAATTTTAATGCTTTCTAAAGGTTTTTTAAAAATTTTTATTTTATATTGGAATACAGTTGATTAACAATGTTGTGTTAATTTCAGGTGTACAGCAAAGTGATTCAGTTATACATATACATGTATCTATTCTTTTTCAAATTCTTTTCCCATTTAGGTTATTACAGAATATCGTGGTTTTAATTTGCATTTCCCTAGTGACTAATGATGTTGAGCATCTTTTCCTGTGCTTATTTGCCATTCATTTACCTACTTTGATGAAATGTCTGTTCAAAATTTTCACCTATTTTTTTTGGTGTTTTTTCACTGAGTTGTGTAAGAATTCTTATATGTGAGAAATATAATCCCTTTATCAAGATACATTATTTGCAAAACTTTTCTCTCAGTCTGTGGCTTGTCTTTTCATTTTTATTAATGGTGTCTTTTAAGGATAGAGCATTTTTATTTTGATGAAGTCTATTACTAGTTTTTTCTTTCACGGATTGTGTTTTTGGTGTCATATCTAAGAAATTATTGCCTAACTCAAGGTCATAAAGATTTTCTGTGTTTTATTTTAAGAGGCATATTGTTTAGCTGTTACATTTAGGTCTGTGATCCATTTTGAGTTAACTTTTGTGGACAGTATGAGGTAGTGGTCTAAGTTCATTTTATTGCATATAAATACCCAATTATCATAACACTGTTTCTTTAAAAAGACTTTCCTTTCTTATGATTTACCTATGACACCTTTATCATAAACATGTAGGTTTATTTCTGCTTTTCTTTCTCATATAATTTAAAGCTATAAACTTCCCTCTGACCACGGCATTAGCTATAACTCATGATTTTTTGATATATCGATTTTTTTGTTTTCTTTTAGTTTGAGATATTTCCTAATTTCTCTTGTGCTGCCTTCTCTGAATTATTTAGAGGGTGAAGTTTAATTTCTTGGTATTTGGATGTTTTCTATTCTCTCTGTTTTTGGTTTCTAGTCTTATTCTGATGTATTTGGAGAACGTATTTTGTATTATTTCAGGTGTTTTAATTTTACTGAAACTTGTTTTATGGCCTAGTATAGAATCTGTCCTAGAGAAAGTTCCATTTGTAATTGAAAAGGATATGCATTCTGCTGTTTTTGGGTGGACTTTTTTATATACGTCAGTTAGGTTCAGTTGGTTTAATAGTGTTGTTCAAGTCTTCCATATCTTTCCTGATTTTCTACTTATGGTATCAATTACTAAGAGAGGGATATTGAAATCTTGTCAAGTTGTTTAATTCTTCTTTAAATTGTCAGTTTTTCCTTCGGATATTTTCCTTTGGATACAGACACACATCTATATTTACATAAATATGTATATTTATAATTGCTATATCTTACTGATGTGTTAACCCCTTTATCATTGTGAAATGTGCCTCTTCGTCTCTAGTAATGATTTTGTCTTGAAGTCTATTTTGTCTGACATTAATGTAGCCAATCTAGCTTTTTTATGGTTACTGTTTGGTATATATTTTCTGTTCTTCTATTTTCAACCTGTTTATGTCTTTGAATATAAAATGTGTATCTTGTAGACAGCATATATCTGGATTTTGGGCTTTTAATCCAGTCTGACAATCTCTGCTTTTGGATTGGCCTGTTTAATACTTTTTTAAAAATAAATTTATTTATTTATTTATTTATGACTGCCTTGGGTCTTTGTTGCTGCGCATGGGCTTTCTCTAGTTGTGGCGAGTGGGGACTACTCTTCGATGCGGTGTGTGGGTTCTCATTGCGGTGGCTTCTCTTTTTGCAGAGCACGGGCTCTAGGTGCGTGGGCTTCAGTAGTTGTGGCACGCAGTCTCAGTAGTTGTGGCTCACGGGCTCTAGAGCGCAGGCTCAGTAGTTGTGGTGCACCGGCTTAGTTGCTCCGCGGCACATGGGATCTTCCTGGGCCAGGGCTCTTACCCGTGTCCCCTGCATTGGCAGGCGGATTCTTAACCACTGTGCCCCCAGGGAAGCCCTGTTTAATACCTTTATATTAAACATTAGTATTTACATTGTTGGCTGTATGTCTGTCATTTGCTATTTGTTTTCTGTATGTCTCCTGTCTTTTATCCCCTTCATTCCTTCTTTATTGCCTTCTTCTGTGTTAAATATTTTTTAGTGTACCATTTAAATTCCTCTGTTGATTGTGTGTGTGTGTTTGTTCTAAGGACTTCAGTAAGTATCTTACACATATCATAGTCTATTTTACATTAATACATAATTCCAGTAAAACATAGAAATTTTGCTCCAATATAATTCCATATTTCTCCCTTCTTTATGCATACACACACACACACACACACACACACACACACACACAGTATATATGTTATAAACCCAACAGTACAGTATTTTAGTTATTGCTTTAAACAATCAATATAAACAGTCTTATGATTTTTTCAGAAATGAAGAAAAAATATATTCATATATAGTCTTTTTATATTTACCTACATATATATCATTTCCAGTATTCTTCCTTCCTGTGGATCCAGGTTGCCATCTGGTATTGTTTTCTTTTAGCCTGAGGGACTTCCTTTAGTATTTCCTGTAGAGCAGATCTTCCAGCGATATGTTCTCTTAGTTTTTGTTTACCTGGGAATGATTTTATGTCACCTTCAATTTTTTTAAACAGCTTTATTGAGATTTAACTATATACCATACAGTTCATTCATTTAAAGGATACCATTAATGGCTTTTAGTATATTCATTATGCATCCTTCACTACAGTCAATTTTAGAACATTTCCATTACCCCCAGAAGAAACCCTACACCCCTTAGCCATTACCCACCCCTACTCCCTATCAAATTTCCCTCCCTAGTTCTAGGCAACCACTACCCTATTTTCTATATCTATAGATGTACCTGTTCTGGACATTTCATATAGGAATCATACAGTATATGGTCCTTTGTGACTGCCTTCTTCATTTTCATTTTTGAAAAATAGTTTCGGGAATTCCCTGGAGGTCCAGTGGTTAGGACTCCATGCTCTCACTGCTGAGGGCCCAGGTTCGATCCCTGGTCAGGGAACTAAAATCCCGTAAGCCGCAAGGCGTGGTCAAAAAAAAAAAAAGCAGATATAGATTTTTCTGTTAGACATTTTTTTTTCCTGCCCTTTCCTGCCCTTTGAGCATGTCATTACTCTGCCTTCTGGCCTCCATTGTTTCAGATGAGAGGTAGGTTTATTTATTTATTTATTTATTTATTTATTTATTTATTTATTTATGGGTGCGTTGGATCTTCGTTGCTGTGCGGGGGCTTCTCATTGCAGTGGCTTCTCTTGCTGTGGAGCATGGGCTCTAGGGGCGCAGGCTTCAGTAGTTGTGGCACATGGGCTGGGCTCAGTAGTTGTGGCTCGTGGACTTTATAGCTCAGGCTCAGCAGTTGTGGCTCATGGGCTTAGTTGCTCCACAGCATGTGGGATATTCCTGGACCAGGGCTCAAGCCCATGTCCCCTACATAGGCAGGCAGATTCTTAACCACTGCGCCACCAGGGAAGCCCGAGAAGTAGGTTTTTAACCATATTGTTGTTCTTCTGTATATGATGCGTCATTTTTCTCTTGCTGCTATCAAGATTTTTCTCTTTGGCTTTGGCTTTTGGCAGGTTGTCCATGATGTGTTTAGGTGTGGTTCTCATTGTGTTTGTCATACTTAAGATTCATTGAGGTTATGGATTTATAAGTAATTTCTTTAATCAAATTTGGGAAGTTTTAGGCCACTGTTTCTTTTAATATTTTTCTTTCCTCTCTCGTCTGCCTTCTGGGACTCTCAGTATATTTATGTTGGCACTCTATATTGTCTCTTAAGATTTTGTGTCATTTGTCTTTAATATCTTTCTCTGTCTTCTTTGCATTGAGTACTTTCTATTGATCTATCTTTATGTTGTTGGCTATTTATTCTGCCATTTCAAATCTGCTGGTGAGTTCATCTTAACAATTTTTCATTTTGATTGTATTTTCCAACTTTACAGTTTCTTTTTCCCTTCCCCCTCCCTCTCCCCCTCCTCATCCTTCTTCCCTTCCATTTCCCCTCCTCCTTCTCCTGTTTTTTTTTCTTTCAGTTTCTATTTCTCTATCGAGATGTGCCCTATTTGTCAATTTGTCATCATATTTTCCTTTAGTTATTTGAACATACTTAAAATAGCTGCTTTGAATTCTTTGTGTGCAAAGTCCATCATGTAAACCCTCTTGAATAAGTTTCTGTTGACTGCTTTTTTTCATGATTATTGGCCATGCTTTCCTGTTTCTTTGCACATTTAATAATTTGTAATTGAAAAGTAAACATTTCAGATAACATATTGTAGCAAATCTGGATCCTGTTTTATTTTTCTGAGTTTTGAAAAATTATGACTTGTTCATACTTAAACTGTGGACTCTGTATCCTCTGTGGAGTGCAGCTGCTGATGTTTCTGCTCAATTTTTCTATTCTTATTTTGATATTTTAGCCTAGCTTCCTTGGGATCACACCTTTGTATAGTTTAGAGGCTCAGGCAATAATTTGGGTAGAGGTTGTACCTTATAGGTTGAACCCATAAGGCTTTCATTCTCTGATGATGAATCTATGTGTGGGTTGAAAAACTCAAAGTTATGGATAGTTCTCACATGTGTCTTGGCTTTCACTTTTAGCAAGTCTCTCCTGGCTTTCTCCTGAGCATATGTAAGTTTCCTAGTCAGCCAAAGATGTGTGGTGAGCTTATCTTAAACCCTTCTATTGCTTTCTGATTTCCAGAATCTATTCGTTAAATTTCTAGCTACTCTGCTCCTTGTACTTGGGGTACAACCTTGGACTAGCAAAACTTTGGTTTTCCGCATTACCATTGGTAGCTGGCTTGCTATCCATTTCCACTCCATCCTCAGGTTGTATTTTCCCACTCAGGCAGGTAAAACTACCCTTTCTCAGTGACTGAAGGGGTGGGATAGAAAAGATGGGGACTGTCCCAGGCAAGGTCACAAATTCCTGCTGTTCTTACCAGAAACTTTAGGTGTTGTTTAAAAAAAAAAATGCTTCTCAATTTGTTGTCTTTGGTTGATTTCCAGTGTATTAAAATGTTTGTTTTTGACAATTTTGTCTAGCTTTATACTTGATTTTTATAGAAAGGAATTGCTGACATCTTCATACTGTTGTAATGAGAGGTCCTTTTTTTAATTTCAGTTTTTGTTATTGAGGTATAATTAACATGCCATAAAATTAGCCACTTTTAAAATTCACTGGTTTTTAGTATATACACAAATCACTGTATGTAAAAAATGGTGAAAGTTAAATAAGGTTACTATCTTATTCTAGAACATTTTCATCACCCCCCACAAAAGAAACCCCTTACTTATTACCCCTTTTTATATTTGAAATGTAAATTTTTTCAGAACTTTCAGATTCAGGTTCCTTTACATTAATTTGCCAGCCATTTTTTGAGCTCTTTCAACTGGACCCAACTCTTTCTTCAGCTTTTAAAACAATTTTCTTTGTTTCCCTTATGTAAATTATTTTGTATTTATCTTTTATCCCTTGGACTTGTCTTCTGTGTCTGGATATCCTTCATTTTATCATACTCATCTCTGTATTTCCTCAGAGTACTAAAACAATTTCTTTTTTTTTTTCATGGAAAGATTTTATTTTAAATATAGCAGGGTGTACATGTCAATCCCAAACTCCCAATCTATTCCTCCCCCACAGCCCTCCACCCTGGTAGCCATAAATTTGTTCTCTAAGTCTGTGAGTCTGATTCTGTTTTGTAAATCAGTTCATTTGTATCAGTTTTTTTTAGATTCTGCATATAAGCAGTATCTTACATTTGTCTTTCTCTGTTGGACTTCACTTAAGTATGATAATCTTCAGGTCCATCCATGTTGCTATAAATGGCATTATTTCATTCTTTTTAATGGCTGAGTAATATTCCATTGTATATATGTACCACGTCGTCTTTATCCATTCATCTGTCGATGGACATTTAGGTTGCTTAAAACAACTTCTTAAGCCCAATTTTTAATTCATAAATTTGATTTTCTAGGCCAAGATTTGCTGCCTCTGTTACCTTTGCTAAAATTTCTAATGGTTGGCACTCTTGCTTTATTTATATTTTTAATAAATTTATTTATTTATTTATTTATTTTGGCTGCTTTGGGTCTTCGTTGCTGTGCGCGGGCTTTCTCTAGTTGCGTCGAGCAGGGGGCTACTCTTCGTTGCAGTGCACAGGCTTCTCATTGCGGTGGCTTCTCTTGTTGCAGAGCACAAGCTCTAGGCATGCGGGCTTCAGTAGTTGTGGCACGCAGGCTCAGTAGTTGTGGCTCGTGGGCTCCAGAGGGCAGGCTCAGTAGTTGTGGCGCATGGGCTTAGTTGCTCCGCGGCATGTGGGATCTTCTTGGACCAGGGCTCAAACCCGTGTCCCTGCATTGGCAGGTGGATTCTTAACCACTGCATCCCCAGGGAAGCCCTGCTTTATTTTTCATTAAAGCAATCTCTACTGCTTTCAAATTATTGTCCTTTCATAAATTCAGTAGTCTTTTGAATATCATTAAAAATATTTAAAATATTAGTTAAAATAGTTAAAATATTTTTTATTTTATACATGCTTTTTTCTTTTCTAGAAAACTTAGTGTTGAGTTTATTTTTCCCTCTTCCCAGTATTTGTATTTATGTTTTTATTATTATTATATATTTTTAATTTATTTTTTTGTTTTTGTTTCTTTTTTCTTCATATTTTTTATGTTTAAAAGAGTTTAGTTATGAAAAATTTTAAACATTTGCAAAAATAGAGAGAATAGTGTAATAAACCCCCTCATTCCTATTTTATAGATTCAACAATTATTAATTCATGAACAACCTGTTTCATGTGGTCTTCTACCACTCTTTCCCACTAAACTTAATTATTTTGAAGCAAATCCTGGACATCTTATTTCTTTCACAGATATTTCAGTATTTATCTCCTAAATTGACTCTCTCTTTAAAACATAACCATAATGTCATTGTTACACCTAAATTTTAAATCTTATGATCATTATTATATTGGTATATCCATAGGTTCTTCCTGTACCAGATTCTCTTCATAAATCAAAACCAAAACTGGCAAATGTCAGTTCTTTGAGATCTAAAACAATTTGTTTAAAAGTAGTCCTTTGCTTTAAGAACCTTATGTATTTGTATTTACGTGGAAGACTATCTAAACTATATTAAGTTAAAAATCAAGTTGCAAAACAGTGTATCTGGTATGATTATACACTTCGGGGGGGAATTATTAGTATTCACAAATTTAAGAAAAGCTGAGGGAAAGTGGGTCTCTCACAGATGGATTACATACCATGTTCAGTTTCTGTTTTTTTATAGTAACATTTTTATTTTATAAGCAACATATAACACTTTTAAAGCAAAACCATAGTAAAGATTAAAGAAAAACAATGATCCATTTAAAATTGGGCAAAAGATATGAACTGACATTTTACCAAAGAGCTGATTTGTAAGGTAAATAGGTACATGGAAAGGTGTTCAACATCATTAGCCATTAGGGAAATGCAAATTATAACTACAGTGAGATACCAGTATACATCTATTAGAGTAACTAAAATAAAAGCTAGTGAAAATACCAAATACTGGTAAGGATGTAGAGAAACTGCCCCTCATGTACTTTGTGTGGGAATGTAAAATGGTTCAGCTATGCCAGAGAATTTTTTGGCAGTTTCTTATGAAACTAAGCATATTCTTGTAAAACTAAGCATGCACTTAACCATACGACCCCACAGTCACACACTTGGGCATTTTTCCCAGAAAAATGAAAATTTAAGTTCACACAAAAACTGATACACAGATAGATGTTCATAGCAGCTTTTATTTGTAATAGCAAAAAAGTGGAAACAACCAAAATGGCCTTCAGCAGGTTAATGGTTAAATTCTAGTACCTCCATACAGTGGAATACTACTCAGCATTAAAAACAAATGCGCTATTGATACAACAACCTGGATGGATCTCAGGGGCATTACGCTTGGTGGAAAATGTCAATCTCAAAAGGTTGCATAATAAAGTTCCATTTACATGGCATTCTCAAAATGACAAAACTATAGTAGAAAACAGATCTGTGGCTTCTGGGGCACAGGGAAGGGGAAGGACTGTGACCATGATGGGATGGCATGAAATAGTTCCCTTTTTGATGGTATGGAACAGTTCTGTGACTGATTGTGGTGGTAGCTACACAAACTTATAAATGAGATAAAATTGCATAGAACCACACACATACACACACACACACACACACACACACACACGTCAATGTGTGCAAGAAATGGTGAAAACGGAATAAGGTCTGCAGTCCAGGTAATGATATTATAACCAGTGCCAATGCCATACATGAAGTTCTCTGTACAAATTTTACACCTTCCTTTGATTTTATAATTATTTGAAAGTAAGAAAATATTTTGAAAAGATAATTTTTAATGCCACTAGGCTTTCATTACAAGAATCTTAAAGTTCTACTCTTTTATTTTTAAAATTTATTTATTTATTTATTTTTGGCTACGTTGGGTCTTTGTTGCCGTGCGCGGGCTTTCTCTGGTTGTGGCGAGCGGGGGCTACTCTTCGTTGCGGTGCGCAGGCTTCTCATTGCAGTGGCTTCCCTTGTTGCAGAGCACGGGCTCTAGGTGCTCGGGCTTCAGTAGTTGTGGCACGCGGGCTCAGTAGTTGTGGCTTGTGGGCTCTAGAGCACAAGCTCAGTCGTTGTGATGCATGGGCTTAGTTGCTCCATGGCATGTGGGATCTTCCCGGACCAGGGCTCGAACCCTTGTCCCCTGCACTGGCAGGCGGATTCTTAACCACTGTGCCACCAGGGAAGTCCAGGTCTAATCTTTTAATCTAGTGATTTCACTTATGGGAGATCTGTCTCAAAGAAGCAATTTTAAGTATAGAAGAATCTTTATAAAAAATGTTCACCCAGAATTATTTGTAAGAGTGAAACAATAGAACTATTATTTAAAAAGTAAAACCAATGAATTAATGTACCCTCCACTTAGTGAAATAGGAACCATTAACATAGTTGAAGGTTTTGATTAAAACTACTTTTAATTAATTTTTCTACAATGTTGCATGCATTTAATAGACAGTAGTGAGTTAGACAAGCATAAAATGTACTGATGAATAAAACTGTGCAAATAGGAAGCAAAAATTCATGAAACTATCTGAGATAAAATCTCTAACCTTATTTCAAAACAATTTTATGTTCTAAGTGCTTTATATGTATAAAGTCATGGAGTTCTCTCAGCAACACTGTGAGTTAGGTGGTTTTTTCTGACTCCACTTTCACACAAGGAAACTGAGGCACAAGGAAGTTAAGTAACTTGCTCAGGGTCTCACGTGCTGCTAAGTGGCAGAGCCAAGATTTGAACCCAGGCTTTGGCTCCAGGGTCTGTCGTCAGTGTTGAACTGTTTCACGTTTCTGATGGTTTTTCATCCCTTACTGCAGCAAGTTCTGCAGGATACTAATTGCCTACAATGGTAATAGATGTTCAGTGAGCTAAAAGGGAAAAGGGAGGGAGGAGTCTGTGGTTCAATAAATTTGTAGGTAAATGAAACTAAATACGTTTCTCTTTTTTATCAGCCTGATGTGGTAATGTGTGTTGTGAACCTCTAAGAAGGGGTTATATTATGCAGAATGGACTCAACTTTTTTGATTGTGGAACCTTTTTCACCCCACCTCAAGACCTCTCAAGGGACCAGTGTTCCTGAGGAATGTACCCTAGTTGACACTGGCCCATAGAAGAGTCCATGCTCTGACCCACAAAGGAATTCATGTCTGGTCCCTGTCTGTCTTCAGCCTACACTGACCATCTTCTGACCCTTTTTCACCTCCTTGCTCGCCCCAGTCCCAGATCCCTGATTGTCCCCTGCATACCTATGCCTCTGCCTAGGGTGTTACTTACCAGCTGCCGTGGTGTCTCTGCCTGGCAGGTTGCTCCTTCAAGTATCACCTGCCTCTGTAAACTTTCCTTGACTCCCTGTGCATGCTCAGACATGCTTTCTGTGAGTTTCTGTTGTTACCTTGTTCATGGCAGTGTTATAGAGGTTGCCTTGAGAGTACATTTGTCTGTGGTGAGTCTTTTCCTCTCTTCATATTTAGCATCTTCACCAGTGGTGTCTTCTGATAGGTAGTTGTAATTTCTTCCTTCAGCTAGAAAGGGCAAATATAGTTTAAAGAATGTTTTATTGTTCCTCTGTAGACTATCTCCTAATAATGATACGAATTATTTTGATGATTAGTGTACCTTATTTTAAGGAATACAGTGGATTTTATCAATTTATAGTTGCTGTTTTTAATTTCATTTTTATCCTGTCACTTTTTTTGGGTAATGTTAAAAAGAAAAGAGATGAGGGTCCTATCTCTTGAAAGAGACAGCTGGAGCCTTTTGGTGCTATATAGTTGCTATTGTAACCCTAAAGTACTTATTTGCATCCCCTATGCCTTTCATGCTGCTCTGTGTATACTGCATATGATCCAAAGGTCTTTTGTCTCTTTTCAAAGGCATGCCATGTACCAACAGAACAAAGAAGACTTCCAGGACGAGTGCACTAAGCTTCTGGTTGGCAGTATTGTCATAACCCGATACAACAATCGTACCTATCGTATTGATGATGTGGATTGGAATAAGACTCCAAAAGATAGCTTCACGATGTCTGATGGGAAGGAGATTACATTCTTGGAATACTACAGGTAGAGAGAAGAGACTGGGGTTGGGCCTGCGGGTTGGGGCCGTAGTCTCCTGTTCTCTAGCAGGAGTGGCACACAGCAGGACACTTCAAAAATAATTGGATTGGTAATGCATCCAAGATTGATGAGCTCATTTGTGGGATTTGACCTGAATTTGCTACCCTTGCAGTTTTATTTCTTTCAGTACTTTTTGGAAGTTATTTCATAAATTAATCTCAGGGCTTCGAATTGTGCTTCCTTTGCTGTTTTGGTTACAAGTCTGTTTGGAGAGATTAAATTCAAGTCATTAATCATTTGACTATCATTTTGCCTTTCTAGTTACCTAAGCCCTTTAACCTGATACAGTTTTTAAACAAATTCTTTCCTGGACTGTTATCCTGTTTCTCCTCTATTTAATTGCAATGTTAACTTGAGCCTGCTTTTTCCAGTTATGTATATGCTATGGTGAGTTTCTGATGGATCCTTGACAAGGGTATAATGCAGATTGTGTACCTCAGTCCTGGTTAACACTTTGACTGTGATGCTGTAAGAGTGGTGATGCTGCTTCTGACTTTTTCCCCTGCCTCTGTTCGGCTCTAGCAAAAACTATGGGATCACAATAAAGGAAAAGGACCAGCCACTGCTGATCCACAGGCCCAGTGAGCGACAGAATAACCAAGGGATGGTGAGTTGGAGGTGGGGGGCAGGGTGTCAGGCCGATGCTTCCATCTAAGTTCTCCACCCATCAGCCCCAGGAGCCGTGGGACCTATGATTACAGTGGAGCTATGATTACAGTGTGGTTGGGGAAAGCTGTGTAGGGTTTTGTCTGTCTCCTCTAGCCAGAGTTGCTTTTGCAGTCCCCTTAGTGAGGAACTAAACATCCATAGAGCAAGTTAGGTTAAGGAATAAGGAGAATTTACTGCTAAAGAAGATGAAAACACTGGGTCCATTAGGGAAGTTACAGACATTTTAACAGAACTGGGGGCCAGGGAAAAGTGCCTTGGTACCTGACTCCTCTGTCTTCAGAGTAGAGACTGAAGATCAATAGGTTAAGATGAGACAGAGGCACCAGCTTGGTAGGAGGTATTGTCTCAGCTTATCTGGAGGCCGAAGTGGAACAAAACTTTTAGTTTTTCTAGCTTTTTCTCTCCTTTTGACAATTTGAATATTTTTCTCTTTACCTAATACAACAGGCAATCGTGACTTGAGGGAGAAAAGGGTAAAACACTTGTAGTGTTTCCTGCCCTCTTCTCTGGGGTTTTGTGTTCCTTAGTGTGCCAGTGATACACCTGCAAGACCAGCTCTGGGCCTGGGAGGTCTTGTACTGGTCAGGGGAAGAAGATCCTCTTTTACTGCCTTGCTTCCCTCTGTTCTCTCCTCAAAGCTGCTAAAAGGCGAAATCCTGCTGCTGCCTGAGCTTTCCTTCATGACTGGAATCCCTGAGAAGATGAAGAAGGACTTTAGAGCCATGAAGGTGAGAAGTGCCTGCTTTGAACCGAAGACCTTTTTGATATCAGATACAGCTAGAACTGGGCCAGGTTTCCACGTCATCTGGGCAGGTTCATTTTTCCTCTATATAAAGCATAATCTGTGTCCCTTCCCACACACTGTGAAAAAGCCGATCAGAACTTTCTTTGGAATGTTGTTACAATAGTAGAACGACTGGATTATAAGGTAAAAGGAAACAAATAGTTCTGGCATCACCCTCGCCAATCAGATGGATGACTGTAAGCTGGTCCTATGACCATAAATGAGGTTCTTTGAGAGCACTGAATTTTTTTAACATTTCTGTAAACCTTCAGTTTATTTGAAGGGAGGAGGAGATAATGTAGCAAAAAGTTAACAAGTGAGAGGGTGAAATTAAAGGATAGAAGTTTACACTGTGGGGCTCGGGGTGTCCTGGAAGTCTCATGTTGGGCACAGTCTTGTAGGAAGTAGCTGGGAGGCAGAGATGTGTGCAGCAGCGTGGGTCCGGACCCCAAGGGCTTCACCTCCACACTGTCTGCTTGGGGCTTTCCACCCTCACACTGTTCTGCTGCCTCTCTCTCAGTCCTTGTCTGTCCTAGTTTTGGAAACCCGGCCCTGTCTCAGATCCCACGTATTGTTTTTAGTAACATCATAAAGAGCTAAAATGAATTTCTGTAAGAGATGTCTTTCATGTTTACCTTCTGATACTTCTGCTTTTAGTATGTAGGTCAAGGCTCCTTCCTTACAACTCTCAGTAATGTAATGATTTTATGATCTATGGGGCTATCTGTGTAGCCCCATAGACTCACTGCCCTAATGACTGCCACACAGGGAGCAACAGCTGCACAGTTCATTAGTCCCAGAAGAATGAAGGAAGAACTCACTTACGTGATTCAGAATCTTCATACACATCTATTAGATATTCATTCAACAATAAATATTTAGAAAACACCTATTATGGGCCACACACTGGACCTAACAAGTGTCTTACGGTGACATTAAGTGGCTAGTATCATATGACATAAAGTATAAGACTGGATGTGTTTTTCCATTCCATTATGTTTGCCTGCATGCCTGGCATAGGGCATTTCCGCCCCCCCCCAGATATTAAATAGATGTAATCAAGCCCCCTTACATGGCTTTGAGAAAAAGAATAAGATTTACATGTCATAAGAAAAAAACAATGACAATTTTAAATACTTAACTTTTAAGTATGTATGTATATGTATAACTGAATCACTTTGCCGTACAGCAGAAATTAACACAACATTGTAAATCAACTATATTTCAATAAAAAAAAGCCAATTCTTTTATGGTTAAAATTTTAACCTTATACTTCATTCACATTCATGAGATATTTATTAAAGTCCTTGGAGATATTTTAAAATTCCTGTAGATTTCAATGGGAAGGAGGTTTTCTATGGAAATTTGTTATACATTAGGGTTTATTTAACCTCATACTGGAGAAAGTAATAACTTAGTATCTCCATTTTGATTCTATTTAGGATTTGACCCAGCAGATCAACCTGAGCCCCAAACAGCACCATAATGCTTTGAAATGCTTGCTACAGAGAATTTCAAAAAATGAGACAGCCAACAGTGAACTGACACGTTGGGGACTCTGTCTGCAGAAGGATGTACATAAGGTAAACTAGAAAATATGATGGTAGGAAACAGCATTAACCAAACATTTTAGAGCTTTGTGAGACTAGGTGATAACTTCGTATCTTGTCTTTATTTTGCAGTTTTTGCTTTATAATTACACTTTTTTTTTTTTTTGGGTCCTAGTCATAATACTTGAATTTCCTTGACTTAATTTGCTAGTATCTCTTACAGATTTTCTTTTGTATTTCCCAGGATCTGAGCTGTTAATTTCCAGTCAAGCAAAAGGAATATTGACTTAAAATTCACCTCATTTTTAGTTTTCCAACCCAAATTATTCTTAAAGTTCTCTATGTCTTTTTCCTTTTTCCCCCTAAGTTTTTCTCTATCTTTCCCAATAATTGTGTTTCTTTGAATATACTACTCTCATTCTTTCCATAGGCATAAAGTCTCAGACTTGTACATTTTAATTTTCGCATGGCCCTTTCTGCCTGCAATTTGCCTGAGTCCATTCTGTTGTATTTTGTGCAGCGTGAGCCATAGTGCAGAGGCAGCATGAGGTGGTGGTGAAGTCCTTGGCTTTGA
Source organism: Eubalaena glacialis (assembly GCF_028564815.1). Taxonomy (NCBI): domain Eukaryota; kingdom Metazoa; phylum Chordata; class Mammalia; order Artiodactyla; family Balaenidae; genus Eubalaena; species Eubalaena glacialis. The sequence continues at coordinate 109,088,740 of NC_083724.1, forward strand.
ATCTTAGTTCTACCGCTTGCCATCTTGGTTACTTGGAACAAATTGCTTAGTATCTCTTAGTTTCTTTATCTGTGAAATAAAGATAATGATTGAGTTAAAGGAATTAAGTGGTAAAATCTTCAGCATAATATCTGACACATAGCAAGTGCTCAGTAAATATTAGCTTTTATTACTTTTAATTTTCTTTCTAGGTTATACCAAAATAATTAATTCTATCTTTTCTCTAGTTCTCTTGCACTCTGAATTGACTCCTTGTTAAAAACTGTTTCTTTTTTCTTTTTTTTTTTTAAATAAAAGTAATGGAAAGTCAATAAGGAAAATGTGGGTACTGTAGAAAATGTGAAGAAGGAAATAAAAACATCAGTAGTTTCATCACCCAAAGATAATATCTTAGTGATTTATTTTAGACACATAAAAGATAATATTTTCAATATATTTTGTTTCCCTAAACTTTTTTTCTGTAAGGATGAATCTTTTCTTTTTTCTTTTTTTTTTTTTAATTTTTTTATAAGTTTATTTATTTACTTACTTATTTTTGGCTGAGTTGGGTCTTCGTTGCTGAGCGTGGGCTTTCTCTAGTTGTGGTGAGCGGGAGCTACTCTTCGTTGTGGTGAGCAGGCTTTTCCTTGCGGTGGCTTCCGTTGTTGCAGAGCATAGGCTCTAGGGCATGCGGGCTTCAGTAGTTGTGGCTCGCGGGCTCTAGAGCACAGGCTCAGTAGTTGTGGCGCATGGGCTTAGTTGCTCTGCAGCATGTGGGATTTTCCCAGACCAGGGCTCAAACCCGTGTCTCCTGCATTGGCAGGCGGATTCTTAACCACTGGGCCACCAGGGAAGCCCAGGATGAATCTTTTCTTAAAAGATTGTGCTTATAACTATATATGGTTTTGCATCTTCTTTTTCATTTATTATTATATCTTGAACATGTGTTCATGTTATTAAATATTATTTGAAGAGGCAGAAAACTTAAGCCAGAGAAGAGAAAAGTTTATCCATAATCATGCTGTATCAGAATAACCACTGTTAACATCTTGGTACATATCCTTCAGTGTTTTTTGTCTGTGTGTATGTGTACGCACACAATCACATGCAGCATGTTTTCAGATGGTTTCCTTTTTTTTTTTTTTACTCAGTTTATTTAGAATTTTTTTCCATGTCATTTAATATTTTTCTAAATATTTTAATGGCTAACAGATATTCATTTTATTAATAATTTCCTATTCTTTTACATTCAAATTGAATTTAGTATTTTCCTGTTATAAATAGTGAATCTGTGAACATCCTTGTAACTAAATCTTTGCACATGATGTTTATTTTCATAGTCAAATTTATGGAAGTGTAATTGTTAGGTCAGAGGACATTTATGTTTTTAGTACTTTTTATTATATATTACCAAATGCCTTGTAGAAAGGTTCAGTTTTTTACTTTCATAAGCAAAGGTGAACATTCTTGCTAATACAATTGCTACAATTGCAACAATTGCTAAAGCAATTGTTATTCTTTGTGTTAAACTTTTATAATACTAAGAAAATCATTAAAATTTTTTTTGATTATAGGTAAAATAAGTATTTTGTTACTTTTTTAAGAAAGCAAGGAGTAGAGCTCATAAAAAGTAAAAATCCTACATAATTACATATTCCCCCAGAGATACTCATTACTCAATGTGGACTCATTCAGTTTTTATAATGCATACATTACTATTTATTTTTTGCAAAAACAGGATTATATTAAATGCACTTAGAAAGTTATTTTAATAATGGCAAATATCCATCATATTGATATGTCATCAACTTAGTTATCGTCTTATTTTTGGATATTTAGATCTAATTGATTCATTATTGTTAACTTTAATTTGGTCTTTCATTATATTTATGCTTTTTTTCCTGCTTTTCTTTTGTATAAAGTATAATAGTAGTTTATGTGCAGCCTTATTAAGAAATATTCTCTAATTTTCTACTTAAATTTTTCCCTTAAAATCTTCTTAAAGATTATTTTCCTGTTCACCTTGTATTTATAGGCATTTTGCATGAATTCCCTGGTTCTAAAGAGACAGTGTTTTCTGATTCCTTTCTTGGGGACCATGTTGGAAGCTTCAATAATTAAAGAGCAGCACCTATCAAAATTCACCTGTATGTGTGTCCAGAGTTTTATTGACATGGACTCTTACTGCTAACAGTTGCATTTTTCTACCATTTTCAGAAGTTATGACAGGGACAGGTCTATATGGTAGAGTTGACCAGGCCCCAGAACGGTATCAGCGTTTTTCTAAATAGTGTTTACAGATGGTTCATGTCATAGGCACTTTATTTTCTGTTTAGATTGAAGGACGTGTTCTGCCAATGGAAAGAATTAACTTAAGGAATACGTCATTTATCACATCTCAGGAACTAAACTGGATTAAAGAAGTAACCAGAGACCTTTCCATCTTAACTGTAAGTGACTTGTGAGGTGGTAAAGAGAGGTCCAGTATTCCTAGAAGTGTGGAAATTAGGAAGCAGGAATTATTTAGTGTCCTCTTTTTGAGAGGAAGTACCAACTGAATTCCCATCCTGAATTATTTGCTAAACAGAGGTCCTTTTAACAAGAGCGAGTTGATGAGTTGGTAGAGGGAAGCCCTTTGCTTGACCATAGACTTAGGACAAGGAAATAAACTGCCGTGGTAATTCATTCAGTGCCAGCCTATTACCCACTCTCTCTTTGTTCTTCCTTCTTCTTTTCTCTTTCCTTCCTCTTTTTCCCTAGGGTTTCCATGAAAGAAATAAAATTAAAACAGTTTCCCACCAAGGCAACCAAAGAACAAAATGGTATATAATTATTTTTAAATGTTTTTGGCTCACCTGGTCTCTGTGGCCGTGCATAAAGTACACACATTTGTTTCTAAAACTTTTTTTTGAAATATATTTAAAGAAAAAGTACACTTATGTATATAACTTGATGAATTTTTACAAGTTAAATAAACCTATGTAATCAACACTGAGGGTTAAGAAACAGAACTTTACCAGTGCCCCAGAAGCCCCACCCCCATGCTCCTAATTACTACCTACCTGGCACCCTTACACAACCCAGAAATGGCCACTATTCTGACCTCTAACAGCATTGATTTTTTTCAGCTGTGTTTGTACTTAATATATACATGAAACCACACTGTATATATTCTGTCATGTCTGGCTTCATTTCTTCAGCCTTGTTTGGTAAGTTTCTCCATACTGTTAGGTATAGTTACAGATCTTCGATTCTCATTGCTGTGTAGTATTCCATTTTGAGACTGTGCCACAATTTACTTATCACACACATCTGCATTAGTAATCGGCATTAGATAAGACAGGACTCAAACGGAGAGAGTGAAAAGCAATTTGTTCTTTAGAATAACATCTCCTGATATGAAGTTGGAGTGTTGGGGAAGTTGTGGGAAGTACTAAAAATAGCTTGTTGTTGCTCCTAGGTCCCCATGCATTTCTGGGCGCTGTTTTACCCAAAGAGAGCAATGAATCAAGCCCGAGAACTGGTGAACATGTTAGAGAAGGTAGCTGGCCCCATTGGCATACGCATGAGCCCACCAGCCTGGGTGGAACTGAAGGATGATCGCATAGAGACCTATGTCAGAACCATTCAATCCATGCTGGGAGTTGAGGTAATAAATTAATTTGAGTAAATTTTCAGGATGTCCATTCTGAAATGCTTGAATACTTGATTTTAAATTATCTTGGTTATTGGTCTGCTGTTGATGATGTCCAGGAATCTGTATCTTACTCATGTGCACATGAAATACCGAATTAACAAAGTAGTCGTCATGCCCTTTGGTTGGTTTCGCTTCTCTCCTCCTTTGTTGGCACTCTCACTCACTCCAGCGTTCTGTTCCTCACGTAATTGGCTGAGATAATAGCTGACTTAACTTCAATTTGTTATCTATATAGAACATGTTGTGCTCAGAAAGCAATTTCCTGGGCTAGGTGCCGTCTTGCACGATTCAGTACTGAGCTGTCACGGTCTGGTCTGGCTCAAGATTCAAATTGCTCCGGTGATGAACTTGGGAGTGGGCCCATCAGCTTGGTCCAGATAGCCGAACGGGACTACTGGAGCTGAGCAGGTCATAGTGTTCACAACTCAGTAGTTCAGGCCTGCAGTTCTTATCTGTTCGTACATAAAACAGAGGAAGAAGATTAAGGAGGGAAAAAAAGCAGACCAAGGGCTTCCCTGGTGGCGCAGTGGTTGAGAGTCCGCCTGCTGATGCAGGGGACACGGGTTCGAGCCCTGGTCCGGGAAGGTCCCACATGCCGTGGAGCAACTAAGCCCGTGAGCCACAACTACTGAGCCCACGTGCCACAACTACTGAAGCCCGCGCACCTGGAGCCCGTGCTCCGCAACAAGAGAAGCCACCGCAATGAGAAGCCCGCGCGCAGCAACGAAGACTCAACGCAGCCAAAAATAAATTTAATTAATTAATTATTAAAAAAAAAAAAAAAGCAGACCAAAAGTTTTTGGAAATAACTAGTCCTTGAATTGAAGAGTCAGTTCTTGTGAGATCAATACTAGAATTGATATTCTAGTATTGACTAGAACACTAGTCAGTCATGACTTTCTCTGTTCATCCACCGCTCTGGGTGTGTCATCTTGTAGCAGCACACTCATGTTCTCTCTTTCTTTGTATTTTCTTCCTGACTTCCCATGCCTTCTTACTCTGCCATGGCCTCCCCCGGGCCTGATCATTGATAAAGTCTGCCCTGCTTTCAAAAGAAAAACCCAGCTGAGTACCTCAGCTCCCCCATCTCATGACTTGGCCTGTTCTCTTTATGAGAGTGCACTGCCAGCAATCTTCACGTAGCATGGGTATGAGTTTCATTCATAATGTTGACTCCTATTGGTCTTGCTATCTCTCTGCCATCTTTAGGGCATTCTGTTTTATTATTCTCTTTGTTTCAGGGTCATAAACTCAGATGTCTATGGGAGTGAAGTGGGCCAGGAGGGGACTCTAGGGAACTAAAGAGAGTAAACCCCATGACTGCAGATAACAGCCCAGCATTGTCAAATTGATTTTTAGTTTGTTTATTTTTCAATAGAAGCCAAAAGTCTAGATTTGCATATGTGTACACCTACCTATGTTTAAATGTTAATTTTAAAAAGACTTGTGAATCATTATAGGGACTAAAAAACCACATCTGTTTCCTAGATCCAGCCCACAGGCTCCCAGCATGCAGCCCATGTTCTATGTGACTTCGGAAGTTCTTTGATCTGATTGCTGGAACATGTGTCCTCTGAGAAGTCTTCATTTAAAATTAATCTTGATTTGGAATAGTATACTGTTGATTTCTGTTTCTGTCATAAAGCGTTGGCAACTTTATTTCACTTGTGTGCTACTTATCTTTATTCAGATTTTTGAAGGATCCTCTGTTCTTAATATCGGATCTCTTAAGCAGTGAGAGGTAGAAGATGCCGATATAAGATATTCTGCTGGCAATATCATTCTCTCTCCTAATCAGAAAGTTAGGAAGATCTACTTATGGATTTGGCACTAGCTTCATTTCCTCTGCATTTGGCTCTGAATCCTTTCTTCTGGTATTGTATCCTGTGTTTCCTAGTTAAAGTTCTATGGCATGAATGTAATAAGGTGCTTAGTTTACTAAAGAGAGTGGCAAAAAACATTATAGTGCATTGAAAGCATCAACTAATAAGAAACCCTTGCATATTTTTAAGCCTGGTTCTTTTCCAGGGATCTTAAGTGTCCTAATAAATTAATCAGGTAATCAGGACCAGCTCTAGGTAACTTACGGTAACATGTTATGTAGCTAAGCAAAGAAGCCTGGAACCCAGCAAATGCTCACTCAGGTTCAAGGACCTTTTTCTCTGTTGGCATGTCCACCATCTTTGTCTCAGTCCCCTCTTTACCCTAAAGGTCCTGTGGCTTTGCAGACTCTTGAACTGCCCCTGACTGAAGCCCTATCAAGGTCCGCTCAGAGTTCCAAAGCCTGACGTATATATACTTTATCTCCTCAAGGGGAAGATACAGATGGTTGTTTGCATCATCATGGGCACACGTGACGACCTCTACAGGGCCATTAAAAAGCTGTGCTGTGTGCAGACTCCCGTGCCCTCGCAGGTGAGTGGAAACTGGGCAGGAGGCACAGAGGGAAACTCTAGCCTCCCTTGAGGCTTGGAAAAGAGGGACTGAAGTAACTATTAGAAGCCAGCATATGTAGACCCATCTGGTGAAACTTTCCTGTTACAGTAACCTGGCTAATAGCAGATGTTCTTTGTAAATGCTGCTTTCATGTTCCCAAATGAGCACTTTTGCTTGTTCATAGGTGAGTCGCCAGGTGGTTTCACATGACTGGGTTCTGAGAGTATAGGCTTCCCTTTGAAAGGAGAAAGCGGGTTTTCCTACGGAGGTTAAATTTTTTTTTAATCTGCATGAGATCTTTTTGAAAGTTTTTGTTGGCTCATTGTTTTTTGGTTTTGATTTGTGTCATGTGTGTGCACACACACACAACATGCCTGACTAGAAACCCTAGAATTAGAACTGTTAGTACAAAGTGTATTATCTGCCAGCTGGAGTTTCTTAAACAAATGTAGTACTTGCTCTAGAATTGTTTACATTGTTTGAAAGGTTGATAGTGTCCTCTTTCCCCTCTATTACAGGTCATCAATGTCCGAACCATTGGCCAGCCCACCAGGCTTCAGAGTGTGGCCCAGAAAATTTTACTCCAGATTAACTGTAAATTGGGTGGTGAGCTCTGGGGAGTGGATATTCCTCTGGTGAGTGATGCTGAGATACGTCTTCATTCAATTCAGCATCCCAGAGAGTCCTACCTAGCTATTTTCGTAATTTTCCTCCTAGAATTTTCCTCATTCTCAGTGCTTATAGTCTGAGTGGTTCATTGCTTGTTTTTGTATAGCCTGCAAGCTTAGAACGGTTTTCACATTTTTAAGTGGTTGAAAAAAATAAAAATAAGACTAATATCTCCAGGGCTTCCCTGGTGGCGCACTGGTTGAGAATCTGCCTGCCAATGCAGGGGACACGGGTTCGAGCCCTGGTCTGGGAAGATCCCACATGCCGCGGAGCAACTGGGCCCGTGAGCCACAGTTACTGAGCCTGCGCGTCTGGAGCCTGTGCTCCGCAACAAGAGAGGCCACGATAGTGAGAGGCCCGCGCACCGCGATGAAGAGTGGCCCCTGCTCGCCGCAACTAGAGAAAGCCCTCGCACAGAAACGAAGACCCAACACAGGCAAAAATAAAAAATAAATTAATTAATTAAAATAAATTTTTAAAAAAAGTAATCATTTAAAAAAAATAAAAAGACTAATATCTCCAGACACATGAAAATTATATGAAATTCAGTTTTCAGTGTCCTTAAATGCATTTTTATTGGAATGTAGCCACACTCCTTTATGTACTACCTGTGGCTGCTTGTGTGCTGTAATGGCAGAATTGAATAGTTCCTCCAGAGACGGTGTGGCTCACAAAGCCTAAGGTATTTACTTTTTAGTCCTTTACAGAAAGTTTGCCAATCCCTGGTCTTGACGATCTCTGACTTTGTTCACAGTGTTTAAAAAATATCAAGTTGATTGCACTCTTTCTCTTCCTTTCCCAGAACTTATTTTCATATGTTGCTTTGGGGTTCAGATAACAATTAAAGATGGGGTGATGTATTGCTTGGATGTTTTGGTTTGTTTTTGTTTTCTAACCCAGAAACAATTAATGGTGATCGGGGTGGATGTTTACCACAACCCCAGCAGAGGCATGCGCTCTGTGGTTGGCTTTGTCTCAAGCATCAATCTGTAAGTACCACTCCTGGCTCCATTGTGTTTGGTTACCTTATTTTAATGCCTAATCTTACTGTAAATCCAGAAAAAATTTTTGAATATTTAATATTATAGTAAAAGTATGCTGAAATTCTTCCTTCTCTATCTTCCTATGATATTAATTTGTACAATCTCTTATCACATGTGTAAGTTTGTTCCCTGGCTACAGTGTAACCTCTTTCAGAATGGGGTCTGTGTCTTGCTGGTGGTGGGTTTTTTCCCCTAGAAATGAGGGGTTTTGTTTGTTTTTTCTGATTGTAAAAATAAAGCATGCTCATGCAAAAATCTCCGGAAATTTAGAAAGTGAAAATTCCTCATGGTCTATCTTTTATTAACCGCCACCAAAGATTTGGAGTATATATATACTTTTAGGTACTCTTTTATGCACATATTAACATATAGGTAGCTGGTATACACATACAAGTGGCACATTACTATGTATACTGTTCCTCATCTTCTTTTATGTACTTAAACTGTATATTTTGGTCATTTTCCCATATTGATGCAAATAAATCTCCATCAATTCTTTTTAACTGCTGCATGGAATTTATTATATGCTATAGCACTATTTATTTAACTAGTCCTCTGTTGGTGGATAGCTAGGTTGTTAAATTTTTTCAATTGGAAGCAGTTTTGTAGCAGATATCCACAATTATGCCTGTGTTTTTATATTCTGTAGCTGGCTTACATGTATCTTTTCCCTACATCAATGCGTGTTTTTACATGTAACATAAATGCATTTGCTGGGTACTTGTGCATGGAGAATCCTGTGTATGCTGACATTCAGCTGTGGGCCTGCCTTTGTGAGTGTGTGTTCATCTTTCTCTCTCTCTCTCTCTCTCTCTCTCTAACTGCCTCTGCCGCAGCACCCTCACAAAATGGTATTCACGAGTGGTATTCCAGATGCCTCATCAGGAGATTGTGGATAGCCTGAAGCTGTGCCTGGTGGGCTCCTTAAAAAAGTTCTATGAGGTGAGGAGAACAGCAGTTCTAAAGTATCAGGGTTTTTAAGGACTGCCTTCCTGATCACTTTAAGAGGAAGTCTGATTTAGTGAGAGGGATCCCAAATCGAAGGTGAGTTTCCTAAACAGACTGACAGGCAGCTCAGAAGGACTGTGTTCAGGCTTCTACTTGTACAGAGCAGCTTAAAGAGCTCAATGCTTTGATTTGATTTGGTAAGTAATGATTATTTCCCTGGTTGTCAGCCTAATGCCTGTGTGTATAATCTTCAGGCCCTTATCAGGAAAGTCAGGGTAAATTTTAGTAATTAAAGCAGCTTATTAATTTTCTCAGCTTTTTATGGCTGTCATTAGACGCTGGTTCTTTTCATTTAGGTTCAAGACCAGTGCCTCCCTGAAAATCACCCCTAGAACTCCAAAGAATGCTAACCATGGAGAATTGCTGTCATTAAGCTGATATTGGGTCTGGAACAATGAGCAAGCAAGGTACTGGGTTTTGCCTTGGCCAGTACATCAAAGGAAGCACTGATAAGTGGCTTTCATTTCTTAGGGTTCAGTGTTAGCCCTTTGCATAGAGATTAAACAGCAAGAAATTTAATGATTTCGCATGATTAAAGTCAATCTCTAGAACTCCACCTTGTTTCCTTTTAGAATAATGTTTCCTGTAGTGTCCTTCCAATAGTTTGGTACTGTTTCAGTATTAGAGATTGTGTAAACCAGAAGTTAAATTTTTGTCCCTATAGAGGTCCATGTGATATGCTACTTTGTTACCAAGTCCCACCCACACCTTCCTTCTTGTTGTTGCTGTTGTTTGCCTGCAAAGTTGTGTATGTCTATTCAGCCCTAGCTCATAGATTACTTCTGTGAAACCTTTCTCATTTCCCCTCCTCTGCTCCATCCCTTAGCTAGACTTATTTCTTTATGGTCCTCTTCCAAGGCCCTCTGTTAACATTCTGTGTAGTGATTATCACATCCTGCCTTTTATTAGTTGTTTGTATCCTTATTTATCTCTCCCTCTGGGTTGTAAATTACTTGAGCACTGTTTGGTTATGGATGGCTCTGTAGTAAATTACCCTAAAACTTAGTGACATGCAGTGAGCATTTATGATGTTCACTGTCAGGAAGTTGGACAGGGCACAGTGGGCTCCAGTTCCTCTCCATTTGGGCCCCTTCATGTGGTCTTTTCACATGAGCTAGTTTGGGCTTCCTCACAGCATGGTGGCTGGGTTCAGAGCTTGAGCATTCCAAGAGATTGAGAGAGCCAGGTGGAAAACGTGTTGCCTTGTATACCTTAGTCTTGAAAGCCATGTAGCGTCACTTCCACTGCATTCTGTAAGCCAGGTAGTAGTATCATTGTGAATATGCCTGACTTTTGGAGGAGCCAGTATGAGGTAGAGGTAGACTTAAAGAAACAACTGATATGCTCTATAAGGCCATTACATATATTCTGATATTTCTGTACTAATTACTCTTTCCCCCCTTCATCTATTATAAGGCACTGTTTGTACCTTACAATAAACTTGTGCAAAACTCTTTAGCATAGAAGTTAGCTGGTGGTTAGCTAGTCCTGTTCTTTCTTCAGGCCAGTAATTTTTCCATTGATATTACATCCTGAGGAGGCTTTAACCCAATTTCCCAATGTATTTGCTTATCAATATTGGTATTATCATAAGACTTATTTACATGGTATAGTTGAATCTTACCAACAAGGTTAGTTGAATCTTACCAACAAGGTCACCCTACATCATGATGCAGGGTGGTGGTAGACATAACCTGAAATGTAAGAGTCAACAGTGGCACGTTACTAGAGACCCACGCAGGCATGAATAATTAGTTCAGTTCATCATTATATTGTAAGACCAAAATATCTCCCAGAGCCATGCCACTTAAGTTTGCAGGCTTGCATTCAACATTGTCAGGTTCTGAAAGCAGCAGTTCATTCGCCATTTCAGACATTGGTATACTTGAGCTAACAGACAATGTCACCTCTTGCTCTGAGCGTCTTTTAAGGCACCAACGTAATATTGTATTTTCCTCATTGCACAACCATTTATTCATTCCTTTATCCTCAACTACCATTCTTCCTTCTCTGTATTTATACCCAAACTTTTCCACCTTTAAGTGGAACATTAGGTTTAGCCACTGTGCTGGTCTAGGATGCTGCCAGCAATACTAGTCTAGCAATTGCCTCCCCCTCAGTCCACTGCCATCCACATAGGGTAGGATTACATAGGTCAGAACGAGTGGGCTATCTCACCTCCTAGGCAATATAGATGCGTGTCCTGTGAACCTCAATTTTGCCTGAGGGGGCGAAGGCACAGTCCACCCCGTTAGGCCCTTAGGAACTCTAATTACAGTTTCTTGCTTAGGGATTGTTATGGGTTGAATTGTGCCCCCTTAAAAAGATATTGAAGTCCTAAGCCCAGTACCAGTGAATGTAACCTTTTTTGGAAAGAGTGTCTTGGCAGATAATCAAGTTAAGATGAGGTCATTAGAGTGGGCCCTAATCCAGTATGGCTGTGTTCTTATGAAAAGAGGAGATTTGGACACAGAGACACACACACAGAGAGGAAAGACAATGTGAAGACACAGGGAGAGCACCATCTACAAGCCAAGGAACACATGAGGCCACCAGGAGTCATAGAACGATAGATTCTCTGTCACGGCCCTCAGAAGGAAATAACCCTGCCAACACTTTGATTTCAAACTTTAGACTCCAGCACGATGGAACAGTACACTTCAGTTAGTGGTACTTTGTTATGGCAGCTCTAGCAAATGAATGCGTGGTTTGTCCCAGCTAGAATCTAGCACCCAAAGTTGCAGTCCTGGTCCGAGAACCACTGCATCAGGTAGTGAAAAAGAGGGTTAACGTCATGTGGGGGAAAACAAAAAGTATTGTCATAGCAGCATCCTTCCCCACCCCTTGTTCTTTAGATCCCCCAGAAAAGGAGAGGAGTTTATCTAGTGGGGACATTCCCTTGGCCCCTGTCATGTTGAGTATGAGTACACACTCATAAAGTCATGTAAGCTAGCCCTTCACACCTTTATTCCCTTCATTTTAAACAATAAATGTTTCAGTTGCTCATTCTAATTTTCTGTCAAACTGTTACTCTGGGGATGAAAGTGTGTTCCTTGGTCTGAGGAAATGTGACTTGGCAGTCCAGATTGGTATAGTGTCTTCTGTTTTAGTTCTTTTATAGTATTTTGAGACTTTGTATCTACCAGCAGATATGCAAAACCCAGTCCAGAATAGGTGTCTGTTTCTGTCAGGAACAATTTGTAATCTCCTGGAGCTGCAGAGTCAGTCCAATTTGCCACTGTGTGCGGGGCCTTCCCCTCAGGGAATCTGCCCCCAGAGCCATCTGCATTCTCTGTTCTCTTGGCAGACAGAACAGTTTATTGGAATTTTGCACTTCAGAGGGTATGAGAAAAATATGTCTAGATTTAGCCCATTTCTTCATTGCTACAGCCCTCAGTGTCCACTCATTTCATGGACCCAGGTACCGCTCGAGCAGACACACCAAGATATCTGCTTGCTGGTAACTACTTTCTGATCCTGGAAGGAGGTAGTTACTCCCCATTCACCCTTCCCCCTACTTCCTGGTAACATCTAATCTGCTTTCTTTCTGTGGATTTGTGTATATTATGTAGAGATAATCATAAAATACATGATCTTTTGTGTGTGCCTTCTTTTATTGATCATGTTTATAAGGTTCATCTAAATTGTAGACTATATTATTAGTTTGTTATTTTTTATGGATGAATAATGTTCTGTTGTATGTTTATCCATTCATCATTGATGGACATTTGTACTATTCCCACCTTTTGACTATTGTGAATAATGTGAATAATACAGGCTGTGAACATGCCTGTATATGTATCAGTTTGAGTACCTATTTTCAGTTCTTTTGGGTATATACCTAGGAGTGAAATTGCTGGGTCATATGGTAATTCTTTGTTTAACTTTTTGAGGAACCCTCAAACTGTTTTCCACAGTGGATGCACCATTTCACATTCCTATCAGCAATATAGAAGGGTTCCAGCTCCTCCACATCCTTGCCAACACATCTTATTTTCCTTTTTTTAATTGTAACTCTTGTGAAGTGGTATCTCATTATGGCTTTAACTTGCATTTCCTTAATGACTAATGATGTTGTACATCTTTTCATGTGCTTATTGCCCATTTGTATAACTTCTTTGGAGAAGTCCTTTTGAGTCCTTTCCCTGTTTTTCAGTTGATCTATTTGTCTTTTTCTTTTTGAGGTGTAAGAGTTTTTGTTTTTACATATTCTGGATACAGAACTCTTGTCTGATGTACGATTTGCAAATATTTTCTCCCATTCTGTAGTGTCTTCACTTTCTTGATAATGTTATTTGATGCACAAAACTTTTAAATTTTGATGGAGTCCCATTATCTATTTTTCCTTTTGTTCCTTGTGCTTGTGGTGTCAAATCTAAGACTCTGTTGCCAAATTTGAGGTCATGAAGATTTACGCCTTTGTTTTCTTCTAACAGTTTTAGAGCTTTAGCTGTTACATTTAGGTCTTTGATCCATTTTGAGTTACATTTTGTATGTGGAGTGAGGTAGAGGTCCAACTCTACTCTTTTGCATGTGGTTATCCACTTGTCCCAGCACCACTTGTTGGGGAGACTATATTCTTTATAGAATGGTATTGGCACCCTTATTAAAGATCAATTAGCCCTGGATGTTTGGGTTTATTTCTGAACTCTCAGTTCTGTTCCATTGGTCTTTATGTCATCCTTATGTCAGTACAACACTGTTTTGATTATTGCTTCTTTTTAGTTTTGAAATTAGGAAGTCTGAGTCTTCCAGGTTTTTTTTCAATATTGTTTTGGCTATTCAGAGCCCCTTGGAATTCCATATGAATTTGAGAATAGGCACTTCCATTTCTGTAAAAAGGGCCATTGGAATTGCGATAGGAATTGCATTGAATTTATAGATCACTTTGCAAGTATTGTCATCTTAATAATATTCACTCTTGCAATATGTGGACACAGGATGTCTTTCCATTTAGTTAGGTCGTCTTTAATTTCTTTCAGCAATGTTTTGTAGTTTCCATGTTCAAGTGTTTCACCTCAGTTAAATTTATTCTGGATATTTTATTCTTTTGAAGGCTACTGTGTATGGAATAGTTCTAATTTCATTTTTGGATTGTTCATTGCTGGTGTATAGAAGCATAATTGTTTTGTGTGTTAATCTTTAACCCTGCAACTTTTCTGAACTTAACTAGCTTTAGTAGATTTTTTTCCTCAATTCTTTGGGATTTTTCTATATATAGAATCATGTTATCTGCAAATCGAAATAGTCATACTTCTTTTTTTCCAATTTCGATGCCTTTTATCTATTTGTCCTGCGTAGTTGCTCTGACTGGAACTTCCAGTGCAATATTTAATAGCAGTGGTAAAAACAGGCATCCTTGTCTTTTTCCTGATCTTAGGGGGATAGCTTTAAGTCTTTCACCATTGAGTATGATGTTAGCTGTGGGTGTTTCATAGACTCACTTTATCATGTTAAGGAAGTTTCTTTCTGTTCCTAATTGGCTGAGTGTTTTTATAGTGAAAGTGTGTTGGATTTTTATCAAATGCTTTTTCTGCATATTAGTTTATAACAGTCTCATTCATATTAATACCAAATTGATTTCAGTAGTACACAAAAAATTTGTTCCTTTCTGGTACTATGGTGTCCCTCTTTCTCTGTGCTAATTTTATTTTATTTTATTTTAATTAATTAATTTTTGGCTGTGTTGGGTCTTTGTTGCTGTGCATGGGCTTTCTCTAGTTGCAGTGAGCGGGGGCTACTCTTTGTTGCAGTGGCGGGCTTCTCATCGCAGTGGCTTCTCTTGTTGCGGAGCATGGGCTCTAGGCACGTGGGCTTCAGTAGTTGTGGCACAAGGGCTTAGTTGCTCCGTGGCATGTGGTATCTTCCCGGACCAGGGCTTGAACCCGTGTCTCCTGCATTGGCAGGTGGATTCTTAAACCACTGTGCCACCAGGGAAGTCCTGTGCTAATTTTATATTAGGGTTTCCAGAGAAACAGATCAATACGGGGTGTGTGTGTGTGTGTGTGTGTGTGTGTGTGTGTGTGTGTGTGTGTGTGTATTTTGAGGAATTGGCTCATGTGATTTATGGAGGCTGGCAAGTCCAAAATCTGCAGGGTAGGCCAGCAGGTCGGAGACCCAGGGAAGGGCTGATGTTGTAGATCAAGTTTGAGTTTATACTAATTGGTATGTTTTAGTCTTCTTGAATGTGTTAGTTAACTTTTGAATCAAATTTGGGAATTTTTGGTCCACTATTTCTTCAAACACTCTTTTGCCCCTTTCTCTCTCCTCTGCTACTGAGACTCCAATTATTCGTATATTGTTATACCTGATGGCGTCTCACAGGTCTCAGAGGCTGCATTCATTTTTCTTCCTTTTTTTCTTTCTGTTTCTCACACTGGATAATCTTGATTGATTTATCTTTTAGTTTGCTGATTATTCCTTCTGCCTGATCAAATCTGCTCTTAAGCCCCTCTGGTGAATTTTTCATTTCACTTATACTTTCTGATTCCAAAATTTTTGTTTGGTTCTTTCTTACAATTTCTATCTTTATTGGTAGTCTTTACTTCGTGAGATTTTCCTTAAGGTCTTTAGATGTAGTTTTCTTTAGATCTTTGAACATTATTTAAAAATGGTTGGGGGCTTCTCTGGTGGTGCAGTGGTTAAGAATCCGCCTGCCAATGCAGGAGACACAGGTTCGAGCCCTGGTCCGGGAAGATCCCACATGCCGCGGAGCAGCTAAGCCCGTGCGCCACAACTACTGAGCCTGCGCTCTAGAGCCCACGAGCCACAACTACTGAGCCCGCGTACCACAACTGCTGAAGCCTGTGCACCTAGAGCCCATGCTCTGCAACAAGAGAAGCCACCGCAGTGAGAAGCCCGTGCACCGCAATGAAGAGTAGCCCCTGCTCGCAGCAACTAGAGAAAAGCGTGCGCACAGCAACGAAGACCCAATGCAGCCAAAAATAAATATAAATAAGTAAATAATTTTAAAAATAAATAAAATAAAATTAAAATGGTTGGTTTAAAGTCCTTGTCTAATATAACCAATGTCTGGGCTTCTCCCCGTGCAGTTTCTATTAACTACTTTTTTTTCATGTGAATGGGCTGTAGTTTACTATTTCTTGGCGTGTTTCATAATTTTTTATTGAAAGCTAGACATATTTATTTTTAATTTAAAAAAGTTTTTTTTAAAGCTACATTTCTTTCTTTTTAAAAATATTTATTTATTTATTTGGCTGCCTCAGGTCTTAGTTGTGGCATGCGGGATCTTCGTTGCAGCATGCAGGACGTTTCATTGTGGCATCAGGATCGTTCATTGTGGCACGCAGCCTTCTCTCTAGTTGTGGCGCATGGGCTCCAGAACACGTGGGCTCAGTTGCCCTGTGGCATGTGGGATCTTAGTTCCTCGACCAGGGATCCAACCTGCGTCCCCTGCATTGGAAGGAGGATTCTTAACCACTGGACCACCAGGGAAGTCCCTAGACATTTTTAATATAATGTTGGCAACTCTGCAAATCAAATCTCCACCCCCAGGGATTGTTGTTGTTGCTCTTTGATGACTTCCCTGGCCCGATTCTGTAATCTTTGTAATCTAAACTGTGTGTAGCCACTGAAATCTCCCCTTAGTTTAGCTTAGTGATCAGCTAATGACAGGACAAAGATTTCTTCAAATGCCTTGAATGTTCTGCACCCTCCAGTGATTGCTAGATTATATTCACAGTTACCATGGTAGTGAGGCTGCAGGTGTCACAGCTACTGCAGAGAAAGGGGAATATGAATAGAGCAAGTTAAAGCACCACAAAGGTCAAGATTCAGCCAATTTTATTGAATAAATGCTGTTCAGATTGTTTTAAGCCTCTGGTTAGTTTCCACAGTTCTAAAAAAGTTGATTTTGACCATTTGTGCAGTGTGCTTGTTGCTTTTATGGTTGAACAGATTTTTGGAGGTCCTTACTTTCTCATTCAAGAAATATTTCTTGAAGAGTGCTTTTGACAGTCTGCTTTTGTCAAGTGCAAGTGCTTTTCTAGGTGGACAGTGATTAGAGTTTAGAACCCACTAAGGATAGATTGCACTAGAAAACCTCCATCATTTTGTTTTAGGGCCCCAAAGGGCTACATTCTATGAATAAGGGTGATTGAAAGCAAACTACAGCTCATCTTTGAATTATTTTAAATTTTTGAATCAGATATGATGATCCAGTGTGCTAGTGTTTCCAAGTTTCTCATAGTGCAAATACTCCAGACACCTGGAAGAAACAAACTTGAGTCTTCTCCATATGAACAATATCATTCCAGGCGCCATGTAATTTCTATTAACAATACTGTAAATACAGGCATACCTCAGAGATATTGGGGGTCCAGTTCCAGACTACCACAGTAAAGCTAGTACTGCACTAAAGTGAGTCACAAATTTTTTAGTTTCCCAGGGCATATAAATGTTCAGTTTATGCTATACTATAGTCTATTAAGTGTGCAATGAACAAATGTGCATGTCTTAATTAAAAAATAATGTGTTGGAAAAATGGCAGTGATAGACTTGCTCAACACAGGGTGACACAAAACTTTAATTTGTAAAAAAAAATGCAGTATCTGCGAAGTGCAATAAAGTGAAGCACAATAAAATGAGGTACGTCTGTGCTATGTTTGGCAATTTTTAAAAAGGAATATATGTATATTATACACACATATGTATGCACATATGTGTATATATTTTTGAATATATACATGTATATATATACATATATACATATACACACATGAGTATACATATACATATGTCATGTATTCATTATATGAATATATATACACATATATATGTATGGCTACTTGAATTTAATTGAGAAGTTAATGAAGCAAAGAAGAATAAGTAGGTGAAGATACAAAATGACAGAAACCCAGAGAGATGATGAGAGCTGCATTTGGGTTCTTCTTCTTTAGGGACATATGCTAATTCTGGAAGAGGCAGCTGAAACATTGAAAAGCTGCGGAGCACTTTTGAAGTCTTTAGGGATCAAAAGCTGGAGGCCAGGGCCCCCAAGTCAGTGGTAGTCGTGAGTCTTCTCCCCACTATTTGGGCTGTGAGTCTGAAGAGCTGCAAACTAGGGGTAAAGAAGAGCTATAGGTAGATCAATTCTGAATGATACTAGTCCTTGCATATGGATTCAGGTGAACTCTGACTGCTAGTTTTACTGCCCACTTGCCAAAAGCAAATAAAAACCCTCTGAAGGAAGATAACATTATCCTGGGCATCAGATTTTTCTGCAATATCTAGCAATCAATAAATAACAACCAAGAACACAAGAGAGAAAATGAAGAGACTGAAAAACTAAGAAAGTCAACAGATAATTGATCCAGATACACAGAGGATTCAGATAGATGAGTAGTCAGACACATTTTAAAATAGCTACCCTTAAGTTCAGAGAAATGGAAGACAACATTAAGAATTTTAGCAAAGAATTGGAAACTGTGGGGAAAAATTGAAATTTCTAAAACTAAAAATTATGATAACCAAAATTAAACACTTAGTGAATGGGTGTATTAGGTTGCTAGGGCTGCCGGAACAACGGCTTAAACAATAAAAATTTATTTCCTCACAGATCTGTGGGATGGGAAGTCCAAGATCAAGATGCTGTGCTGGCAGGGTTGGATTCTCCTGAGGCCTCTCTCCTTGTCTTATAGATGGCTGTCTTCTCTCTGTGTCACATGGTCTTTACTCCATGTGTGTCTGTGCCCCAGTCTCCTCTTCTTAGAAAGACACCAGTCATATTTGATTAGGGCCCACCCCAGTGACCTTATTTAAACTGAATAACCTCTCTAAATATCTATTTCCAAATACAGTCACATTTTGGGTATGGCAGGTTAGGACTTCAACACAAATTTTGGAGAAACGCAGCTCTGTTCATAACAGTGGGCAACAGTAGTTTAGACTTAATTGAGGAAATTAAGAGACAATTGAAAGATAGGTAAGAAGAAAATAATCAAACTGCACTGAGATACGGAGGGTTAGAAAATATAACAAGGCAACAGACATGGGAGTTATGGAGTTAAAATATATTATACACATAAGTGGTCCAGAAGGAGGTTAGAGAGAGCAGAGGGCAGAAAAACAATGGTAAAGTATATTCCAAAAGTGTTAGAAGACATTAAGTCACAGATATGAGAAATCCAACAAATCCCAAGCAAGATATAAAAAGAAAAGTACACTTAGGCACATTATAATAAAACTGTTGAAAGTAAAGACAAATATATATGTACATATTAAGGCAAGTCAAAGGAAAATAAAAGAGGTTACCTTCAAGGAGCAACAAATTGACTAATAGTGAACTAGTCAAAAGAAACAGTTTAAGCCACAAGATAATAATAGCTACAAAATGCTGAAAAAAACTACCAACATAGAATCCAATATCCACTAAAAGTAACTTCTAATAAGGTGAAAAAAGACATTTTGTGGCAAATAAAAAATTGAGAACGCTTGTCACTGGCAGATTTGCACTGAAGGAAAATACAAAAGAGCATTTTTCACCTACAAGGAAAATTATCCCAGAAAACACTTAGAAATGGTTAAAGGAATAAATACAGGAATAAAAGTGCCAAGTATGGGGATAAATTTAAATGAATACCTACCATCTAAAATAATAATATAATGTTTTTGAGTGGATATATATTCATTTGTATGTATAAATTTCAAATTGATGACACTAATAGCACATATATCTGGAAGAAGTAAATGAAGTTTCAATGCCTTTAGTTTCTTGAATTGTTGAGGAAAAGGTGAAAGTACTAATTTATATTACACTTTGATACACTAAAGAGCTATGTTGTAATTTCTAGGGTAGCCACTAAAAGAATAAAAAAAGAGTTATGTAACAATCACGATGAGAGAAAATAACGAAAATTTTTTTAAGGAAGAAAGGAAAAGAATGTAGAGCAGGTGAAACAAATAGCAAGCAATACTTGGACCTTGAAAATGTTATGCTAAGTGAAAGAAGCCAGTCATAAAAGACCACATTTTATATGATTCCATTCATAAGAAATGTTCAGAACAGGGAAGTTTACAGAAACAGAAAGTAGGTCAGTGGTTGCTTAGGGCTAAGTTGGGGAGAGAATAGGAGGTGGGTAGAGTGGTGGTAGTTTAAGAGTGTGGGGCTTCTTGTTGAGGTGATGAAAATGTTCTAAAATCGATTGTGGTGATGGTTGTACATATCTGTGGATATACTAAAAAACATTGAATTTTACACTTTAAATTG
Source organism: Eubalaena glacialis (assembly GCF_028564815.1). Lineage (NCBI taxonomy): Eukaryota > Metazoa > Chordata > Mammalia > Artiodactyla > Balaenidae > Eubalaena > Eubalaena glacialis. The sequence continues at coordinate 109,108,799 of NC_083724.1, forward strand.
ATGAATTATATGGTGTGTGGATTATGTCTGAATAAATAAATTTTTTTTAAATTTAAAGAATCATATAGAAATTCTGGACTTCTAAAATGTAATAAATGAAAATTTCAGTAGAGGGGCCTAACATCAGATTGGATTAAGCAGAAGAAATAACTAGCAAATTTGAAGATAGGTCAGTTGAGATTATTCAGTGTGAAGAAAAGAATGAAAAAAATAAGGAAAATTAACAGAGGCTCAGAGATCTGTGGGACACCATCAGCCATAGCAGTATAAGCATAATTTGATTCCCAGAAGGGGAGTAGTGAGAAAGAATTGGGAACAAAGGACATTGGAAGGAATAATAGCCAAAAATTTCCAAAAATAATGAAGAAAGTAATCAATTCATCCAAGAAGCCTAACGAACACTAAGTAGGAAAAACTCAAAGATACCCATACCTAGACACAACCAAGTAAGACTGCTAAAAGACAAAGAGGGCATCTTGAAAGCACCAAGAGAAAGCCGCTCATTATATTCAAGGCATCTTCAGTAAGATTAAGAGCTGACTTCTCATCAGAAATCATAGAGGCCAGAAGGCAATGGGATGACATATTCCAAATGCTGGAAGAAAAAGAAGGTTGAATAAGAATTGTATATCCAGAAAAGCTGCTGTTCAGAAATAAAGGAGAAACCTTGACAATAATATTATGCTCAGTGAAAGAAGCTAGACATAAAAAGCCACATATTTATATTATTCCATTTCTATGAAATATCCAGAATAGGAAAATTTGTAGAGACAGAAAAGAGATTACTGGTTTCCAGGCATTGAGGATGCTGGCAGGAATAGGGAGTAACTGCTAATGGGTATAGGGTTCTTTTTGGGGTGTTGAAAATATTATGGAATTAGGTAGTGTTGATAGGTATATAACTTTGTGAATATACTAAAACCACTGAATTATACTCTTTGAAATAGTGAATTTTATGTGATTTACATCTCATTTTTTTTTTAATGGAGAAAGTAAGACTCTCAGATAAACAAAAACTAGGGGAATTTGTCACTAGCAGACCTGTCCTACGAGAAATACTTAAGGGAGTCCTTCAGGTAGAAATGAAATGACACTAGACAGTAATTTGTATCCACATGAAGAAGTAAGTACCACCAGGAAAGGTAACTATATAGGTAAACATAAAGAGCAAAAATATATTTTTGTTTGTAATTTTTCTTCTAGTCTGTGTCTTAAGAGACAAGTGCATAAAGTGGTAATTATAAATCTAAGTGGATGTACATACAATGTATAAAGATATAATTTGTATGACAGTAAAGGCACAAAGGAGAGGGGAGGGAACGGAGCCATAATAGGAGCAAAGTTTTTGAATAATACCAAAATTAATTTTGTATTGGGACTTCCGTGGTGGTCCAGTGGTAAAGAATCTGCCTTACAATGCAGGGGACGCAGGTTCTATCCCTGGTCAGGGAACTAAGATCCTACATGCCACAGGGCAGCTAAGCCCACTTGCCACAACTACTGAGCTCGCACGCACCTCAACTAGAGCCCATATGCCGCAAACTACAGACCCCACGTGCTCTGGAACCCACGTGCCACAACTGCAGAGCCCACGTGCCCTGGAGCCTGTGTGCCACAACTAGAGAAGAGAAAACCTGCACGCCACAAGTAGAGAGAAGTCCGTGTACCACAACGAAGAGCCCGCGCACTGGTGCAATGACAGATCCCACGTCTAAGACCCAACAGAGCCAAAAATAAATAAATAAATAATAAATAAATCATCATTAAAAAAAATAAATATATTTATTTTTGGCTGCATTGGGTCTTCACTGCTGCATGTGGGGGGCTTTATCTAGTTGCGGCGAGTGGGGGCTACTCTTCATTGTGGTGCATGGGCTTCCCACTGTGGTGGCTTCTCTTGTTGCGGAGCACGAGCTCTAGGTGCGTGGGCTTCAGTAGCTGTGGCACACAGGCTCAGTAGTTGTGGCTCATGGGCTCTAGAGCGCAGGCTCAGTAGTTGTGGCGCACAGGCTTAGTTGCTCTGCGGCATTTGGGATCTTCCCGGACCAGGGCTCAAACCCATGTCCCCTGCATTGGCAGGCGGATTCTTAACCACTGTGCCACCAGTGGTTTAAATCTTTAAAAGAATCTTTAAATCTTTTAAATCTTTAAAAACAATTTTGTATTAACTGACCAAATGAGATTGTTATAAGTTAATATGTTAACTGTAATCCCCAGGTGAAACACTAAGAAAATAACTCTGAAAAATAAAAGGAACAACAAGGGAATTAATATGGTAACTAGAAAATGTCTATTTAATACAAATTAAGGCAGTTGAGGAAGAATAGAGGGACAAAAAAGATATAAGGCATGTGGAAAACAGATAGTAAAATGGCAGATGTAAATCTTACCGTATCAGTAATTACATTAAATGTAAATGGACTAAACACCAAAGGTAGAGATTAGCAACTTGGATTAAGTGAAAATATGAAGATGTGCTTTCTCCAAGAGACATATTTTAGTTTCAAAGACACAGGAGGTTGAAAGTAAAAGAATGGAACAAGATAAACCAAAAGAGAGCTGGAGTAGCTATACTAATAACAGGCAAAACAGACTTTAAGATAACAATTGTTACTAAAGACAAGAAAGGACATTTCGTAATGGCAAAAGGGTCAATCCATGAGGAAGTCATAAAATATAAACATATATGAAACTAACAACATACATCCAAAAATATATGAAACAAAAACTAACATAAGTGAAAGAAATAGACAATTCTACAGTAATAGATGGAGATTTCAAAACTTCATTTTCAATAATGGATAGAACAGTTAGAAATAAGATCAACAAGGAAATAAAATACTTGAACAACTCTGTGATCCAACTCAGCCTAACAGACATCTACAGAACACACAACAACAGAACACACATTCTTCTCAAATGTGCATGGCACATTCTCCATGATAGAACATATGTCAGGTTATAAAACAAGACTCAGTCCATCTTAAAGGTTTAAAATCATGCAAAATATGTTCTGAAACCACAATAGAATGAAATTAGAATTTAATACGTGAGACATTTGGGAAAGTCACAACTATATGGAAATTAAACAATACTCCCAAGTAACCAAGAGGTCAAAGAAGAAATCAAAAGGGAAATTAGAAAACGCTTTGAGATAAATGAAAATGAAAACAAAACATACCAAAACTTGTGGATGTATGTAAAGAAGTGCTTAGAAGGAAAATTTATAGCTGTAAACACCTATAATAAAAAAGAAGAAAAATCTCCAAACAGCCCAAGTTCCACCTTAAGAAACTAGAAAAAGAAGAGCAAACTAAACTCAAAGCAAGAAAGAAGGAATTGATAGAGATTATAGCATAGAGAAATGAAATGGAAAATTGAAAAACAACAGAGAAAATTAATAAACCAAAAATTGATTATTTGAAAAGATCAACAGAATTGATAAGCCTTTAGCTAGACCACCCATGAAAAAGAGAAGATCAGATACTAAAATCTGGAATGAAAAAGACATCACTACTGACCTTACAGAAATAAAAAAAGGATTTTAAGAAAATACTATAAACGGCTGTATGCCAAGAAATTAGATAACCTAAGTGAAATGGACAAACTCCAAGAAAGGCACAAACTATCAAAACTTTTTAGTTATACCGAACATTTAAAGAATTAATATTCTTTCACAAACTCTTCCAAAAAATAGGAAAGGAGGGAACACTTCCCAGTTCATACCATAAGGCCAATATTACCTTGATACTAAAGCTAAACAAAAATATCACAAGAAAACTGCAGAAGACATCCAGACTGGAAAGGAAGAAGTTAAACTATGTCTGTTTCTATTTGACATTATCTTACATATAGAAAACCCTAAAGAATACACACACACTATTGTAGCTAGTAAAAGAGTTCAGCAAGGTTGAGGATACAAGACTGCTGTACAATAATCAACTATTTCTTTATACTAGCAATGATCAATCCAGAAATGAAATTAAAATAATTCCATTTATAACAGCATAAAAGAGAACTGTGTAGGAAAATGTTTAACAAAAGAAGTGCAAAAAATACACTGAACACTGCAGAACATTGTTGAAAGAATTGAAGAAGACCTAAACAAAAGGAAAGACAACCCATATTCAAGACTTAATATTGTTAAGATGGTAGTACTCCTTAAATTAATCTACAGATTCAAGGAAATACATATCAAAAGTCTAACATTTTTTTTTGTAGGAATGGACAAATTGATTTTCAAATTCATATGGAAATGTAAAAAATTCCAGAATAGGCAAAACAATTTTGAAAAAGAAGAAAATTGAAGGACTCATACTTTCTGAATTCAAAACTTACTACAAAGCTAGAATAAACAAGACAGTCTGGTACTGAAATGGAAAGAGATGTAGAGATCAGTTGAGAGTCCAGAAGTAAACCTGTGTGCCTATGGTAAACTGATTTCTGCAAGGGTGACATTCAGCGGTGAGAAAGCATAGTCTTTTCAGGAAATGGTGCAGGGAGTACTGGATATCCACATGCAAAAGAATGAAGTTGGATCCTTGCCTCAAACAATATATAAAAAATAAGTCCAAATGGATCAAAGACCTAAATGTAGGAACTAAAACTATAAAACTCTAGATGATGGCATAGGTTTATATCTTTGTGACCATTTAACAGACAACAGTTTATTAGATATGATACTGAAAGCAAAAAGCAAGTAAAGAAAAACATAAATCAGACTTCATCAAATTTAAAATATTTTGTGCTTCAAAGTGCAAGAAAGTGAAAAGACAACCCATGGAATGGGACAGAATCATTCATCTGATATATCTAGTACAGGTATAGTTTCCAGAATATACAACTGAAAAACAAAGAGACAAATAACCCAGCATAAAAACAGGCAAACATTTGAATAGACATTTCTCCAAAGAGCGTATACAAATAGATGAAGAAGCACATGAAGAGAGCTTAAATCATTAGTCATTAGGGAAGTGGAAATCAAAATCACAATGAGGTACCACTTCACATGAAAACCAGAAAAAGGCATTACAATAAAGGAAGCTACAGATCAATATTTCTCATGATTATAGATGCAAAAATCTTCAACAAAATACTAGTAAAGCAAATCTAACAATGCATAAAAAGAATTATACACCGTAACTGTTCTGAGTTGAATACTGCCTCTCCAAATTCATGTCCACCTGGATCCTGTGAATGTGACTTCATCTGGAAATAGGGTCTTTGCAGATTCAGTCAGGTTAAGATGAGGTTAGACTGGATTAGGGTGGGCCCTAAGCCAATGACATATTCTTATAAGAAGAGGGAAGTTTGGTCAGAGTCATAGAAGGTCATGTGAAGGAGCAGAGACACAGACACACAGGAGAAGGCACTGGAAAGGTAGAAGCAGAGATTGGAGTGATGTATCTACAAGCCAGGAAACACTAAGGATTGCCAGAAACCACCAGAAGCTAGAATAGGCAAGGAAGTATTCTTTCCTAGGGCCTTTGGAGGAAGCATGTGGACCTGCTGATACCACAGTTCTGGACTTATGCCCTCCAGAACTGTGAGAGAATACATTTCTGTTGTTCTAAGCAACCCAGTTTGTGGTTGTTACAGCAACCCTTAAGAAGGATACCAAGTGGTATCCACCAAGTGGATACCACCAAGTGGTTTGTATTCCAGTTATACAGGGCTGGTTCAGCATTTGAAAATCAATCAATGTGGTCTGTCACATCAATAGGCTAAAGAAGAAAAATCCTATCACGTCAATAGATGCAGAAAAAGCATTTGACAAAAGTCAACTCCCATTTGTGACTAAAAAAACAAAAAAAACCAAGCAAACAAAAAACAACAAACCTCCCAGCAGACTAGGAGTATAGGGGGAACTTCATAAACTTAATACAGAACATCTACAAAAATCCTGCAGCTAACCTTGTACTTAATTGTGAGAAACTAGATACTTTTCCCCTAAGATCAAGAACAAGACAGTTATTTCTTCTCTCACCACTCCTATTCAACATCATACTGGAAGTCCTAGCTAATGCAAAAAGACAAAAGGAAGTAAAAGTTATACAGTCGAAAAGGAGGAAAAAAAACTTTGCAGGTAGCATGATGTCTATGTATACATCTCAAGAAATCAACAACAAAAAAACTGTGCTGGAATTACAAGGTTGCAGGATACAAAATAAATATACAAAATTAAATTGCTGAAAAAACCCACAAAATCAATTCCTTTTCTATATATCAGCAATGAACAATTGGAATTTGAAATTAAAAACAATACCATTTGTATTAGCACCAAAAAATGAAACATTAGATATAAGTCTAACAAAGTTTATATAAGATTTACATGAAGAAAACTCTGAAACTCTAATGAAAAATATCAAATATCTAAATAAATGGAGAGATATCCCATGTTCATTGATAGGAGGACTCAATATTGTTAAGATGTCAGTTCTTCCCAATTTGATCTATCGATTCACTGTAGCCCTAGTCAAAATCCCAGCAAGTTACTTTGCAGATATTTACAAACAGATTGTAAAGTTTAAATAGAAAGGTAAAAGACACAGGGTAGCCAACACAGTACCTAAGAAGAACCAAATCAGAGGACTTCTGTTACTCAAAGAGTTACTATGAAGCTACAGTAATATAGATGGTGTGGTATTGACAAAAAGAAAAATAGACATGTCAAGGTAACAGAATTGAGAGCCCAGAAGTAGACCTATACAAATAGATTCCAGTGATCTTTGATAAAAGATCATGGGCCACTTCACTGGAAAAGGAGAATCTTTTCAACAAATGGTGCTGGAACAGCTGCCCATCCACATGCAAAGAAAACAAACAGAAACAAAAACTATACCCAGACCATATACCTTTCACAAAAATTAACTCAAAATTATCACAGACTTATCTTTAAAATGCAGAAGTGTAAAAGGTATAGAAGATAACATAGAAAATCTTGGTGACATTGGGTTTGGTGATGACTTTTTGATACCAAAGCACTATCCATGAAAGAAAGAACTGATAAACAGGACTTAATTAAAATTAAAAAAAAAACTTCTGTGAAACTTCTGTGAGAGACACTAAGAGAATGAAAAGAAGCTACAGACTGGGAGAAAATATTTGCAAAACAAGTATCTGATAAAATACTGTTATCTAAAATATACAAAGAACTCTTAAAATCTCAATAAGAAAACAACCTAATTAAAAGATGGGCAAAAGACTTGAACAGACTTCTCACCAAAGAAGATATACAGATGGCAAATAAGCATATGAAAAGATACTCAATATAACATTAGGGAATGGCAAATTAAAACAACAAGATACCACTACACATCTATTAGAATGGCCAAAATCTAAAACACTGACAACACCAAATGCTAGTGAGGATGTGGAGCAATGGGAACTCTCATCATTGCCTGAGGGAATGTGAAATGGTACAGCCACTTTGGAAGGCAGTTTGGTAGTTTCTTACAAAACTAAACATACTCTTACCATACAATTCAGCAATCACACTCCTTAGTATTTACCCAAATGAGTTGAAGACATATGTCCACACAAAAACTTGCACAAAGATTTTTATAGCAGCTTTATTTATAATTGCCCAAACTGGAAGCAACGAAGATGTTCTTCAGTAGGTGAATGGACAGATAATCTGTGGTACATCCAGACAATTAAATACTCAGCAGTAAACAGAAATGAGCTATCAAGCCATGGGAAGATATGGAGGAATCTTAAATGCATGTAACTAAGTGGAAAAAGCCAATCTGAAAAGGCTGCATACTATATGATTCCAACTATAGGACATTCTGGAAAAGACACAAAACTATGGACACAGTAAAAAGATCAGTGATTGCCAGAGGTTTGGGAGGGTGAGGAAGGGAAGTATAAATAGGGAGCACAGGGGGTTTTTAGGGCTGTAAAAGTACTATAATGGTAGATAAATGACATGCATTTCTTAAAGCCTATAGAATATACAAGAGAGAGAATGCTAATATAAACTGTGGACTTTAGTTAATAATATATCAATATTTATCAGTTGTAACAAATGCACCACCCTAATTTGGTAACAATAGGGGAAACTATGTGTATGGTTGGTGGGGAAGGTGTATATGGGAACTCTGTACTATGGCCTCAAGTTTTTTGTAAACTTAAAACTGGTCTGAAAAATAAAGTCTCTATTTAAAAGCATGCACACACAATGAGATACCACCTCACACACACTAGGATGGCTAAAATAAAAAAGATAATAAGAGTGTTGTCAAGGATGTGGAGAAACTGGTACCCTCATACATTGCTGGTGGGATTGTAAAATGGTAGAGCTTCTTTGAAAAACAGTTTGGTATTTCGTCAGGATGTTAAACATAGAGTTACCATATGACCCAGCAATTCTACTCCTAGGTATAAACCAAGAGAATTGAAAACATATGTCCACACAAAACTTGTATATGAATGTTCATAGCAGTATTATTCATAATAGCCAAAACTGGAGATAACCCATATGATCGATGAATGGACAAATGTGATATAGCCTGTAATGTAATGTCATTTGGCAACATAAGGGAATGAAGGACTGATACAACATGGGTGAACTGTGAAAACATTATGTTCAGTGAACTATTTAGTCACAAAAGACCACATATTACATGATTCTGTTTGTCCAAAATAGGCTAATCCAAAGAAACAAAGTATGTTAGTGTGTTCCAGGAGTTGGGGTTGGGGGGGGGCGATGGGAAATGACTGCTAATGGGTATGAGATTACCTTTTGGGGTGATGTATATGTTCTAAAATTAGATAGCGGTGATGGTTGCAAAATTCGATAAATGTAAAACTTTTGACTTTTATACCTTAAGAGAGTGTCTTTTATGGTATAGCAAATTATAGCTCAATAAAGCTGTGATTAAAAAAAAAGCACCACTCCCAAACATCCGTCTAGCTTACGTACCCTTGTGGAATCAGCAAAATCAACACATGCTGCCGGGGAAAAACAGGTTCAAAAGGCTGGCTTATTTCTCTGGGCCCGCATCCTTCCTCTGATGCTGCCTTCAGGTAGATGTTTTTATATTTTGTCCAGCTTTTCCAGTTGTCCTCAGTGGCAGGGTTTCTTAGAAATCCTGGTCCACCACCTGAAGCCTTGTTGGCAAGCTGAATCTCATCTGTGGTTTTATTTAATATCTGTATTTAGATTTATATTTCTAGTCCAGCAGTTCTCAAATTTTCTGGTCTAAGGAAATCTTTACCTTCTTAAATATTATTGAGTTTTTTGTTTGTATAGGTATACATCAATAATTACCGTATTAGAAGTTAAAACAGAACTTTTTAATGTTTTTTAATTTACTTTAAAATAATAAGCTCAATATAGTTAATAACATAAATAACATTTTATTTTATTTTTTATTTTTTATTGTAATTTATTTATTTATTTATTTATTTATTTATGGCTGCGTTGGGTCTTCAGTGCTGTGCACAGACTTTCTCTAGTTGCGGCGAGTGGGGTCTACTCTTCGTTGTGGTGCGTGGGCTTCTCGTTGCGGTGTGCGGGCTTCTCATTGCAGTGTGTGGGCTTCTCATTGCAGTGGCTTCTCTTGTTGCAGAGCATGGGCTCTAGGCGCACGGGCTTCAGTTGTTGTGGCACGTGAGCTCAGTAGTTGTGGCTCGTGGACTCTAGAGCGCAGGCTCAGTAGTTGTGGCGCACTGGCTTAGTTGCTCCGCGGCATGTGGGATCTTCCCGGACCAGGGCTCGAACCCATGTTCTCTGCATTGGCAGGCAGGTTCTTAACCATTGTGCCACCAGGGAAGTCCCATAAATAACATTTTAAATTAAAGATTACTTTCAAAATATTCGGTGATGTTTTACATTTTGGCGAATGGCTTTAATGTTTGGGTTAGTAAAAGGCAAGTGAATATCCTACATTTAACTTATTGCAGTGTCACACATCATTTACTTTCTGGAAAATTCTACTGGATATTTATGAGCTAATTAGAGTGAAAATGGCAAGTAATGTAGTAGTAGTATTGTGAAATTAGTTTTGACTCTGTGGACTCCCTAAAACATCTAAGGGGAAGCATTGGAGCCCAGAGCACACATTGAGAATCACTCTCTGGCCCGTACCCTTCATCTGAGCTCCTAGACCACATCTTCAGCTGCCTGCGTGGCCCCTCTAGTACTTGGATGTCTCATGGGCCACTGAAACCTAACATGTGAGTCTGAGTGCCAGTGTTGCCTTCCACTCGTGTGAAAATCAAAACCAAGCTACGTTCTTGACACTTGCCTTAGCTTTAGCTCTCATGATTAGTAATCACTTAATGTTGAGTTCATCTGTTATTTGGCCTGAGCTTTGAGAAGATTAAACTCAGCTGTAGTTAATTCAGCCCCTTTTGCTTCTCCTGTGGTTCTGGCTCTGGCTCTGACTTCATATTGCTGGACTGGTCTGACTAGTGTTCGACCCTGGAGACAGAAGGGAGTGGGCCACGGTATTGCCTTTGGAATCAGAAGTTTCAGGCAGCCAGTTTACAATGTGTGAGAGTATAGGTTCTTTCTGCTTTTCAGTTCCACCTTCACTTCCCTTTTCTTAGCACAATTGGGAGGATCTTAGGGTGGAGAGTTATCTTGAGCAAGTGATTATTTGGGGACTCTTCCAGACTTCAGCCTGCCCTTTCTGCACCTGCCATTTCTAGTAGCTTGCCTGGCCTCTTCCCTCTTTTTTTCCCCCAGTTTTTTTAATTGAGTAAAATACACATAACATAAAATTTACCATCTTAACCATTTTTAAGTATAACATTTCAGTGGTATTAAATACATTCAAAATGTTGGGCAGTCATCATCATCATCCATCTCCATAACTCTTTTTTTATCCTGTAAAACTGAAACTCTGTCCCCATAAAACAGTAATTCCCCATGCTCCCCTTCCCCTAGCCCGTTGCCACCACCCTTCTACTTCCTGTCTCTGATTTTGACTACCCTGAGTATCTCATACACGTGGAATCATACTGTATTTGTCTTTTTGTGACTTGTTTATTTCACTTAGCATAATGTCTTCAGAGTTCACCCATGTTGTAGTATTCAATACATTGCAGTGCTACCTGGAATCCTTTACCCTTCTTGCTGACTGAATTGTCTGCTAGTTCTTTCACTGAGGCATAATATTCACTTTTTCCTCTAGAGAACAAATGTCTTATACTTCTCTGTTCCCATAGCATTTTATTTATATTCTTTGTTATGTTATTTGTAATGTATTGAGAGTATTTACTTTGTGTCTGTCTCCCCAGTGTTAATTTGAGCTCCACTAATATTTGGAAGGTATCAAGATAATTTTTAAATTTTCTGAGGCTAGCACAGTGGCTCATATCTAGTGGGCATTAAGTGTTTGTTCAGTGAATGAATGGAATCACACATAAAAGAACATCTCAAACTTCCAGCAGATACTTATTTTCTACTTGACCCTCACCGTTGTATTCAGTGCTAGGGATAGCAAGCCAACAAGCACAGTCCTGCTTTCATTAATTTATTGTTTCATGTATTTACCCTAGTACTGAAGTGATTTAATAATGTATATTTAACGTTTATGTTTCAGTATTGTGATTTGTCTCATATTTTGACCCCCCTACATCATAGTCTTATCATTTATGAAATGAGGAGAATGGACTAGATGACCTAGAAAAGTTACCATTGTTGACTGTTATTATTAGATTTGAAAGCTCCTTAATAACAGGAATCATGCCTTTCACTTCTACTGGAATCTTACATAGGGCCAAGTATAATGTCTCACACTCAGTAGTTGGTTAACAGATTTTAAAGAAAGAGGTAATATCAGTGAATACTTCAGACGAACTTGATTCTATTTCTCACTCCATTGATCTTGTTAGATCCCTTCCCTGTGCTTCAGAATATCTGTATTTCCTTGATCTAGTTTGTTCTCAACTTTTGTGTGTAGCTTAAAAAAATTATATACATATATACACACACTTTATCCCTCTTAACCCTGAGAAGAAGAAAAGTAAGGTGGTCATTTACATCCATTTTTCAAGTGAGGAAACTGAGTCTTCAAGAGCATAGCTGAGGAGCAGCACATTCAGACTCAGTCCCAGGTCTCCTGACCCCAGATCCAGTGTAATTCTTCTCTGTTTCCTCATCTGTGAAATCAGGTTTTCTTCCAGATCCAGGTGCCTTTGTTACCCACCCTTTTACACAACGTATCAGTTAGGGGTCTTTGGGAAGTCACAGAAATGTGCTAACTTTAGCAAAATGGGGATTAATTGGTAAGATCATGGAGAGTCTCAGAGGATTCGTGGGAAGGTTGAGCGTCAAGCTGGGAAATGGATAGGGTTCCAGAAGCAGGGATCCTGAAGAAGCACCACCACAAAGGGAAAATCTCCAGGTGTTTCTTACTCTCTGTCAAAGAGTCAGAGTGAGGGAGGAGTGTTCTGCTGGGGCAGTTTTGTTCCCCCAGTGGGCAGCCTGGAGACATTTTTGGTTATAACTGAGAGAGATTGCTACTGGCATCTAGTGGGTAGAGGCCAGGAATGCTGCTAAACATCCTTTAGTGTCAGCCCCCAATAAAAAGAATTCACTGGCCCTACATGTCAGTAGTGTTGAGGTTGAGAAGCCCTGGATTAGGGGAAGGTACCTTGATTAATAATCACACGAATTCCAGTGTATCCTGTTGGAGGCAGGAGGACACTTAAAATGCTGTTACCAAAAAGAGGTGGAATAGATGCTAGACAGCCAAAAACAACATAAAAACAAAAAAGTACAACTGGGGGAATAATTCCAATCTTGGAATGTGAAGATGAATCACATGTTTGTAAATACAGTACTTGCGGGGTCTCAGAAAAAAGGGACATTTATAAAATATTTGAATTTTAAACTTAAACTCCAAAAAGATGCTAGGTGATTATTTATTATTAAAAAGGGTTCTTTGAAATGAAACTTAAATTTTCATGTAGAGTAACCTATAAAGAATACGTAGTATAAGCCTATCTAATTCAATGATAAGTTAGGGTTTTGAGGGGAATTGTGAACAAAAACCTAGGATGAACCAAAATCAGAATCAAACTGTCACTAACTGAATTAAACCAAAGCACTTTATTTATTTATGTATTTCTTTGGCCATGCCACATGGCATGTGGGATCTTAGTTCACCAACCAGGGATCGAACCCGTGCCCCCTGCAGTGGAATCATGGAGTCCTAACCACTGGACCGCCAGGGAAGTCCCTAAACCTAAGCACTTTAAAGAAAACTTCTAGTTTAAAATGAAACAGCTTATTTTTTAAAATTATTGAAGTCACATACAACTAGAACATAATTATATTCTCTAAATGGGGAAAAAATTATTTTTCAAAACTGATTCAAGGGGTTTCCCTGGTGGCGCAGTGGTTGAGAATCTGCCTGCCAATGCAGGGGACACGCGTTCGAGCCCTGGTCTGGGAAGATCCCACATGCCGCAGAGCAGCTAGGCCCGTGAGCCACACTTACTGAGCCTGCGCGCCTGGAGCCTGTGCTCCGCAACAAGAGAGGCCGCGATAGTGAGAGGCCCGCGCACCGCGATGACGAGTGGCCCCCACTTGCCGCAACTAGAGAAAGCCCTCACACAGAAACGAAGACCCAGCACAGCCATAAATAAATAAATAAATAAATAAATAATTTTAAAAAACCCAAAAAACAAAAAAACAAAAAACTGATTCAAGCCAGCATTTAATTTGATTTGGATCCATGGACAATTTACCAGGACTGCTATTTACTTAGTTATATTAAGAATGTTTCACACTATACCTGATGGTAGGATAATATTTAGTAAAGGATCCCCTTTCATTTGTCAGCAACTTTGGATGTTACTGATACACAGAAACGTGAGGATGGTGGATCTGTGGGATGTGCAGTTATATGTTAGAATTTCTACAGCAGTTCACCTTGTTTTTTGCCTAGACACTAGTTAGTGTTAAATCCAAGTAGTAGGAAGATTGATTCAGCCCATAATTTTCCTTCCTTTTAACTTTTTTTCACACCGTTTCAGTATAAGCCGTATATATATGACTCAGAGCTTGCTTATTTGGTTTCATATTTTATAACACCTTTGGTGTACCAGACCTGTTTTACTACCCTGAGGAAGTCTAGAAATGACTAGAAGCTGCTTCTCCCTGCCCTTCCAACATGATAGCTTTGGGCCCAGCTGTCAAAGGGACCCACTGCCGTGTCTCCGGGTTGTTTGCTGAGTCAGCCTTTCTCTGCCTGTGGTCATTAGCCCCAGGGCCACACAGTTCACCTCAGCAGGGTGTTGTTTCAGGTGAACCACTGTCTCCCAGAGAAGATTGTGGTGTACCGTGATGGAGTGTCTGATGGCCAACTAAAGACAATTGCCAGCTATGAGATTCCTCAGCTACAGAAGTGTTTTGAAGCTTTTGAGAATTATCATCCCAAGATGGTGGTATTTGTAGTTCAGAAGAAAATCAGCACCAATGTGTACCGGTCTTCTACAGAGCACTTTGTGACTCCCTCCCCCGGGACTGTGGTAGATCATACAATAACAAGCTGTGAGTGGTAAGTGGGCGAGACACAGTATTTCAACAAGAATAGGTTGGAGAAGTTATCTGTTCCCTGGGTATTGGAATGGGGACGTTGCCTAGAGAGATGTGGAATGGAATCAGAGATTTTACTGTTAAAAAGTAAAATTTTAAAAACTATTTAAGAACACACAAACCAGCAATGAAGCTTTTACCTCTTAAGTATAAAATATTGAACATATAGTCTTTTCCTAAGACTATGCATGCTTAACCTGCACACAGATGTCATTTCTACCACCATTCTTAAATAGCCTGTTGAGTCAGGAGACCTGAATTCTCAGCCTAGTTTGGTCCTTGTATGTCCTTGATCCAGTCATTTGACCTCTCTGAGCCTTAGGTGAAGGAGCTAGAATGATCTCCAAGATCTTTTCCAGCTCTGGCCAAATCCAACTCTACCATTACTTTGTACTTTTTCCTTTCTAGGGTGGACTTCTACCTTCTTGCCCATCATGTACGACAGGGTTGTGGCATTCCTACCCATTATGTTTGTGTTCTCAACACTGCACACCTGAGCCCTGATCATATGCAGAGGTGAGCTGACCAGTAACCTCCTCCTCACTTGTAAATAATTCTGGCCAGTGAGCTAAGGCTAAAACCTGGAATTTTAAAACCACTGAATTAAACAAACTGGATCACTGGTTTTTGGCTTAATAATTTTCTGATTCTCTTTGGAAGCATTTTGAATTTATCTTTTGAAGTTGGATTTCCTAATACTCATTTTCTCTTATATAATCAGAAAAGACAAATACTGCCCACTGCCAGGAATATTTACCCCTTGAGTTTCTTCTTGTCTTTCATGATAATGGTATCTTTTTGAGGTGCGACTGATAATCCTTGTTGTACACTAAAATTACTTGGAGACCTTTCAAAAAATACACCCAGGCTTCATGAACTCCAAGCATTCTGAGGCATTCGCATTTTTAAAAACTGCTTCTAATGATCATGACACACAGCCAGGTTTGAGATGCATTGCTCTTGCGCTCAGATTATATAAATACTTTGCTGGGGTACTTACCTTTCTGCAGCTTTTTCTTGAGGCAAAAAAAAACCCCAAAAACAAAACCATGTGCTCCTTGCTGTTTTCCTTGTTTTGATATAAAAAGAGGAGCACCTAAAGTGGGAATTTCCCCATGCCCTCTTGACTTACAAATAGTGGAAATAGATACAATTCCACTTAAAAATAATGATTCCCAAAAGTTGCATCATATATTCCTCAGTCCCCCAGTTTGCTGGTAACTATGCTGTGTCACACACCCAGAAGTACATAATGTGCTCCAAATTGAAGATGGAAAGTGAAAAGGATCATGTTTTCTTCTTGGCCTACAGGTTGACTTTCAAACTGTGCCACATGTACTGGAATTGGCCTGGTACCATTAGAGTTCCAGCTCCTTGCAAGTATGCCCACAAGCTAGCTTTCCTGTCAGGACAAATCTTGCATCATGAACCAGCCATCCAGCTGTGTGAGAACCTGTTCTTCCTGTGACTGGATAATCAGGACATGGGCTGGTCAGAGCAATCAGACTTCTGAACTCAGCTGTGAACTCAGCTGTGCAGGATTAACAGTGACAAAGGGGTTTTGTGTTGGTGTTTTCCCTTTCACCAACCCAGTAGAATAAGATATCTTTTTTTTCTTTTCTCTTTTAAACCTGATATCACCAAGAAGCAGGTTCCACCCTAAGGATCAGCTAGAAATTGTCTCGTTGCCTTTGTAGAGCACATGGGGGTAGTCTGCTACTGCGTAGATGGGGTGGGTGAAGACAGGGGACCCTTTAGGAGCCTCCAAAGCCAACTTGAGCTGTAGAAACCCGCAGAAGCAGCGATTGCACTTACAAACTCTGTTTACTAATAAACAGTTCCCATTTCTGGTGCCAGAGGTGATAATGAATGAAGTCTTTGCAAGTTTCTTAAAGTAGAGAGCTACTTTATTTGGGCAACTGGGAAAGGTAAGAAGGCAAGGTTTTTCAGGATATGCCTATTGCTGGAAAATGTGAAAGGCATGTAGTAAAACCAGCTGGTGGGATAGTCAGGCCCTTGCTTACCTAATCTTCTCTAGGGATTGAGTTGATGACACGTGACTTTGAAAGAGGTGTTTAGCTATTCCTTGGCCTCCTAAGAGAGGCCAAATGCAGTTTTTTCTGTATATTTCAGTTGCTTTATAGTGAGCGTGCTATGTTGATTTCTTCCTACCTCCCTCCCCGCCGCATATACACACACTCAGGCACAAAGACAGCTTTGCTCCGGTTACTGATCTTTAGTTTCAGTTTTTTAAAAATTAAGCGTCAGAACCTATGAAATCCAGCAGCTTGGAAGGTTCATGATGGGACATGAGCTTTTCTTGACCCTTTCTCCCCAGTGTGTCACCTTCTTTTCTGTTGATATGTTTGCAAATTGAATCACTCATTTCCCTTGCTCAATACTCTCTTCCCGGCTGTTGGCTCATTTTGTTAGGAGTTTTTCTGAATCCATGTTACGATTTCTAGAAGTTGGCTTTGGGAAACATGACACTCCTTCCAAAGTCCAGACGTTTCAGTTTAGAAAGTTGTCACTGTGTCTGTGGGTTTCAGTGTTTTGGGGAAGCACTGTTATTGTGTGTTTATTTTTCCCCGTTTAAAAAATTTCCAGTCCCGTCAGGGCTAATTCAGTCCTATCTTGCTTTACCTGGGTTTTAAAGGACAGTTACATTTAATGTTTTCAAATTTGCATTTATTTATTTTTTGGTATGATGGCAGGGAGGGGATGAAGCAGAAATCCCTATTTTATATGACAGTGTGTGAGAAGAGAAACTTCAGCTTAAAAATCGTTAGAAGAAAACTGAGCAAGCATTGCGTTGGCAGAGGCTGAGCGGCTCTGGGTGTCAATGGTCTCAAGTGCGCTTCGGTTCCGTTTGGAGTGAGGGACAGAGGAAGGCTGAGACCTGGGATTTAAACACCATGGAATCAGACACATTGGATCACTGGTTTTTGGCTTAACAGTCTCTCATTCTCTTTGGAAGCATTTTGAATTTCTCTTTTGAAGTTAGATTTCCTAATACTCATTTTCTCTTATATAATCAGAAAAGACAAATACTTGAATATAATACAAAAATTTCACTTTTTATTCCGGTTTTCTTGTCTTGTTTTTTCAGTCTTAATGTGAAGTGACTGGTCATGGGGTGGGAAATAAATAAAAACAAATTTGTATAAATGTGTAGTTGTGTTTGAAATAATGTCATTGACATATGATATTAATATAGTTCTTTTCCTTTGTAGAGCTGTAACACTTGTTAAAATTACTAATTTGTTACTAGGCATGCTGGATGCAGCTCCAGTATTAGTACCCAGGTAATTTCACTGAGATCTGGCAGTAAGATTTCTTGGAAAAGACGCTAACAGTCTTACTTCTGGGACAAATGAGGCAACTCTGTGTGTGTGTGTGTGTGTGTGTGTTTTGTCTTGTTTTCAAAAATCTCTTTTCCCATCAGACAATTTCTGTTAGCCTAAGTGAGAGCCAGCTCCTAAGGGTGGCCCTCCCTTCTCACCTTTTCCTAATGCTTGCCCTTCTTTGCATGTACCTCATGGTGTGTCTGTAACCTTTAAAAATACCTTCCCAAAGCACCCTGGCTGCTTGCCTCACCACTACGTCCTTTTCTATTTATTTAGAAACTCCATCTTAAATGAGGCAGTGCTTCTTGAACTCATTCTAGAAAGAACCCAATTTCTTTTTTTTTAATTTTTTAAAATTAAAAAAAATAAATTTCTTTTTAAAAAATTTTTATTTATTTATTTATTGGCTGCATTGGGTCTTTGTTGCTGCGCGGGCTTTCTTTAGTTGGCGGCGAGCGGGGGCTACTCTTCGTTGCGGTGCACGGGCTTCTCGTTGCGGTGGCTTCTCTTGTTGTGGAGCACAGGCTCTAGGCGCGTGGGCTTCAGTGGCTATGGCACGCGGGCTCTAGAGCTCAGGTTCAGTACTTGTGGCGCACAGGCTTAGTTGCTCCGTGGCATGTGGGATCTTCCCGGACCAGGGCTCGAACATCATGTGTTGATGCTCCACATCATATGTCATTAGAGAATTACAAATTAAAATGAGATACCACTGCACACCTATTAGAATGGCCAAAATCCAAAACACTGACAACACCAAATGCTGGTGAGGATGTGGAACAACATGAACTCATCATTGCCTGAGGGAATGCGAAATAGCATAGCCGCTTTGGAAGACAGTTTGGTAGTTTCTTACAAAACTAAACATATTCTTATCATATGATCAAGCAATCACACTGCTTGGTATTTGCCCAAATGAGTTTACAACTTTTGTCCACACAGAAACCTACACATGAATGTTTAAAGCAGCTTTATACATAATTGCCAAAACTTGTAAGCAACCAAGATGTCCATCAGTAGGTGAATAGATAAACTATGGTACGACAAGACAATGGAATATTATTCAGTGCTAAAAAGCAATGAGCTATCAAGCTATTGGAAAGACCTGCAGGAAACTTAAATGCGTATTACTGAGTGAAAGAAGCCAGTCTGAAAAGGTTACATACTGTATGATTCCAACTATGTAACATTCTGGAAAAGGCAAAAACTATAGAGACAGTGAAAGGGTCAGGGGTTAGGGGAGAGGAGGGATGAATGGGCAGAGCACAGAGGATTTTTAGGGCAAGGAAACTATTCTGTATGATCTTGTATTGGTGGATACATGTCATTATATATTTGTGTAAACCCATAGACTGTGAAACACTAAGCATGAACCCTGATGTAAACTGGGATTTTAGGTGATTATGATAAGTTGATGTAGGTTCACTAATTGTAACACATGTACCATTCTTGTGGGGGATGTTGATAATGGGGGAGGCTGTACGTATATGGGAAATCTTTACCCTCTGCAAACTGTGCTGTGAACCTAAAGCTATTCTAAAAAATACATACCTATTTTTAAGAATGAGTAAGTGTGGGTGTTCCTTGCTGGTCTAGAGGTTAGGATTTGGCGCCTTCACTGCCCTGGCTGGGGTTCAATCCCTGGATCCCTGGTTAGGGAACTGAGAATCCCCCAAGCTGCGTGGCACAAAAAAAAAGAAGAATGAGTACGGGAGACTTCTGGCAACACAGCAGACTTGAGCTGACCATACTGACGAAGGTTGGCCGAAATAGAAAAAAAAATTTTTTTTTTATGTTAAGTAGCTGGATTTTCAGGAAATGGAACGAGGGAAGAGAGGAAGATGGGGGGGAAGGAGGAAGGAGGGAAGATATTGAGGCACAAGAAAGAAAGGGAAGCCAGAGTGGTTATAGTTGATGCCAACACAGCATCCCAGGGTTATGGACAAAATGCAGGGACAGGAGCACTGAGCTTTTTCATTTCAGATAAGGATAGAAGATGCAGCGTTAGACCTTATGAGGTGCAGGATTGCTGGGGTGAATTCTCCTAGATAGAGAGCTGGAGCCTGGAAGGGGAGTAGAGTAGAAGGTCTGTGCCAACCATCCTGGGGCAGCAGCAAGAAAGACAAAAGGCATTTATGAGAAATCCCCAAGCTTGGGCCACAGACAGGTGTGTGCAGCCTGAATTCATATTAGCATGTGGAAGGACCACATGCTGACAAATTACCATGAAGATTGGCCCAGACTGGTGAGAGCCCAGAGCCCTGGAGAAACAACTAATCAACTGGATTGCAGCACACAGAGGTATAAATGGGAACTATGGAAGAGAAGATATAGGAGAGAATGAGAAGGTCTAATAGGAGTTCCTGCAGGTTAAAATAGAATAAGCCACACAATTATGGACAATATGAAGACAGAGTTTTCCAGAATGAGAGACAAATATGAATCCTCTACCTGAAGAAACTCATTGAGGATCAAGAAAAGTACAACCACTCCTAGATGTACTGTAGTGAAACTACAGAACACCAAAGACAGAATCTTAAAAACAACCAGAGAGATTGCTTATAAAAGAAGTTAGACTGGCAGCAGACTTGTTATCAACCACAACAGATGCTTAAGACAAAAGGAATAATAACTTAAAAATGCAAAGTCAACTTGGAATTCTGTTCCCATCTAAACATTCATTCAAAGATGAGGACTGGGACTTCCCTGGTGGCACAGTGGTTAAGAATCCGCCTGCCAATGCAGGGGACATGGGTTCGAGCCCTGGTCTGGGAAGATCCCACATGCTGCGGAGCAACTAAGCCCGTGCGCCACAACTACTGAGCCCACGTGCCACGACTACTGAAGCCCGCCTGCCACAACTACTGAAGCCTGTGCGCCTAGAGCCCGTGCTCCGCAGTAAGAGAAGCCACTGCAGTGAGAAGCCCACGCACCACATCCAAGAGTAGCCCCCGCTTGCCGCAACTAGAGAAAGCCCGTGGGCAGCAGTGAAGACCCAACGCGGCCAAAAATAAATAAATAACTAAATAAAAAGATGACCAAAATAACGATATTTTCTAATAAAGATCAGAGCAGAAATTAATGAGATAGAGAATAGAAAAATAATACAGAAAATCAGCAAAACCAAAAGCTGGTTCCTTAGATTAACAGAATTGGCAAACCTTTAGCTAGATTGGCCAGGGGAAAAAAAAGAAAAGAGAGGACTACTAACCTAACAGAAATTAAAAGGATTATAAAGGAATACTATGAACAATTAAGTGCCAACAAATTACGTATCTTAGATGAAATGAACAAATTCCTATAGATAACTTGCTACTGAACCAAGTGTTATTTTTCCCAGTTATCTTTTTTTGCCTGCTGAAACCATCGGATGATAACAGAAATGACGAATGTGGCTTCTAAAGATGTTTTCTTTTGTCTGACAGAGTGTGGGGTGCTAGTCCTCTGACATGATTCTGGGTAAACTAGAACCTTCACATTCCTTCTGATCCTCTTGAATTCGTTAAGACATGCCGAAGCATAGAAAACTCATTTTTCCCCTTAAAGTGTCTTAGAAACCTCGCCATTGGTTTCTCTCTTCAGTCTCTCTAGAGCTCGCGTGATAGCTGGGGGGTGGAAGGGGGATCTTTGCCCCACCCTGCTGATCAAGTTGTCTACCTTGTCAACACACCACAGAGTGGGCTTTGATTTCGAGTCCCCAGTCCCACTTTGTACACTCTGGGCCAGGGTCTCATTTCCCTGGCTTCTTTCTCAAGGCTGTTCCACTCACTTCAGCTACAAGAAATCTGTCTGCATATCTTTTGAAAAGGCAGGCGGCTGTGGCATCTTGTCAGAAGAGAAATAGCAGTCATGAAAATGTCAGATTTTTATGTTTACTTCCTTAAATATTGCCCAACATCAAACTTTTAGTGAGCTGACCTGTTCATTCATCCAACTAATATTTTATTGAGCATCTGTTATGTGCAAGATGTTATGTTAGGGGATGCAGGTATATACAGAAATCTTTGGTAAGCAAGACAGATTAAGGTCCAGTAAAGAGGTTAGAGATGGAAATGAAATAATTTTTAAGGGGAAAAGCAAGTACATAAACCATATAAAATGTTTTAATTCTGTGAATCATGATCCAATGAAATCAATTTAGTGGGTTTGTTACCACTTTTTAAAAATTGAAACAATATAAAATATCAGAACGTTGACCATACTAAGGAAGTTTTGTAAGATTTTTGTTAGCTATGTTGTTATTTGTACTGGAGATGCAGTGTAAAATATTTTTTACTGTTACAGTAAAAAGAGTTTGAAAAGGTAGGTCAAATACGCTTCAGGAGAATCAAGAATCTTTCTGAAGGGAGGTGGCTTTGAAGAGTTAGAATTTTAACAAGTGGAAATGGGGAAATAAGAGGAGAAAGGGCTATATTAGGTAGAGAGAAAGATAGAATTGGGGCTCCAAACCTGTCACTAGGCAGGAAAGACCGCGGGACAAGGCAGGACTTTGGGTATACCTAAAGAATTTTGTGTGGGGGTGGCTATGGAGAGTTAAGACCTTTTGATTTTTAGCTGTGTTAATAATTAATTGAATTCCCTAATGGATTACTGATAGCTTATCAGCTCTGGTGGACTTTGGCAGCTCTACCCCTTGCTGGTTGCAAACAAGTGAGAATGCTGTGATAGGGCCTGTGGTGGGGTGTCTTGTCCTGCCTCCCCTCCCGTTTCTCTGAAGGTAACTTCCCCCCTGTTTGTAGTATTGACACATTGCCTGGAAGAGCCTTTGGGATTGCTTTTAGACCTCAGTTTTTTAAGAAGAGTTTAACACCTCTTTGTAATGTGTATTTATGGGCCTCAAACTTTTCAGAGCTCCGTGTGTTAGAAGCATGCTTGTTTTACTTAATCACTGGGTGAGTATCTCATTCCTTTTCCAGAACTTCAAGAAAAGGAAGGCATGGTAGAGACTGGGCCATTTCTGACAGCCCACTGGATTTGGGGTTGAGAGTCCCAAATGAATGACATAATGTCTGAAAAATACTCGAGTTTAACCAAGAAAGACAAATATAAAGGGTTATTACAAAGATGAAGGGGCTCTGAGGGAGATTGTGCAAGAGATACAATTACTTTGAAATCTCTTGGAAAATGAGAGGAATATCACCCCACCTCTTACTCAACTGGAGCACTGTAATTGCAGGGTGAGGATAATTAAATTTTAGAAAAACCCACGGCCCAGCTAGTCTCTTCAAGAGTGGCATAAACAATCTGGCCTGCTCTGGCTTTGCTTCAGTGCTCTCTCTCTTTTCCCTCTCTACCTTCCTCCTAAGGAGGAACAGGCTGCCACCGAGGCCTGGATTCTTCCTGCCACCCACTCCAGGGATTGTCTGCTTGCTTTTCATCACAAGCACTGCCATCATGGGCCTTCCTTTCCCCAGGACTTGCAGAGTGGAATGTGGTCCCCCTTCCCTGTGCAAATACAGAGACACTTAGTGTCGGCTGAGCACCAGTCATTGAGCTGGAACAGGGACTTGGGTACTAACAGGCTACAATTCTGCTTAGAAAGCCCTTCCTTTGAGTCCCATAGACCGAGGTGGCAGCTGGCTTAGCTGCAGAGGAAATAATCGTGACGTCCAGCAGAACAGAACAATGGGAATTTAATTGGTGGCTTATTTTCTCAAGAAATTTGCATTTCCGAGGCTTGATATCCATCTCAATAGAACTACTCCACATCAGAAAAGACTCCTAGGACACTCCTCACACAAAAATTAACATTTCTCCCAGCTTTCGGTTAAGCAATATGTGGTGCGACATCTAATTCGAAAGTGAGTATATAATATGGCTTATTTAGAACTTGAACAGGAATTTTTTGTTCTTTCGCCTGGTGGGAAAATGCAGAAAAAACATTATCTATGGGTACGTCCCCTCCCAGGGAGTATTTCAGAATCGAGCTTTTTACATTAATCAGAAGTGTTAAGATATATATATACATATTAGGTGGGTAGCAGTGTTACTCCGAGGAGATGGAGGCTGGGTTGTGAGAACTTCCCACATAAGGAGGGAAAGGGCTTAATGGGAGGTTTCCAGAGGAAGGAGGAGCTTGTGGGATGGAATTCGCGGCAGGGCTACGAGATGAAGCTAGGCTCTCGGCGGGCTAGGCGCAGAAGGGCGCTGGCTCGCCCCGCAAGCCTGGGCAAGCCGAGCGCTGGTCGGGTCTAGCGGGCGGCTGGCAGCCAGCTCACACACGTAGCCCTACAGCCAGCCAGGGCCCCACGTGGCAGGCCCTGGGGAGAGTGGGGTGGGGCGGGGCGGGGCGAGAGCGGGGGCGGGCCCCGCCGTGACGCGCAGGGTATATAGCGGGGCATGCGCGCCGCGCGGGGGAAGGACGCAGGCCCGGGGGTGAGGGCAGGCGGGCTCCGTGCGCGGGCACGCCGACCTAGCTGCGCTGCTGCTGCCGCTGCTGCTGTCGCTTCGGGACGCCCGAGGGCCTGGTTTGTGAGGGTGCGCCGGGCCAGGTGGCGTCCGCCCAGCTTCAGGTGAGGTGGGGAGGGCGTGCGGGAGGGGCGGCTCCGTGCCCCGGGGATGGGGCATCGCGCGCGGGAGCAGTGCGCCTCCGGGGCTCAGGGTCACCGGGTGGGGGTGGGGGTACGGCTGCGCCGAGGACCCCGAGCCCGGCCGCGGTTTCGGAAGTCGCTCCGGCGCACCCGCATGCGGACCGGGACGCTGGATGGAGGCGACACCTGGCTACCTGGCCGCGGTGCCACGACGAGGGTTACTTGGTGGCGAGGGAAGAGAAGGCGCAGCTACGGTCTCTCTGGCTGGAGAGCGCGGGATGTGGGAGCCGGAGCAGGATGTCGATAGCCGCACTAAAAGACTGAGAGGTTTCCTGGAGCCCATGAACTCGAGCTCAGAAAAAGCAGAGAGTAGATGGGCAAATCTGGTGGGCAGCTCTCGGGGCGGCTCTGATGGTGCACTGGTGTCTGGACTTTGCTTTTCAGGAACTGAGTCCCTCACCCCACCCTGGCCAGACCACCTCCCAGCTGGAGATAAATGACCCGTATCTTCCGGCCGGCCCGGAGCAGGAGCTGGAGGATGGCAAAGGAGGGACTAACTAAACTCCGACCTGGCTTATCCCGAGGGCATGGCTTTTTAGCTATTTTTGGTCCCTACCGACCGGGTTAGGTGGTCTGGCTCAGGCTGCCCTCTCTTGGTGGGTTAGGGCAATGGGAAAAAATACCATCCAAGCAGTCTATAGTGTGATCCTGGGGTCCAATTGAGTCAAGAGATTTTCCGCAGCTCTGGCTTGTGGCTTCAGTTTTGAGGATCTAGAGTCTGCTAGGGCCTGGGTGTCCGTGAGTGTGTGAGCATGATTTGGAGAGTGGCTGAGGGCTCTCCTGGGGGCCTAAGAAAGGGTGGGGGGAGGAGCAGCTTTGATCTGACCCTTCCTCCTGGAGCCTCCCTGGGCTTGGTTTTGTCTGGAGTCACTCTTTCCTAGGAACCCCAGGCCAGTTAGGTCGGCTGCTGGGAAGTGGTGGTGGTAATGTGGTGGGTACTGGCCTGGCTTCCTGGCCTCTGTCCCAGCTCTGTTCCTAACTTGCCCTGTGTCTGGAAGAAGGAGTCAGATTAGATCTGTGGTCTCTTACCCATAGCATCTATGATTAATCCTTAACTCTTAAAACAAGAGCCATAAAAACTGAGAGAAACTTAATGAAGCAAGAGAAAGAATGTCGAGAATCATAACTTTTAGCACCTGAAATTGAAAACTGCATATTCCATTTCCTGTTGGAGGCTCAGAGGTGAGTTTTTCATGAATTGTGTGATAGCCACTATATAGACTAGTGGTGCTCTTCCTGGGTTGCAGGTGTGACTAGAGAGCACCAAACAGAATGATTGGCCTTGTCATTTAGGCAAGAAGACTACGTTGAGGTACCAGGGCCCCGTGGCTCTCAGTATTTCATCACTTCAGTATGTAAATACACAGTGCCTGGTCTGTGTTTGGCTCTGCACTTGGCCACTGGAGAGTGCAAAGAGGGGATGGGGCCTGGCTCCTGGAGACACTTGTTGGGGGGGAGAAAGAACATTCATACATAAAGAATAAGACACAAGAGAGGTCACACTGTTGTGTCTGGTCAAGTTCAGAGAAGACAGCACTCTACTAGAGATGGTGTAAGGTGACAGGAGAATTCCAGGCTTTTGAGCCAGGTAAATCTGTTCACATCCTGGCCCCATCACTCTCCAGCAGGAGACATTTCTTAACTTCTGTAGACCTGTCCTCACTGCTGTGCATCATGTTGTGTTGTGCCTGGAGCATAGTAGAGGTTTGTGATCATCTACATCATCATTATCATCATCATCTCTGGGATGGAGTGGATTATTTAGGGGGTCCCAGGAGCTGATAGGTAGGTTGGGTTGTAGGAATGGTATGAGCCCAGACGTAGGGTTGATTCATCACCTCTTTGGGAACATGGATGCAATTTCCATGCCTTTCCGGGTAGGCCTCTTTTCAGTGGCCTGCCAGGGATTGTTCCACATATTTACTGTCCCACAAAGACTTTTTTTCCACCTTTGGTTTTGGGAGCTACTCTGATTCCTTCAGGTAACGGAGATACTCCTTTTCTGGGCTGATAATAGGCGGGGAGGACTAACACTGCGTGTGTATCTGCGCGCATGCGTGCGTGTGTGTTCGCGCATGCGCACGCACAGTAAATTATCAGTCGCTGGTCTGGTTCGGTTTTCGAACCCTTTTTACCTTTTTCTTCTCTTCCTTACCTGTTCACACCTCACTCAGTTGCAGGAGGACCGTCAATCCATGTCCAATATTTACAGGATCTTGCGATCTAAGTGGTAGTGCCATGAACAGATGTATATGTCTGGAAATCGGGATCTCCTCCAGAATAATTCAGCCTTTTCGTACTTGATGCCTGCAGAAAATAACGCTTAAGCGTTTTGCAGAACCACCCATGATAGGATATTGAACTGGCGGGACTTTGGGAATCTTCGAGTCTAGGCCCTTTGTTTTACAACTAAAGAAACTGGATCTAGAGAGGTTAACTGGTGTTTCCAAGTCACATTGTTTGCTAGTGGCCAAGAGGCTTGATTGAGAGGACCAAAGAAAGGTGCAGTTTTTATTCCTAAGTGTGATGATAAAATTGCTGATAATCCTAGACTTTTCCTCGAAAACATGAAGAAAAAGGAGCCAGTTGTCCCTGTGCTTATTTGGGAAGTTCTCTGCTTGTGTGGATAGAAATTTCTTCTGGAGGAGTCTTCACTCCTCTCTTCCTGACTCCCTGGAGACATAGGAGGGTGGGGAGTGGCTGAGGAAGGGTCATGATGATGGGGCCCCAGGCAGGACTCTCGATGTCTGCAATGGGACTTTGCTGACCTCGAGGCTGGCGGGCTGGCAGAATGCCTGCAGATAAGGAGTCCAGAGTCTACCGCCAGCCAGGGGCCTCGTGCCCTCCTGGGGGCAAGCAGGGCAACCTCACCACAAGGTCTCCGAGGCCCAGCTGCCTTGTTCTCACCCTTACTGTGGCCATCGAGGCTCCCAGGGGGGACCCCTTGTTGGGCCCCGGGTGAGATCCAGAGGCAGAACCCCATGTGGGAGGGAAGGTGGCCACAGAATCAGCCTGGAGAGAGCGCTTGGCATGCCCCTATGTGGGAAACCAAATTCCCTGCCTCAGATCTGACTGCATCACTGGGCCTCCTAACCTTCCTCCAGCCTCAGGCCCAGGAGAGTCCTGGGGTTTGGTGGAATGAGAATGTGACTGACCCAATTTATTACCTTTGGGTCCCTAGAGACTCTTACTCAATGCACTCAGAATTAGTAATTAATAAAAAATGTCAGCTAAACGTTGGGAATTTTTTTAAAAATCCATGTTTCAAACAATTCATTTTTCCTTAAAAACGTGCATGCATTTTTTTCTTCCAGTTTTATTGAGATATAACTGACATACAGCACTGTGTAAGTTTAAGGTGTACAGCATAATGGTTTGATTTATATACAGTTATGAAATGAGTGCCACAATAAATTTAATGAACATACAACATCTCATAGAGATAAAAGATTAAAGAAATAGAAAAAAATTTGTTTTCCTTGTGATGAGAACTCTTAGGATTTAACTCTCAACTTTCATATATAACCTACAGCAGTGTTAATTATATTTACCGTGTTATACATTACTTCCCTAGTACTTATTTTTCTTATAACTGGAAGTTTGTACCTTTTGGCTGCCTTCATCCAATTCCCCCACCCCCAATGTTCATATATCTTTATTTGCCAAAGCTTGATTTAGGGCTAAGCCTTTTTCTTTGGGTCTCTAGGTCCCCTAATTAAACTTGCAAATTGTTTGTATATAAAAATCATACCTGTGATTTTTTGTTTCTTTTCTTTTATCAAATTTTTTTCACCATATGTCAATTATATCTCAATAAAACTGGAAGAAAAAAATTTTTAATGGAAAAAAATTTTTTCACTAGGCTATATATTCACATAGTTCAAAGATCAGGAGGATAAAAAAGTTGAAAAAGCAACTGCACATCCCCCCCTAACCCCATACAGTGAAAAGTCTCACCTCTGCCCGCCCCACCCCATTTTTACAAATGCTATAAGTTAACATTTTAGGCATTGTTTAGCACCTTGCTTTTTTCACCTAGCAACTATTCTAGATCTTTCCCCATCGGCACAGAAATACTTTTATTATTCTTTTACTATAGCTGCATATTATTCCAGAATAGGAAAGCAAAAGTAATTTTTAAACCAACATATGTTGCCTCCCTCTCTCCCCCAACTTGGGTTGTTTCCAGTATTTTGTCATTATGTACAGTGCTACAGTGAATAACTTTACAAATGGCATTTCCTATGTGTATGACTACAGAAGAAATTCTCAGAAGTGAGATTGCTGGGTGACAGGATATATACATCTGTTAATTAGTCTCCATTAAAAAATAATAATAGAGCAAGAATTTAAGACATTTGCAAACCAGTCCATGTGCAGAATCCTACTTTTTTAATGCACACACCTAATTTAATCTTTTTTTTTTTCCATTTGTAACACATCTTTCTAGATAAGCAGTTCTCAAACTTTTTGATCCTAGGATTCCTTAATATTGTCTTTCATTTACTGGCTATATCTATTATTTACCATGTTAAAAATTAAAACATATAAAAAGTTGTTTATTCATTCACTATTTTAAATGAATAAAATAAAGGTCATTACATGTTAACATAAAAGGCATATTTTTATGAAAAATAACTTTCCAAAATAAAAAAAAGTCGAAAAAGTGGCATTATTTTTACATTTTTGTGCATCTTCAGGATTTTAAAATAATGATTTATTAGATAATAATGAGACAACAGGTTAAAATAGGTATAGCATACATTTGCTGGTAAATACTCGGTGGACAAACCGAGTTAATCTCTGAAAACAAACTGAGTTAATCTCTGAGAACACACATATTTATACCCTAAACTTCTACCTTAGAAATTTTCAGAAAACTTAAGACTGCATAGGCACACATTCATCACACTTCACGTAGCCCCAAAAAGAGAGTGAAAAAGCTTTTAACATCTTAATTTTATAATAAAACTAGTTTTTACCTTGCAGACCTGAAACAGTCTCAGTGACCCTAGGTGTCATCTAAGACCACAATTTCAGAATTGCTCTTCTAGATCACTTAGTTACATTTTTGTAGAAATCCAAACTTTTTCTCCGTTTATATTTCAGTTACTATTTAATTAAATTAGAATCATAAAAACAAACAACTGGCATAAAGAAGTTTGGGAATGGACTTCCCTGGTGGTGCAGTGGTTAGGAATCTGCCTGCCAATGCAGGGGACACGGGTTCGATCCCTGGTCCGGGAAGATCCCACATGCTGCGAAGCAGCTAAGCCCCGTGCACCACACCTACTGAGCCTGCACTCTAGAGCCCGAGCTCTGCAACAAAAGAAGCCACCACAATGAGAAGCCTGCCCACTGCAACGAAGAGTAGCACCCGCCGCAACTAGAGAAAGCCCGCATGCAGCAACGAAGACCCAACACAGCCAAAAATAAATAAATAAATTTATTTAAAAAAAAAAAAAGTTTGGGAAGAGACACAACAGACTCTTGGTCAATGAATCCTGGACTGGTGACAGCAGAGGGGGCCTCTTTGCTGCAGGGATGGGCCCAGCCAGCAGAGCTCAGCTAAGAGAGCTCCCGCTCCGTGAAGACAGGCAAACACTGTCTCTGTTCCAAAGAGGCTTGTAAAATATGTGTGAGGATGAGCTGAGTACATATGGAAACTTAACATGCTATCTGTGGCATTCGTTAAGCTCCATTGAGTGGAACAGACAAGAGATACTTAAAGAGGCCGGTAGAAGGCAAGGCGACTGGGGGCAGGAGTGGTCTGGGAAGGCTTCCTAGAGGTGGAGTTGAGCGAAGTTTTGAAAGCTAAGAAGAGAGGGAGAGGTCCTGGCCGGGGGAGTTGTGTGAATAATGGCACTGAGATGTATATTCCTGGGGCAGGGGTGGTCACCCTAGGTCAGAGTGGCTGATAGAGGAAAGAGCAAGTGACATGGCTAGAAACTTAGGTTGGATCCAGTTATTTTGAAGGGCTCTGGGGTCTAAGGTACCAATATTCTCTAAGTCTTAGCTGTTTCTCTATCAAAGACTTGCTGCTCGTTTCAGCAGCGGTGTCTTGGGGTCCAGCCTGCTCTTATCCAGAGCAACTCCAGTGGCCCCAAATCTACATCCTTTGCACCAGTCCACTTACTCCATCCAACCTCCTGCCCCTGATTATTGAGAGTAATGCATACTTACTGACAAGTATAAAGAAGTATGGGAGAAGTCTAATCCTGTGGCCCTGAGGCAACCTCTGTTAATCTGCTCAATCATTTCCTTTCATTTTAAACCTTTTTTTAAAAACTAATTTTAGACTTAAAAGTTGCAAAGAATATAGCAGAGTTCCTTTATATCCCTCACCCCATAGTATAATTATCAAGAACAGGAAATCAACATTGGTACAAAACTTTAAACTACAGGCCTTATTTAAATTTTACCAATATTTTCGCTGATGTCTTTCTTCTGTCCCAGGATCCAGTCTGCCATCCCATGTTGCATTTAGCTGTTATTTCTCTTTAGTCTCCTTCAATCTGTAACCGTTCCTCTATCTTTCTTCCTTAGAATAAGGTCATGCATTTTTAGCAAGAATATCACAAAAATGATGTTGCATCCTTTTAAGAGCATCGTATCAAGTCATTCATGATGTTGATGTCTCATTACTAGTGATGTTTTCCTGGATCACTTGGTTAAATCGGGGTCTGCTGGACTTCCACACTGGAAAAGTTACCCTCATGTTGAATCCTTCTCTGGTTCAAATCCCTTTCGCCAGGAGGAGCCTATCACCTGATTAGTTCTGACCCATACAGGATCATTTCTCTATCTTAAGGTCAACTAATTTGGTCAGCTGATACCAGCAAAATCCCTTTTGGCAGATAATGTAACCTAATAACAGGAATGATATCTCATTTTCAGGTCCTGCCCATACACAAAGACAAGGGTCATTGGGGGCCATCTTGGAATTTTGCCAACCATAGCAAGAGAGTCTCAGATAAAAGTTATTGAGCCTTAATTCCAGCATCAAAGTATTAGTTTCCTAAGGCCACCCTAACAAATGACCACACTCTGTGGCTTAAAACAACAGAAATCTATTAGATCTGGAGGCCAGAAGGTCGAAATCAAGGGGTCAACAAGGCCACGTTCACTCTGAAGGCTCTAGGGGGAATCCTTCCTTGCCTCTTCCAGCTTCTGGTGGCTCCAAGTGTTCCTTGGCTTGTGGCAGCATCACTCCCATCTCTGCCTCTGTCTTCACATGGTCTTCTCCTCTGTGTGTCTCTGTGTCCAAATCTCCCTCTCCTTTATCTTAGAAACATAGTAATCATTGGATTTAGGGACTACCCTAAATCCAAGATGACTTCATCTCTGAGATCCTTAAATCATTATATCTGCAAAGACCATATTTTTCAATAAGGTTCCATTCTGAGGTTTTGGGTAGATGTGGATTTGGGGGGGGTATTATTCGACCCACTACGCTCAGGATGGGGGGAACTGTTCTTTGTAAACTGTGGTTCACAGAGCTGCAAAAGAGAAGGGAGATTTGTTTTTCGACCAGAGTCAGAGGTCAGGCCTGACTGTTGAGGATGCAAGGGCCCAGCCTCAGGCTGCCTGCTCCCCTCGTGTTGACACAGATCTGAGAACCAGGTGCGTATAAATGACTGAGGACTCTGGCTTCAGAGTCCCTACATTCTAGACACTTTGCAATGCCAACAGTTTGTCTCTGTGCAAGGAGTTCTCACTGAGTGTTAGTTTCCCTGTAGGAAGGGCAGGGCAGAGATTGTAGTACTCATTTGGCAGAGAGGGGGAACTGACTTCAAAGAGTTTCTGTATATCAGAGTGTCGGAGCTAGTCTGTGTCTAGTCCAGCAGTCCTGACTAGACTGAAATGTCAGACCAGTGCCCCAGACAAGAGCCAGGCTGATCTGTCAGAACTGCACGTACGGATACCTGGATCTCACCCAGGAAGCTCTGATTCAGGAGAACTGAGGTGAGGCCCTGCTCACTGGGGCGGCCAGGTTGGGGGACCAGGCACACATGAAGTCCAGCCCACGGCAGATTAGGACTGGAATCCACCTCCAGACTCTAAGTGAAGATGTTTAAAAAGGGGAGAGAAAAGGCTTCCACTTGGTCATCATTAAGCCTTTCCCGGGCTTCCCTGGTGGCACAGTGGTTAAGAATCCGCCTGCCAACGCAGGAGACACGGGTTCGAGCCCTGGTCCGGGAAGATCCCACATGCCGCGGAGCAGCTAAGCCCGTGCGCCACAATTACTGAGCCTGCGCTCTAGAGCCCATGCTCCGCAACAAGGAGCCACCGCAGTGAGAAGCCTGCACACCGCAACGAAGAGTAGCCCCTGCTCTCTGCAACTAGAGGAAGCCCGTGTGCAGCAATGAAGACCCAATGCAGCCAAAAATAAATAAATTAATTAATTTTTTTAAAAAAAGGAATCAAAATAAAATAGTTAAAAAAAAAAAAAAGCCTTTCCCATTTCCTAATTGAACTCTAAATGAACTTTCTTCTTCTTTTTTTTTTTGGCTGCCCTGCACAACTTGCAGGATCTCAGTTCCCCCGACCAGGGATTGAACCCTAGCCACGGCAGTGAAAGCACGCCAAATCCTAACCGCTAGAGCACCAGGAAACTCCCTTAACCTTCTTCTTAAAGTAATGCAAGTTCATTGTAGAAACTATAGACTAATAAAAAGATAACAGAAGTTACCATTAAACCCACCACCAAGAAATAAGTTTGTTATATATTTTTAATTTTTTCTATGAATGCATACATTTTAAAGAAAACTGGTCTGCTGTACATAGTTTTGTAGACTTTTTTTTTTTTCACTTAACATGTGAACATCTTTCCATGTCATTATTCCCCCAAATACTAACTTTTTTTTTTAATAGCTCTTTATTGGAGTATAATTGCTTCACAATACCGTGTTAGTTTCTGTTGCACAACAGAGTGTGTCAGCCATATGCATACACATGTCCCCATATCCCCTCCCTCTTGAGCCTCCCTCCTACCCTCCCTATCCCACCCCTCTAGGTCATCGCAAAGCACCCAGCTGATCTCCCTGTGCTATGCTGCTTCTTCCCACCAGCCAACTGTTTTACATTCGGTAGTGTATATATGTTGATGCTACCCTCACTTTGCCCCAGCTTCGCCCTCCCACCCCATGTCCTCAAGTCCATTTTCTGTGTCTACCTCTTTATTCCTGCCCTGCAACTAGGTTCATTAGTACCATTTTTTTTTTTAGATTCCATATATATGCGTTAGCGTACGGTATTTGTTTTCTCTTTCTGACTTACTTCACTCTGTATGACAGACTCTAACTCCATCCACCTCACTACAAATAACTCAATTTCGTTTCTTTTTATGGCTGAGTAATATTCCATTGTATATATGTGCCACATCTTCTTTATCCATTCATCTGATGATGGACACTTAGGTTGCTTCCATGTCCTGGCTATTGTAAATAGAGCTGCAATGAACATTGTGGTACATGACTCTTTTTGAATTATTGTTTTCTCAGGGTATATGCCCAATAGTGGGATTGCTGGGTCATATGGTAGTTCTATTTTTAGTTTTTTAAGGAACCTCTGTACTGTTTCCCATAGTGGTTGTATCAATCTACATTCCCACCAACAGTGTAGGAGGGTTCCCTTTTCACCACACCTTTTCCAGCGTTTATTGTTTCTAGCTTTTTTGATAATGGCCATTCTGACCAACATGAGGTGATACTTCATTGTAATTTTGATTTTGTATTTCTCTAATAATTAGTGATGTTGAGCATCTTTTCATGTGCCTCTTGGCCATCTGTATGTCCTCCTTGGTGAAATGTTTAATTATGTCTTTGGCCCATTTTTTAACTGGATTGTTTGTTTTTTTTGATATTGAGCTCCCTGAGCTGTTTGTATATTTTGGAGATTAATCCTTTGTTGTTTCACCAAATACTAACATTTATTGAGCAATTACTGTGTATCAGGCACTGTATTTATACTCAATATCTCATTTAATTTTCTCAGTTGCTCTGAGGGAGAGACCTAGTAGCTTTGTTTTCTTTTTTTTTTTTTTTAAACTTGGGGAATTTTTTTTTTTTTAATTTATTTCTTTATGGCTGTGTTGGGTCTTTGTTTCTGTGCGAGGGCTTTCTCCAGTTGTTGCAAGCGGGGGCCACTCTTGATCGCGGTGCGCGGGTCTCTCACTATCGCGGCCTCTCTTGTTGCGGAGCACAGGCTTCAGACGCACAGGCTCAGTAATTGTGACTCACGGGCCCAGCCGCTCCGCGGCATGTGGGATCTTCCCAGCCCAGGGCTCGAACCCGTGTCCCCTGCATTGGCAGGTGGATTCTCAACCACTGCACCACCAGGGAAGCCCTAGCTTTGTTTTCATGTAGGAGGAAAATAAGTCTTGAAGTAGTGACTTGACTCAAAGCCTTGAAGCTAGTAAATACAGATTCAGGATCCGCACTGAGGTCTGTGCATTCAGACCCTAAACTCTTAATCTCTGACTTGAACTACATATATTTTATTGTATGGATTACCTTACTTTAGCAATCCCCTTCTATTGTATGTTTAGATTGCTTGCAGTTTTTCACTGTTATGAGCCCTGAAGGAATGCAAGCTCCAGGAGGGTAGGGATTTTTGTCTTTTTGGTCATTGCTGTATTCCCTGTGCCCACAAAAGTTTGTACTTGATAGATATTTGTTGTTGAATATATACTTCTATCAAATTCCTTAAAGCTGAATACCCCCATTCAGGATAATTTCCATGGGATGAATTTCCACAGTATTGGGACTTTATAAGATGACTTTATTTATTTATTTTTTTAACATCTTTATTGGAGTATAATTGCTTTACAGTGGTGTGTTAGTTTCTGCTGTATAACAAAGTGAATCAGCTATGCATATACATACATCCCCATATCTCCTCCCTCTTGCATCTCCCTCCCACTCTCCCTATCCCATTCCTCTAGGTGGGCACAAAGCACCGAGCTGATCTCCCTGTGCTATGCGGCTGCTTCCCACTAGGTATCTGTTTTACATTTGGTAGTATATATATGTCCATGCCACTGTCTCACTTCGTCCCAGCTTACCCTTCCCCCCCTCCCCGTGTCCTCAAGTCCATTCTCTACGTCTGCGTCTTTATTCCTGTCCTGCCCCTAGGTTCTTCAGAACCATTTTTTTTTTTAGATTCCATATATATGTGTTAGCATCCAGTATTTGTTTTTCTCTTTCTGACTTACTTCACTCTGTATGAAAGTCTCTAGGTCCATCCACCTCGCAAAAAATAACTCAATTTCGTTTCTTTTTATGGCTGAGTAATATTCCAGTGTATATATGTGCCACGTCTTCTTTATCCATTCATCTGTCGATGGACACTTAGGTTGCTTCCATGTCCTGGCTATTGTAAATAGAGGTGCAGTGAACACAGTGGTACATGACTCTTTGAATTATGGTTCCCTCAGGGTATATGCCCAGTAGTGGGATTGCTGGGTCATATGTTAGTTCTATTTTTAGTTTTTTAAGGAACCTCCATACTGTTCTCCATAGTGGCTGTATCAATTTACATTCTCACCAGCAGTGCAAGAGGGCTCCCTTTTCTCCACACCCTCTCCAGCATTTATTGTTTGTAGATTTTTTGATGTTGGCCATTCTGACTGGTGTGAGGTGATACCTCATTGTAGTTTTGATTTGCATTTCCCTAATGATTAGTGATGTTGAGCATCCTTTCATGAGTTTGTTGGCAATCTGTATATCTTCTTTGGAGAAATGTCTATTTAGGTCTTTTTTTTTTTTTTTTTATGTTACTGTATTTCTTTTTTTTTTTTTTTTTTTTTTAAACATCTTTATTGAAGTATAATTGCTTTACAATGGTGTGCTAGCTTCTGCTTTACAACAAAGTGAATCAGTTACACATATACATATGTTGCCATATCTCTTCCCTCTTGCATCTCCCTCCCTCCCACCCTCCCTATCCCACCCCTCTAGGTGGTCACAAAGCACCGAGCTGATCTCCCTGTGCTATGCGGCTGCTTCCCACTAGTTATCTATTTTACATTTGGTAGTGTATATATGTCCATGACACTCTCTCACCCTGTCACATCTCACCCCTCCCCCTCCCCATATCCTCAAGTCCATTCTCTAGTAGGTCTGTGTCTTTATTCCCATCTTGCCACTAGGTTCTTCATGACCTCTTTTTTTTTTTTTTTTTTTCCCTTAGATTCCATATATATGTGTTAGCATACTGTATTTGTTTTTCTCTTTCTGACTTACTTCACTCTGTATGACAGACTCTAACTCCATCCACCTCATTACAAACACCTCCATTTCATTTCTTTTTATGGCTGAGTAATATTCCATTGTATATATGTGCCACATCTTCTTTATCCATTCATCCGATGATGGACACCTAGGTTGCTTCCATGTCCTGGCTATTGTAAACAGAGCTGCAATGAATATTTTGGTACATGACTCTTTCTGAATTATGGTTTTCTCAGGGTATATGCCCAGTAGTGGGATTGCTGGGTCATATGGTAGTTCTATTTTTAGTTTTTTAAGGAACCTCCATACTGTTCTCCATAGTGGCTGTATCAATTTACATTCCCACCAACAGTGCAAGAGTGTTCCCTTTTCTCCACACCCTCTCCAGCATTTATTGTTTCTAGATTTTTTGATGATGGCCATTCTGACCGGTGTGAGATGATACCTCATTGTAGTTTTGATTTGCATTTCTCTAATGATTAATGATGTTGAGCATTCTTTCATGTGTCTGTTGGCAATCTGTATCTCTTCTTTGGAGAAATGTCTATTTAGGTCTTCTGCCCATTTTTGGATTGGGTTGTTTGTTTTTTTGATATTGAGCTGCATGAGCTGCTTGTATGCTTTGGAGATTAATCCTTTGTCAGTTGCTTCGTTTGCAAATATTTTCTCCCATTCTGAGGGTTGTCTTTTCATATAAGATGACTTTAAAAGTTTTATTCTGAAAGAATGAATGTGTAAGAAGAGCCAAGAACAATTTTTAAAAGAAAATAGTGAAGTTGAACTTGCTTTACCAGAAAAAATTAAAAATAAAAAATTAAATGTGACATTGACACAGGATAGATAAATAGAACAGACCAGAAACGTCCAAAAACAGACCTCAGTACATGTAGGAATTTAGCAAACAACAATGGTATTATTTATTACTAGTTGTGGTGTGATTTTGAGTAAGTCTTCTTAGCCTCAGTATCCGCATCTGTAAAATGGGATTGATACCATATTTCCTCACTTTTAAAATGCTTTTTTGTTTTATTTTCATGTTTCTGAAATAGGAAGGTGTCTCAGTGATGTGTACATTTAATGCAGTATCTTTTTCTGCTCTGAAAAGCTGTCACTGATACTTATAATTAGGGAAGTACTGTGGCATCTAATAAGGTTGTTGAGAAGAGTAAATGAGATAATGAAAACAAATTGCTTAGCACAGTACCTGGCAGACGCCAATAAATCCTAGCAATTCTTATTATTATAAAATTAGGGAAGAAAGGATTGTGGGTGAGTTACAGGAGTGTTCAGATGCAAATACCAGAGTCCAGTCAAGGCTGGTTTGGGCAAATAGCATGTAAAGCATCTGGCGATTAATCGTGGAAGGCTGGGTTCCTGCTCAGTGGTGCCTGCAGGAACCCAGGCTGTCTTCAATGGATCTTTCTGCTCTGCCATCCTTAGCACATAGGACTTCCTTCTCGTGGTAGTCGAGCCTGTACCTCTGAGGAGGAGGGAGGAAGGAAAAGAGATGGCACCACAGCCCTGCACTTAGATTTCACCGGCAGAACAGCCACCTGTGGCCTTTCTTAGCACAAAGGATATAGTTGACTTCACCTCTGGTTCTTACCTCTTATAGACTCCACAGTTGAGGTTTACAAGGACAATAGACTGTTCATTAAAAAACATTGGGATAATTGGCTATTTTTTTTTAAGTTAGATTCTCTTTGTCACGCTATGTCAAATTAAGTTGTAGATGACTTAGAGATTTAAATTTTTTTAATGCAATAAAAAATAGGTATATATTTCTGTAATTTCAGGGTGAGAAAGGGTTTTCCAAGCATGATATTAAAAGCAGAAACCTTATAGGAAAAGTGAGATATATTTGACTTTACTTAAAAATTTTGTCAGTAAGACCAGTTAACGAAATTAAAGGGCAAATGACTAATTAGGAAGAGTATTTGTAACATGTGACAAAAGGTTAATATTTTTACCATACGATGAACTCTTTTTTTTTTTTTTTTCTGTGGACATGAATTTATTTGAGGAGTCAGGTCAGAGTGGGTACAAGTTGCAGGTTGGGAGGAAGGGGCAGGGGGCATGGGCAGCCCTGCCAGCCTGAGGCCAAGAAGACAGGAGGCCAGAGGGGCCACAGCCAGTAGAGCACTGGGTCAGCAGGCAAGCAGACGGGCTGTTCTTCACCCTGCGAGTGTCAGTGCCGAGGGCACGGCAGCAGCTTTGAGAAGATGTGGAGGGTGTAGGTGCCTGGCTCCAGCTGCAGCTGGGTGGGCAGGACAATGAGGAAGGCCCCACTCCAGGAGTCTCCAGCCACCGAGAGGCAAGCTTGGGAGGGAGGGCGGTGCCGCTCAGGGTTTTGGGAAGGGCACTTGGATATGACAGGCAAGGGGCAGGGGTGGTGGCAGCGGTGGCTGCAGCAAGGGGGCAAGCCACACAGGGGACAGTGGGGTGGCGAGAGGCCGGGGCCCCGGGGGAGGGGGATCTGGGCCTTTGGGTAGCTCCTCTGAGCCCTGCCGTGGTGGGGATACCTCTCCCGAGTCCAGGCCCAGTGGGTCGGCTCCTTGGCCATGACCTCCTCGCAGCTCTGGCGTCTCACAACGGCCCTGAAGCCCATCCGTGCCCACAGCTTGTCCCTCTGACGCAGGAAGTCTGACACTCGACGATGCCAATCTTGGCCCAGGGCCCACAGAAAAATCACGCTTTTGGGGTCCTCCAGGTCTTCCTCCATGTCATTTGCAAGGTACAGTGCCAGGAACAGATTGCTGTGGGTGTACTCGCTGAGCTGCAGGTTGGCGCGCTGGAAGTAGACCAGCACCATGGCCAGGAGATACTTATCTGAAATCTGGAAACAGGGATCTTTGGAGAGGAAATCCTGGAGGAAACTGTGCTCCAGAAGGTTGAGGAAGGCCTGGAGCTCCTGGTGCTGGCGGAAATGGAAAGACTCACCGCCCTCCCCTTGACGGCTCCAGCCCCTCAGCTTCACCTGGGTGCCAACAGCAGGGATTGTGGCAGGATCTTGGGCATCACTCATCTCTTGGGGGGTGGGGGTGGGTGAGGTGGGGTGGGACGGGGTGACCTGAGCTTAGGAGTTAACCTACAGCGTCTGATGAACTCTTAAGTACACCAATAAAAAAAAAAGTTGAATGGGGGTCAGCAAAAATGGGCAAAGGAGAGTGACAGGCAATTTGTAAAAGAAGAAGTATAAATGTTAGTAAACCTGAAGCTGTGTTTAGCCACACTGGTAATCAAAGGAATGCAAATGAAAAGAATGATGAAAATGGTTTTTAACCTCTTTGGCAAAGATGGAATCCTATTTTAATGCTCAGCGTTGGTGAGAATCTTATGAAGCTGGCATCCTTACCCACAGGTAGTAGGAGTAGTAAATTAGTTAAATCTCAGAAGGGTAGTTTAACAAATTGTGTAGTGAGTTCTTTTTTTAATTTTTAGTTTTTATTATTTATATTTATTTTTATTTTTTATTTTTAAAAAGTTTTGAACTTTATTTTATTTTTTTATACAGCAGGTTCTTATTAGTTATCCATTTTATACATATTAGTGTATATATGTCAATCTCAATGTAGTAAGTTCTTAATAAATATTTGTTGACTGCAGCCCTGGGGGCAGGGACTGGCCCTGGGCC
Source organism: Eubalaena glacialis (assembly GCF_028564815.1). Lineage (NCBI taxonomy): Eukaryota > Metazoa > Chordata > Mammalia > Artiodactyla > Balaenidae > Eubalaena > Eubalaena glacialis. The sequence goes on from NC_083724.1 coordinate 109,149,157, forward strand.
AACTTGCTCCTGGATCTCACTGATTCCTTTCCTTCTAGGAAGGTCCCCTTCTCCCCTTGGGGTCTTTCCCTATGCCCTGCTGTCAGGTTGGGCTGGGTGGGTGCTGGGAGGCAGCCAGCTCACCTGAAGGCCTTGCATACTAACTACCCCCTGGCTCCCAGGATTTCTGGGTTGTTCTCACAAAGGTGGGAGAGGGCAGACCCGAACCCAGACCCAAACCCAAACCCACTGTTTTTTTTTGTTTTTTGTTTTTTTTACCATCTTTATTGGAGTATAATTGCTTTACAATGGTGTGTTAGTTTCTGCTTTATAACAAAGTGAATCAGTTATGCATATACATATGTTCCCATATCTGTTCCCTCTTGCGTCTCCCTCCCTCCCACCCTCCCTATCCCACCCCTCTAGGTGGTCACAAAGCACCGAGCTGATCTCCCTGTGCTATGCGGCTGCTTCCCACTAGCTATCTATTTTACATTTGGTAGTGTATATATGTCCATGCCACTCTCTCACTCTGTCACATCTTACCCCTCCCCCTCCCCATATCCTCAAGTCCATTCTCTAGTAAGTCTCAAACCCACTGTTTTAATTCTCACTTTTACTGGAAGCCTGAAAGTTTGGTTTGTATGGGAGAAAGTGAGGTGGGGCACGTGTGTCCTGCTAGTCAGGAGAGCCCTGCAAATCCCAGGGAGCAGGCTGTACTGCCGGCTACCCTCCTCCTTTCCTGGAAGCGAGAGGGCTCCCGGACTCGCTTTTCTCAGAGCACAGAGTACGTGAGGCTTGGGGCGAGGTGGAGCCGTGCTGGCCTGCAGGGAAGCTGGCCCGGCTTTCTCTACCAGGGATGAGCCAGTGGCAGAAGGCCCTGGAGTCCCTCCCTGCCTCTCCTCCTCTCCCCCTGCTTCCTGAAGGCGGGCCAGTGACATTGATTAGCGTATGTATATTTCAGTGCTGACCATTTCCCCTCTGAGAGGCTGGGCAAGTTCTCAGGATACCAGGTCTCTGGGGAGTTTCCCGGGGTAGCAAGCCACAACTGTTCTCATCACCTTTCCCAGAAAAGCGCAAAAAGTACAAAGTCGCCTGCTCCCCCAGACTCGGGCCACCAGCCAAAGTGCCCTCTGGGACAGCCTGACCAGCCCTAGGAACAGATTCTGTCCCCGTTCCTGTTCCTCCCGCTTCGGCCGCCCCCTGCCATCCACCAGACGCCGTGGAGGTGCTTCCCATGGCAGAGGCCTTGACCATGGGTAAACCGTGGCGTGCACCGCTCTGCTGGCCTGATTCTGCCTGTGACCTTGGCTACTCACACCAGTGCCTCTTTTTGGCAGCGGCCACGAGCCCCTCCCCGCCCCCCGCACTTCAGGATATGTGCAGTTGGCACATTGAGAGAGATTGTGAGCAACGGGACCGGGACTCAGAGTTTCCATGACCAGCTGAGAAATTCTAGAAGCAGCCTGTACTTGCGGGGTTTCCTTTCCTTTTCTCTCCCTGCCACGGGGAAAAGTTAACGTGGAATTTTCGGCAGGGCGATCAGATGGTTGCCTGTCCTCGGCATGTTTGCTTCCAGGATGGGGAAGGAAGGCTGCCTGTCTGTGCCTCTCCCACCACCTTACTTTTGGGTCTCCCACCCCACCTTATGTTCTACTTTATTTTATTTTATTTTTTACCTTATGTTTTATATTCCAACTCCAGACAGACTTCTCTGGCTCTCTGGGGGTCTTCAGCTCTCTTGAAGCTGCAGGAGAGGGTGTCCCTCCCCCTATAATTGCTCATAGTTCGACTGGGGGTTGAGATCAAAGAACAGTAAGGTTCTAAACTTGGGGGCCCTGGACAAGAGGGTCGTGGGAAATTAATACATCATTCAGCAGATATCTTTTGGGGGCTCTCCCGGTGCCAGGCACTCACTCCTCCAGGCTCAGGGAAGAAAATAAGCGTGAGTCTCCACCATTGTGCAGTTTACAGTCAGTAGGAGGAGATAGATAATAAATATGTAAAAAAAACAAAACAAAAGAAAGAAGACTCTGTAAAATAGTGATATATGGTAAGAAGAAAATAAAACAGGGTGTTGGGATTCTGAATGACTTGGGAGTAGGCTTTTTTTTTTTTGAAACCAGATGGCCCTCCGCTTTGAGAAGGTGACCTTTGAGCTGAGACTTGATATGAAGATCTAGGGGAAGGGCATTCTCAGCAGAGGGAACAGCAAGTGCAAAGGCCCTGAGGTCAGAATGCGCTTGGTGTGCTAAAGGAACAGAAAGAAGGCCAGGGTGGCTGGATCCTGGTGAGGTCAGTGGGGTTAGCAAGGGCCAGACCTCACAGTGACTTATAGGCTAGGAAAAGTGGTATAGATTTGATTCATTTGTTGTTTTGTTTTGTTTGGCTGCGGCACACAGGATCTTAGTTCCCCAACCAGGGATCGAACCCGTGCCCCCTGTAGTAGAAGCACAGAGTCTTAACCATGGACCGCCAGGAAAGTCCCAGATTTGATTCCACTTGTACTGAGAAGCCATCGTGGGTTCAAAGCAAAGGAAGTGCTGTGATCAGATTTGTACTTTAAAAGGATGACTCTTTCATTGAGCTATACACTTAAGACTTGGGCACTTCACGTGTATATATGTTACACTTAAAAAAAGAGAGAAGGGACTCAGACAGTTTGGGGGTAAGTGCTCAGTGGAAGCTGGAAGCCTGGTTAAGAGATTTTATTTTATTTTAGTATTTTTATTTCAACCAGCATTTCGACATTTCCTTCACTCAGATTTCCTGTCTTCAGATTCAGACAATCCTTCCAGTCTTCTGGAGGAGAGGTCTTGAGGAATGAATTGGTCCTGTGAGTAGCACCCAAAAAGGCAGTTATTGAAAACTTGTAATATACACTCAGTGCTAATGTTGCTGTAGTTCATTCACTTTGGTTTATACTCTTCCAGTGTGAAAGTTCGTAGTTTGTTTATCCACTCTTCTGCTGATGGGCTTTTGGGTTGCTTCCAAAGTTTTTGTTACTGTGAATAGTGCTGCCGCAAGAATTCTTGTATCTGTCTTTTTTTTTTTTTCCTCTCTGGAGCTGAAAGTCACCCAAACTAGAGGATGTCTGAGTTGCAAGCTAAAAATCAGAAACCCTTTCCAGGTGGCATTCTGATTGCCCCTTGGGGTTGGTGTTGGCAGGAGAGGGTAAGCCTTTAAGTCTGGTTAGAATGTTGATCCCTTTTTAATAGGCAAGCATTTGTGGGGGGGGAGGGTGAGGGCAAGTGGAAATACATCGTGTTGTTAAGGGAAGTCACTTATGGCACCATGTTGTCTAGAGACTGCTGCCTTGAGGGGTATTTTAACCTGAGAAAGGGGAGCTTGTCCATGTGGGTCTTTTGCTGTCCCTGATCTGTATCTGAGGATGATAGCCAGAAACGTGGTTGCCTTTGCTCTGGAATCCATCTGAGTGTGCTTTGACAGCCCCTCTCTAGAGCTCTGGCCGGGCAGAGATGGGGAAGCAGAAGGGCAAAGTATCGGGGTCCTTATGCTGTCCTTAGCACCTTTGGCAAGAGGGAGCTTTGAGAAGACACTTGTGCATTCCTCCTGCCCTTGAGCCCTTGGCCCTAAATACTGCATCTCCGGTGCAGTGTATCCCAGCCATCCTGCACTCTCTGGAGAAGTGAAGGTATGTCTGTCTACATAGGCATTTGTGTTTACATATTCGAGCAGCAAGTATTTATTCAGATCCTACCAACTTCCTAGGATTGTTATGAAACAACCAAGAAAGTTAACTGAAAGTGTTAGGAGTGTCATTGTGAGACAGTACACCATTGAGACAGAGTGGTAGGATTGAGAGGCGGATGGGGTAGGACTTGTGCTGAGGAGGATTTGGGGTGGACCAGAGATGGTGCTTTTTCCTGCAGTTCATCCTTTTTAAAAAAAAAAAAACACAACACATCCAGGCCCTTCACACTTGTGGAGAGAGTGCTTGGAACACATTCGGACTACATTCAGCTTTCTGACTGATGTTTCTACCATATGTTAATCAGCCTTTCCAGTCCTGGTCCTGTGGGCCATGTGGAGACAGGAGGGTGCAGGGGTGAAAGGGAGCAGGGGCAGACGTCTCAGGTGGAGCCCAGGGGCCCGGCCAGAGAGTAGTGGCAGCTGAGGGTGAAAGGTGATGGGAGTCTAGTTGGAGGGAGCCTTGCCTGCCAGGCAGAGGGACTCAGCTTTGCTGTTGGGTAGGGGAAGTGATGGAAGGTAGGTGTTTTAGCACGATCCTCGGAGGGGACAGGATGGAATGGAGCGGGCGTAAGTGACTAGTGCGGGTGGTGCGCTGCAGTGGTTTCTCCTCCTGAAGCCCAAGAAGAGGGGCGCTCCTGTCACGTGGTGAGGCCCATGCTGGGGAAGCAGAGGATGAGGGAAGGCCTTTCACCTCAGTAATCCCATGATGACTGCCAGTGACCTTGGGCCAGGGAATGAACCATGTGGGAGGTTTGGGAAATGGGAGGGAAAATGGAGGAATTATGATTCAGGCATGTAATTACTCAATCTCCCTCTGTTTCTTGCCACCTTCCTGTCTCTGGTTTGGAAATACGGGTTTTTTCCTCTTTTTCCCAATAACACTCTTTCTCCTGAGAGTAGGGCTCATTTATAACTCATGCTGGTAAATATAAGGCCCAAGATGCAGCCTGTGCCTTCCTACCCGGGCCCTGGCCATGTGCTCATGCGCGGTAACTGAGGGAAGGGGCTGCCACTGCACAGCAGTGGCCCTTGCCCTCTCTGGTGAAGAAATCTGGTTCTCTAACGACCTTCCCCGGAGAATAGTGGTCCTCAGACCTCCGTGTGCATCGTGATCACCTGGAGAGCTTCCTCAAACACAAGATTGCTGGACCCCATCTGGAGTCTCTGATTCAGCAGATTCGGGTGGGGCTGAGAATTTGTATTTCCAACAGGTTCCCAGGTGATGGTGATGCTGCTGGTCCGGGGACCACACTCTGAGAACTACTTTCCTGGAGAAATTATCTCTCCCAATTCAGCATCTCAGCTGAAGAGATGGCGCGGTCAGAATCTTTGAGGAGGAGTGGGGGAGGCTTGCTCTGGCTTAAGGATGGGAGGGATTAAATGGGGGAGATAGTGGTGCAGCAGGACACGGAGGGAGGGGGATGGGTGGGCTGGCGTCAGGGCAGGGAGAGTGCTGCAGGCAGAGCAGTGGAGCTCTCCTCCGGCCGGGCTTCTAGTAGAGAGAGGTTCCCTGCACCAGGAAAACCAAGCGTGCCTCTGCCTGCTGTAGCCCAGGGTCTTGTAAGGGGTCACTGTCTGGAAAGAGCCCACCTCCCTTCTCAGACGACTCTTCTTAGCCATTTTGGGACTTCTTGTGAGAGGCCCTCGGTGGCACAGTCTGCCCACACAGTGTTGCTGCCTGGGAGTTGGAGTTGGCATTTATGAATGACCCTCCTGCTATAGCAAGAGAGTTGAGGTCTCAGCCTGATTGAGGAAATGATGGGGGGAGGGGTGGAGGGCGGTCTTTTCCAACTCACTCTGATGCTTGTGGTTACCAGGACAGTGATGTGGCTTGTTTCTCTCCTGGTAACCGTTAAAGAAGAGCCTCTGCAGGTCTTTAATGGAAAACTGCGGGGCCAGCAGCCCCAAGGGGCAGGGAAGCACCCCAGGCTGGATCGAACCTGGGGAAAAGAAGCCTTGCTCTTTAGACCAGACTGGGTGCTGTGTTCTCCCACCTGGAACCCAGGGAACCTCCTTCCTGGGCTCCTGGCTTCTGTTCTTGCCCACCTCCAGTCTGTTCTCCACACTGCAGCCGGACCAGTATACTAAAAACACAGATCTGGTGGTACCTCTGCTGAAAATGATCCCCACTGCCCTCCAGATGGGGTCTAGCCACCTTCACGTGGCCTATAGGCCTGTGCCTGCCCTGGCCCCTGCCACATCCTCTTGTGCACACCTGGGCTCTTAAGTTCTTAGGTGCGGCATCTTGGCCGAGGCATTCCACAGGAAGCTGCATCTTTCTGGAACATTCCGCCCCATCCCCACCCTGTCAGCTTCACCTGGCCCACTTTTACACGCCCTCGAAGTCTCAGCTAAAATAATGTCTCTTTCTGGAGGCCTCCCCTGACCCCTGACACTAGACTTGACCGCCCTGCTGTGTTCTCCAAGCTTCCTGTGCTCCTCGTCGTGACCTGTGGCAGACGGTTTGTTTGGCTTGTTCCCCAGGCCTCCACGCTGAGGCAACCCTGTGGTTTACTCTTGTTGTCCTGGTGTGTTTACTAATAGCGCCTCCTTTCACTATCAAGTGCGTTACTTTGGATAATAAATTATGGGCCAAGCTACTAAAAGTAGAGAATCAAAAAATGACTTTCCAGACATCCTTTCACTGGAATTCCCAATGTGACATGCATTCTGCCAATTAGCTACACTCCATCTAGTCTTAAATATGTGGATATCCTCTTCCTCAGGATGGACCCTGGGACATCCATTTGCTGGTGTAGATCTTGGCAGTTGCGGCATAATCCTGGAGCAGGCAGCTTCCTTGTGCCATAGCTTCCTGATGGTGGTGGGGGGCAGCAGCTCCTTGGCCGACTGGCTCTGCACTGTGATTTTGGGAGTAGCTCCTGGACACTCAGTCTAGAGTCTGTTTCTTCAGCTCTTCCCGTGATTCTCTGGGCCATTTAATATGTTACACAAAATCTCTTTCTGCTTAGATTGCCTAACTGAACCCGGATCAATACACAACCCTTGTCATCATTGTTCTTGTAAGTTGCTTGTTGAATTGTTTGCTTTCCCTGCTCCGTGAGGGCAGGTACTAGGCATTCCCTAGCATTATTCCCGGTATGAAACCGGTAGGCAATGAATATGTATGAGTGAATGAACTCTTGGACTGAGTTTTTTAAAGTCCGGCAGGTGTAGCTAGCCTTTTGTTCAATGAATATAAACAAAATTGAAGGAATGGGGATTGTTTAGTCTAGGGTAATAAGTGGTCTGGACATCTGACTTTGGGGCATGTCTGAAGGCCCCGGGGCGGGGTGGGGAGCTGTGGTAGTGGGTGGGTTAGAATGTCTGTGGAAGGAGGCACTGAGCTACCTGTTCCTCATCAAGCTGTAGGGGCGATGCCAGCAGACATCAGTTAGATGGGAGGTTGGACTTGGCATCTTCCAGCAGAAATTCTCTGCTTCTCCCCACTCGTGTGCCCAGCACTGGTCCAGACACTATGTATGGGGAAGCATAAGGGGAGGACCCCCCTGCCTTCAAGGAACAAAAATCTGCCTGGAAGGCTCCCGGGGAGACCAGGTCATTAGGAGTCTAAAGTAGCTGGAGATGAGTGCTCAAAGGGTAGTCCCAGAAGGCTTCCTGGAAGAGGAGGTAATCCAAGAATAGGCAGGTTCAGGTCTAGGTGAGGGGATTGGCCTGAGAGCTTGGAGGACAAGGAACAGAAGGAACAGACCTAAGTACACGCTGTGCTATGACCTTTAAGCTCTCTCTCGTTTATCAGAATGACCCTGAGAGCCTGGACATTTCATAGCCTAATTGTGCTGGGGCACATGGTAGGTTAGTGGCAGGCCCCAAGTTTGAACCCAGGGCTGCCCAACTCATCATGCTGTCTGATTTAGCCACTAGATCATACATTTTACTTATTTATTTGACCCTGAATAACAAGTTGGGAAGTTTTGCTTCAAATGAGTGACGTAAGTGGTGGATGTGAGTACCTTGTTTCCCAAGCCACATGCCGGCCCCGTGGCCTGACAAACAGGAGTGGACTTAGAGGGACAATAGGTCAGAATTTTGCAATGGAGTGTCTGGGAAATGTTGATGGATGAATGAGAATAGAGGTGACTCTTGCCCTGGCCTCTGGTAGGGGGAGTCCTGCAGGCTCCTGCTTACCGGGTTTCCTGACTCAGTTGGTTTTGGAAGGTTTCCTTGCTCTGGCAAGCCCAGGCTCCGCTGGGACGGTGGAGCCTGGCAGATGCACAACTCTCCCCTGCTGGTCCAGCCCTCAGGGCTCAGCATGTGGCTAAATCAGCTGTCCCAGCCGCCTGTGCTGGCTGCCCAGGGCCCTGACGCCGCTGGCCTCTGCCCTTCCCAACCTCCCTCCCACGGGCAGTGACTCGCACAATGGGGACTCAGTAAATATTGGTCCATGAACGGCAGGCTAGTGGTTCTAATTTTGTTCTCTGCTTCTGGGTCACCACTCTTTTTTTTTTTTTTTTTTTTTTAAAGTTTTCTCATCCTGCCTCTCCCAGCGATGTGAGGTTTCATGGGGACAGTATAGTAAGTGGGTCACCAGTTCCAGGTACCCCCACTGCCCTCCTCCCTGCCAGCTCTCCTACGCTGTCAGTGGAAATCTCCCACCCTGGGTGGCCTTTGGCTGAGCCAAAGCCTGAGGCTAAGGTTCTGGGAGTGCGAGCTGGAAGAGGAGAGAGCACATCCTTTTAGGGTATGTGGGAGAGCAGTTAGGAGGGAGGGCCTAGGGAAGCAGGAGAAGAATGGGCCCGTTGAGCCCTGAGACTGTTGGGCAAGGCCGAGGACTTGCTTTCAAACTGTGATATTTGCACTATACTTGGGAGGGAGTTTCATCTTGTCCGAGAGGAGAGTGGCCTCTTGGACAATGTTCATTTGGTGGGCGGGGAGGACCACAGGCTCGGTAGTTTTTCTCAAAGCTTTTTGGACTCCAGAGAGCCTGTAGGGGGGTATGTACTTGAGTACCATGCTGAGAGACTATTGTTTTTCTCCCGGTGTCTATGGGGACTTACACAGAGAACTGTATCTTTGTTAGTTTGTCCATGAGTGCTGGGAGTACACTAATTATTTATAGAACACTTGGCAGTTTGTGTAGTCAAATTATTAATTTTACAGCTTCTAGGTTTTGTCCCATACTTAGAAAGTTCTCCCTAACTCCCTGATTATAAAAAAAATCACCCATGTTTTCTTATATTGTTGTACCTACACAACCCATTGGGACACATCAGTGATGCATTTAAAAAGGTTAAAAACAAAACAAAACAAAACACTCCAAATCCCACCACTCAGAAATAGTCATCACTAATATTAGGTGAACATTATTCCAGACAGCCTTCCAGACATGCTCACAGATAAATGCATACAGAGAAATAGATATAAATACTCCAAAACGTGGGAGCAAATGACAAATTAGGAGATTAGGATAAACATATACATACTACTATATATAAAATAGATAACTAATAAAGACCTACTGTATAGCACAGGGAACTCTACTCAATATTCTGTAATAACGTATATGGGAAAAGAATCTGAAAAAGAATATATATACATATATATATATATATATATTTAACTGATTCACTTTACTGTACGCCTGAAACTAACACAACATTGTAAATCAACTATACTCCAATAAAAATTAAAGAAAATACTCCTATAAAAAAGTATTAAAACTTCCCTGAATGTAACCAAAGAAAAAGAAACTATAGTAAAATTAAAGGAATTATTAAACTATGAAGAAATGTGTCTTTCACAAGAGAGATGATTTCCTAAAAGACCCCAAAAAGGCTAAAAAAAAAAGCTTGTGAGTCACATCTATAATTACTTGTTTCCATTTTAGATGGTATTTATTGACTCTGCTATGAAAAATGAGGACATTAGCTTTTTTTTCTTTTTTTGGCTGTGTTGGGTCTTCGTTGAGGTGCGCGGGCTTCTCATTGCGGTGGCTTCTCTTGCTGTGGAGCATGGGTTCTAGGTGCGCAGGCTTCAGTAGTTGCAGCACGCGGGCTCAATAGTTGTGGCACACGGGCTAGTTGCCCGCGGCATGTGGGATCTTCCCGGACCAGGGCTCGAACCCATGTCTCCTGCATTAGCAGGCGGATTCTTAACCACTGCACCACCAGGGAAGTCCCAGGACATTAGCATTTTCACATTTTTTTCTCGTCTCCTTTCTTTCCATCTCTTGATTGTATTAATTATATTATTAAATTGTCCATGATTATAACATTTAGATTCTGTCCTATAACCGTAATCCCCATAGTTTTTAATTATTTCTTATTTGAAGGGTTTTAATGCTTACCCGTGGTTTTTGCATTCCTGAGCCTTCATTTTATTTTTCTACTAATTAGCTGCATTTCATTATCATGTCATTTTCTTCCCCCCTAGAAAGGGGACTGAAGTCTCTGACTTATTTCATGCTTGAGAATTTCTGCCTGTTGTCTTTACCAATTTGTACGACATCACAGCTGGGAATAATATTCATTGGTTCATATTTTCTTTCTCTCAGAATTATGTAAACACTTGCATTTCTTCTGATGCTAAATGTTGCTATGGAGAAGGTGAGGGCAGTCTGAATTTTCTGCCACTTAAAAGAAGTTTTAGTACATTTCACAGTTTTTGGAAGAAAATATTATGGGACGAGGGAGTTTCTTCTGGATACCTGCAAAAGTCTTCTTTTTAAGTTTGGTAACTTCGCTAGGCAGTGTCCCAGTGTTGAGCCTTCTGCATGAAATTTTTGTGGAGTACAGTGTATTATTGCAATCATCAGATTCTGTTTTTCCTTTCATTTCAGGGAAATCATGTGTTTTTTATCTTTGAACATATTTTTTATTCCAGTCTCAGGTTCTCTACTTCAGGAACACCAGTTATCCTGGCGTTGGTGTCATGTCGTCACTACGTGCTTTAATTTGTCTTTTCCATCCGCATTCACTGTGCTGATCTCAAACCTTTTGTCAGTATCTCTATTTGAAATTTCTGGCAGAATTCTGTTCTCTGTTCATTATAATCTATGTATTAGTTCTTCAGTGATGTTTTGTTGGTCTTTTTTGGGTAAACCTGCATCTCCTTTTGTTTTACAGCCCCACCTCTGAGCTCTGGTTTTATTGTGTGCATGTTCTAATTGAGTTATTCCACAGAGTTGGCAGTTTTGAGGGATTACTGTCTCTGGAGTGATGTTTTCCTTTCCATTGACATCTTTGTCTCTGCATGGTTGGCCTGCTGTTTCTTCTCGTCATATTCATGCTAGTGCCTTTTGCCTCTTTTGGCTCTAAAATAAGGCAGTGACTTTCTTCCCACCACTTTGAGGCTGGTTTGTCCCCCACCCCAGTGACAGCAGTGCCGAGTGCTGGGTATTTATGGCGTGTTCTCTGTAGCCTGAGTTGGGGGTGGAGGGCATGGATCGGGCCTGTGTTCTGCGACTTTGGTGGTGGCCCCGGTGGCGGCCCTGGACTGGGGAGGTGCTGTTGGAGGGGTAGGAGGACCCACTGGAATTGGACAGCTTCCCCAGTTCAGCCTGCAGCCTTGCAGCCCTTATTTCCCTCAGAGAGAGTCAGCCCATTGTTCTTGTTCCCCTGCCACCTTTTTCTTTGTTTCCCAGCACCTTTTCCCACTACTCCCCAGTGGAAGGGCAGGAAGACTTGGCGGCAATCTGCCTCTCTTCAGATCTGGGGCGGTTTAGTGAGAATCCTCCTGGGGCCGGGCCAGGGCTGGGAGACCAGCCACGTGTGGTGCCTCGTGCATTCCTTTCCTTGCCTCTGGTTTGGAAGTTATTATATCAGATTATGTCTCTTTCCTTGTTTGCTTGCTGTGGGTGACTATTTTTTTTTTTTTTTTGGCTTGCTTTTTACTATTTTTTTTTTTAACTCAAAAGTTAGTTATCAGTTGAAGGAAAAATGCTACCATTTCAGTTCTCCATCTTAATTCAGAAATCTTTATTTTTATATAGTGTTTCAACATACCTTATCTTTCTTAGTATTCAAAGAAAGCTCTGTGGATTTGTTTTCCTCTTGCCAATATAAGGAAGGCGACCTAGTGAGATCAGTGAGGTACAGATTGGACTTCTCCCACCAAGCCCAGTGGTCCTTCTGTTGCCAGAGCTGCACTTTTCCTAGTTACCAGCACCCACGGCAGGGAAGACAAAGGCCAGGGTTTTTGAGTCCTCAGGGCCTCCACCTCCACTCTGAGGCCTGGCTTTGTCTTCGGTCTGCAAGTTTCGGGGATTTTTATACACCTCTCCTGAGGTAGGCTCTGGAAGCTGCCCCCTTGGCTCACCCAGACCATGTGTGTCTGTTTTACCCCTCACTGGTTAACCTTTCATGGGGAGTGTCCACCGGGGAGACATTCCTATTAGGCTGGCAGGTCACAGCCTTAGAATGGGGAGGGGCTGGGGGCTGGAGGAAGACCAGTCTATTTGACAGTCTTCTGCAGCAATGAGCTGTGGGGAGAGAGCCCCCAGGGGGGTGGCAGCTGCCTTGTGGTAGTTAGTTGGGTACTGAGAGCACAGGTACCTCAGAGACCCCCTGCTGTCTGTCCCCAAGAGGAATATAAGAGAACTTGATGCCTCTTTTTACATCCTTTGGATTTCAAGTGGGGAGGAGACAGTTGAGGAGAAGGCTTAAGATGATTCACTAAGGCCAGTGAGTAGTGCAGCCAAGGACTTCGGGAGCCATCATTCATGTCACTATAGCCTCTCCTTTTCCCCTGCCCCCTCACCTGCACCTCCTTATCCACCCCTCTGACCCCCGTGGTCATTCTCTAGTGTGGACCATCAGTCTTTTCTCAGTTTTAACTGAAGTGCTTTGCAAAAGCCCAATTCAGATTGCCCTTGCACACACGCCACGCCTTGGCCTGCCGCTGACTAGCATCGCAGCTGAAGAGTTCGAGTCTTCCCATTCACTGTGCTCCCACATAGCCCGTGCTTTGAGGGGGCGCAGAGTAGGCATAGGGTGCTGCACAGAGGAGGTAGGGTCCCAAACACATCCTTTGCCCATTTCCCGTGACTTACCAGTTGGCCTTGGAAACCGCTGTGCCTCAGCCATGTTTGTCTCTGGAGCATTAGATCTTACCTTCCGCGTTCCATTCCTCGGCCCAGAGGAATCCGAGAGGGAGAACGGTGGGCTGTCTGGCCAGCTCGTGGTCAGGGAAAGGAGTGGGTGTTGGGAGGCCCAGCGGCTCCCAGGCCCCCCGGGTCTCTGTTGCCTGTTCTGCTCACATCAATGTCCAGTCCCTGGACCAAGCATCACGGAAAGTCACTACTCTGTCCCCACGAAGAGAAGTAAATGTTTGCTCATCTCTGAGACAGGGGGTGGGCATGGAAAAAATGCAGCACGGTAAATATAAGAGTAAAGTTATGTCCACGGGACAGAAGTGCCACTTCCAGAATGAGATATTTCTGAGCCAAGTGAAGGGACCACAGGCAGGTGGAATCTGATTTAGGAGCCTCCAAGGTAGGAAGGCACTTCTGAAGCTCCACAGAGGGTCCAGAGCAAAAGCATCTCCTGTCGACTCTCACCTCACCCCGCACCCGACCCCGCCCTGGGGAGGGTTGGGTCTGGCGCCTTGAAGACAGACTTAAGGCACTAAAATAATTTACTTCTTGGAACCTGAGCCAGGTGAACAAAGGGGTGGAGAAGACTCCAGCTTCTCTTTAGTCTGGGAGCCTGGTCCTCTGAGCCAACAGCATACTCGAGCCTTTGTCTGTCGGCAGCTTGTTTTTAATGCCTGGCCCCTTGGGCTCTTCTTACTCCTCCTGGAAGGAAGGTGGCCTTGAGGGCAGCTGGCTCAGCTCCCCGGGGGGGGGGGGAACGGCCCACCCGGGGCCGCCCATTTCCATGGACTTAATAGAACGGGCTTGGGCTTCCTCCTGCAGCTGGAGCTGGAGGCAAGGACCCCTGCCCAGCCTCACCATCCCGCTGCTCCGGAGCTGTATGTGTCCTCTTCCTGTCTTCTTTCTCTCCTCCAAAGAATCCCTTATAAACTTTCTTTTTTTCCCTAAGAATGACTTACATCTCCTTTGGAGCACAAAGCTCCCCTTTCATGTCTGCCAAAAAAGCCAGGGTCACTTGGATTTGAAGTGTCTTTAACGTGTCCAGGATCCCCGGACCAGGACTCCTTACCGCCCTCCAGCTGTTTCTAGATTCTCCTCTGCCTCTCCGGGGTGGGGTGGCGTGGGCGTCCTGTCTGGAGTGCGGGCCAGGCGGGAGGGCTCCGCCCCACCCACTCCCAGCTGCCGGCGGAGGGGCTCAGGGGCCCCTGGGTCACTGAAGAGCACACGCGGAGTCGATGCTTACCTTGACGCGAATGCCTGCCCGGGTACAGCTGTAAGTACCCCAGGTGTCTCGGCCTTGAAGTGTTTTTGCGTGTCTCTTGTTTGTGAGTGTTCTGAAGTTGCTGCAGATGAATTTGATTGCTTGTTTTGTTGAAGTGATTCTGCAGAGGGAACCCTGTAACACAGCCTGTCTGTGTTACACACTTGGGGGGTTTCCTCCACAGGTCTTCAGGGCATCTTACGCCTAGATTTGGGGTGCCTGCTGGGACTGGTAGAAACTGGGGTGGATCTGCCCAGAGACACGCGGGCTTTGGTGGCTTCTGCATGGGACCTGGGGCATATATGTGTGTGTCTCCACACAGAGGGGACAGTGGCTAAGAGTGCCCTGACTTTAGTGTCGTTCAGACCTGGCTTCAGTTCATGAAAAATTCGATTTCTGGTCTACTTGCTGGTCATGGACCACGTTCCCTAATCCCCAAACCCCAGTTTCCTCATCTGTTATGTGGGGATAAATGTCCTGCCTTCTCTTAAAGGAATCAGTGAGTGTCAGGTGCTTCAAGTAAGGTCACACTGGGACTGCTAGCTGCTGTCCCCATCTCTTTGCCCCCCCTTTCCTAAACCCATGCAGCCCTCCTCCCTTTTGTTTTAACAGTACAGCACACGCCTTAGACAAGTCACAGTGTGGTCGGGCGGAGAACAGCTTTCTTTGTACAGTGGAGTTTAGCTGTTTTGGATAAGATCCACCCTACTCACTATAGGTTAACTTTTGGGTCTTGGTGGAGATTTGAGAGTTTTTAGTCTCCAAGTAACACTTGTACAGACTATCGTTTTGGCTGATGCCTAATCCATTCATTTGTGTGACTCAAAGTATATTCACTGAAGAGTGATGGTATGAACGTCTCCAGATTCTGTGCGTGCCCCATGTGTGGAACCTAAAGCCTGGAATGTCCCGGGTATGCTTGTGGTGGGGGACCTGTGCGATGTAGGCGTGGAGTAAAGTCGGCCACTATGCTTCCATTGGTAGCTTAATATCTGAGAGGGAGTCAAAGTGGAGGAACCCTGCCAATTACAAGTCTTATAATAATCATAGCCATGTTTTATCGAGTGCTTTCTTGAGTCTAGTCCATTGCCAAAGCTCATGTCGTTAAATCTTCACAAGAGTCCAATGAGGTGGGTACAAATTTTATAGATGAGAAAACGTAGGTGCGGAGAGAGAGGCTACGTAACTTGGCCAAGGTCACTTCTGGGAAGCAGCAGTGTGGAAATTCAAGCCAGGTCTTCCTGACCCTAAAGGCCATGGTACGCTCTATCACCGCTCTGGGTGACTGTAGAATGTTGACTCTGGTTAAATAACTTGCCCAAGATCACACAGCTGGTAAACGGCAGAGTCAGGATGCAAGTAAGCCTGCTCTTAACCACTTTGCTCTGGTTCCTCTGTCCCAGGCAAGGTCCGGGAGATGGAGTGATCCATGTGAGGCATCATGCCAGAGCCCCGGGTGCCCCGGGGAGGCATGGGAATAACTGCAGTGCCTGGGCTCCTGGGCCTGGATTAAATAGGAGGCTCATTTTCCCCTCCTGGTATTTGTTTATTCACAAATTAAATTATAACTATACTAAGGGAAATGATTAACAAAAGAAAAAAATCATCCATCCTGCTACTGGAAGCTTTCATTTTTTTCTCTGTTCCTTCTCGGTTCTTAACTCTGATTACATAATTGTTCTGCTTCTTTATTTAACATTAAACTCACGATTCTCCTTTTTATAGCTGCATACTATTGCATGAAATTGATATAATCCACTTGACCACAACACATCTTTCTGCCAATAGCCTTTTTATTTTTGGATTGCTTCTCTTAGTGTAAATTCTAGAAGTAGAGTTATTAAAGGATTTAAATACATTTATTGTCATATAACTTGTTCAGAGTCATATTATGTATACAGCCCCCAGAAGTATGTTATTCCATTGTTTAACCTCACTAACATTTGGTTTTATATCTTTTTTAAAAAATGTGTTTTGCTATTTTAATAAGTAGCAAAGTAGCACCCTCCATCTTTTTTTTTTTTTTTTTAAATAAATTTATTTATTTATTTATTTTTAGCTGTGTTGGGTCTTAGTTTCTGTGCGAGGGCTTTCTCTAGTTGCGGCAAGCGGGTGCCACTCTTCATTGCGGTGCGCGGGCCCCTCACTATCGCGGCCTCTCTTGTTGCAGAGCACAGGCTCCAGTCGCGCAGGCTCAGTAGTTGTGGCTCACGGGCCCAGTTGCTCCGCGGCATGTGGGATCTTCGCAGACCAGGGCTCGAACCCGTGTCCCCTGCATTAGCAGGCAGATTCTCAACCACTGCGCCACCAGGGAAGCCCCCTCCATCTTTTAAATTTGTATTCTTAACAAACCAGGGAGACTGAGTATTTTTCATGTTGGTTCCCTAATTTAGGTAGTATAGAAATAATCCTTTGGCGTGTTTGATGGTGTATATT
The DNA here is from genome assembly GCF_028564815.1 of Eubalaena glacialis. NCBI lineage: Eukaryota > Metazoa > Chordata > Mammalia > Artiodactyla > Balaenidae > Eubalaena > Eubalaena glacialis. The sequence continues at coordinate 109,165,599 of NC_083724.1, forward strand.
TTTCCCAGTCTGTTTTTTATCCCCCCTCTTTAAGTGGTAGTGTTCAGGTTTTTTTTTTAGATTTTCCTTTGGAGAATTTCAAACATATACAAAAGTAGAGAGAATAGTATCATGGATTCCCACCTACCCATCACTCAGTTCCAACAATTATCAACTCATGCCCAGTCTTGTTTCATCTATACTCTAATGCAAATATCCACTCCTTGGTTATTTTGAAGCAAATCCCAAGTAAGATATTTAATCCATGATGATTTCAGTATCTCTAAAAAGGTAAAGACTTTAAACACCCATAGTTTTTCTATACTTTTTTCTTTTCAAATTTGGTCAAACCTATTGAATTTGTTCTTATTTTATTTTCTGTTTCAAAAGAAGGATTTTTCTCAAAAGCTAGGCAGAGGCATTAGAGAAGGAGTGAAGGGTCAGTTTTGATACCAACTGGATTCAGAGTCTGAAGAGAGACCCTCGGGTTTGGAGCGCAGCTGACGGGTCTGGTGTGGAAGGAGAGGATGGGTGTCCTAAGCCTTGCCCTCACCTGGCCTTCTCCTCTTGCAGCCTCACCTGTCACCATGAAGCTGCTGCACCCAGCCCTCCCCAGCTGCCTCCTGCTGGCTCTGCTCGGCGTGTGGACAGCTGCTCCTGAGGCTCACGCTGTATCCGTGGGGACACCCGCCATCAGCGCAGCCTCTTTCTTGCAGAACCTCATGCATCGCTACGGGGAGGGCGACAGCCTCACCCTGCAGCAGCTGAAGGCCCTGCTCAACCACCTGGATGTGGGAGTGGGCCGGGACAACGTCTCCCAGTCCATGCAGGGACCGAGGAACCTCTCGACGGTAAGGCTCCTGGCTCTGCCCAGCACCGTCTCTGTCCTTTCAAGGTTCCCAATCTAGTTGGGGGCAGGTGAGCCTTGATGACAGAGCAGAGGGGCCACTTCTTCCCCCACGGTCGGGATCAGCTAGTCTGAGTCTCCAGCAGCGCCTCCCGACCTCCTACATGGGTGTTTTGAAGCCCTTAGCAAAGGGCAGCCATGAAGCAGGGGCTCTTAGCCCTCCAGACCCTTCCTCAGAGCTGCACTGGGATCTCCTGGAACTGCTGGTAAGCTGGAGCTCCCGGGTCAGCTAATATTTCTAATAGAGTTTCTGCAAAGCCCTTTGCCCATTATCCTAGGTGAGCCTCAAAGTACCTCTACATGCAGGTGGCAGATCTTCATTATATCCTGTATATACTGAGATACTAAGGGACCCACAGTGAGTTCTGGAGGGACCAGGATTAAGACTCAGGTATTTTGGCTCCTGGTTCTCTGTTCTGTCTTCCATATCATCTTGGCTAATCAGAGTCTGAGGCTGCGTGTGGCAGCCAAATATAAGTCAGCCAGCAACGTCTTTATCTATCTACTTTGTTCCCTGTGCTGAGTGTTGTGAGAAATAGAGAAAAATGAGTCATGTTTAGGGAGTTTACTGTTAAGATGGGGAGCTCAGCCAACCAAGAACAGAGTTAACTGATATTCAAATGAAGCGCTAGATGCTGTGGCTTGGATAGTCATTACAGGATTCAGAAATGAGAGAAGCGGGTGAGTGTGCACTAGATGGTCAAGGAAGCTTCTGTGTGGGGCGTCCTGGAGCTTCGCCTTGAAGGAGAGCAGAGTTTGGAGAGACCGAGTGGCCGGGCTGTGGGGGGCCATGTGGCGTGTATGCAGAACCACGGGGGCGTGGTGCACGTCTGAGTCAGAGGGGCGGCTGCCTTGGGGGGCTCGTGCAGCCTGACCCCAGAGGCCTCCCGGCTCAGCAGCAGAATCTTGGGGTCACCGAGTCCAGCCCCCAGCATTTTTTTTTTTTTTAAGATTTTTTTGATGTGGACCATTTTTAAAGTCTTTATTGAATTTGTTACAATATTGCTTCAGTTTTATGTTTTTTGGTTTTTTGGCCACGAGGCATGTGGGATCCCAGCCTCCCTGACCAGGGATTGAACTCGCACCCCCTGCATTGGAAGGTGAAGTCTTAACCACTGGACCCCAGGGAAGTCCCAACCCCCAGCTTTGTAGGCCCAGAAACCCTCACTCGTCGGCACTCCCAGAGAGCTGGCTCCCTCAGAGACAAGAGCCACGTAAAACCAAACTCAGCGAAAGACCGACGTGTAACTGTCTAATTAGAAGTAAAATGGCAGTGTTTCACGGGAACGGTGTGTGAGAACCACTTAACCTGATGCCTCCCAAGGGAACTGAGAGCTCATGCCCACTGGGCAGCCCACACTTGCTCCATGGCAGACCTTGAGTCTTCAGATTTCCCCCGCTTCCTTCCCCAATCTCTGCCAACACATCCTGCAGGCTGGGGACATTACTGTATATGGTCCAGGAGACTACTGTTCCCCTTAGACACCTGTGCTCAATAGCTCTGGAGAAGTATGTGAAATCTGCATTTTACTGTAATAGCTCCCTGGGCTGTTGTAATGTGGCCAGATTTGGGATCTGGGAGAAGCTGTATCTTCAGGTATGCACACAGAGGCATGTTTCCCAGAAACCACACCCTGGTCATAATGATTGGAATTCGGTTGTTCCCAGAACTTCTGGGTAGCCATTTACAGATGGGTGAGCGGAAGGTATGTATGGGTGGCTGATCTCTAAGATTACTTATCAGTCTTTCAAGTTTAGGGACCACTTTGCTCTCATCCTTGGAAATTAGTCTGCAGGTTCCGTGAAATTTGAACAGTTGCATCTTCTATTTTCCGTCTGGGAAGGCTCATCAGGGACAAGGTGTGACTTTGTGTCCTAAGAGGCTTTCTGCCCCTCCCACTTGGTTTCAGTGCTTCAGTTCTGGAGACCTCTTTGCTGCCCACAACCTCAGCGACCAGTTGCGGATTGGGGGGCGTGAGTTCCAGGAGTTCTGCCCCACCATCCTCCAGCAGCTGGATTCCCGGGCCTGCTCCTCCGAGAACCAGGAGAATGAGGAGAACGAGCAGGCGGAAGAGGGGAGGCCCAGCTCAGTTGAAGGTGAGCCGGCACGGGAAGGCAGGGCCTGGTCCGTGCTTGTCTGCACGAGGACCGCTGGGCTGATCAGATAGAGCTGCCCACTGAATGTTTGACCGGTTATCATCCTCTTATCATCGTCGGGAGGGGCGAGTTGGAGTAATGACTATACCGGTATCTCGTGTGCTCCCAAGACCGGTCCAGCACATTGCCAGGCCAGGCAGCGTGGCTGGTGAGCGTGCCGTCGTGGGGCTTTTGGACCAGCCTCGAGGTGCTCTTTTTGGTCACTTTTCCGTTTTGGTTTTTATTAAACTACCAGGGGGCCAACACCTTGATTTTTGAGTTTAGCATTTAAGGCCTTTCACAGTCTGCCCTCAGCCCACTTCATCCTCTTCCCCCTCCCCTGCCTGGTACCCCTGCTCCAGCCACAGTGGTTCACTGTGGCCTGTGTGTGCACACGGCTCCCTTGGACCTGGATCGACCTTCTGCAGTCCTGTCATGCTGGTGTGAGCGGCCTGGCACTTGGTACCTAGCATGTGCCACCTGTGTCACACCCCACGTCGTTTCCTGCTGTCGTTATTTAACTCCTATGGTCTATAGCCTTTCACGTTTTCATCTGCCCCTCCGTCTGAAAGGTAAGCTGCTTTTGGATAGCAGCTTTGGTGTATATTTTTAGGCTTCTCCACAGCACCCAGCAAGAGGTGGACTCAACAAGCATTTACTGATGGGTTGGCGGACCTCTGTCTGCCCCGATTGCCGCTGAGTTCAGAACGGGCTGCCCCCCGGCAGCAAGAGTACCTCCACCCTCAGTAATGGAGGCCCTCGTCTGTTCTTGTTCCTCCACAGTGTGGGGCTTTGGTTTCCTCAGTGTCTCACTGATTAACCTGGCCTCTCTCCTGGGAGTGCTCGTCCTGCCGTGCACTGAGAAAGCGTTTTTCAGCCGTGTGCTCACTTACTTCATCGCCCTGTCCATTGGAACGCTGCTGTCTAACGCGCTCTTCCAGCTCATCCCAGAGGTGCAGTAGCAAAGAAGCGTGCGCGTCCTCTCTCCCTGGGGCGTCCCCGCCCCGCCCCTGTGCTCCAAGGCACCTGACAGCCGCCACCTGAACCATTAACTTCTTCCTCATGTCAAGGGATGCAAATGACTTCTGCCTCTGGATCTCAAGGGCCTCCTCTCACTCCTGGGGGCACCCAGGTTTGCCTCTGGCCTCTTCAGGGGATGTCAGATGCAAGGCTCTCAGCACTTGTCCCCCATGCTGGGGACCTGTCAGCCTCATTCCCCAGTCAGTGCCTTTCCTAAGCCCTGTCGGCAGGGCTGGAAAGGAAAGCAGCTGGTGGTGGCTATCCCTGCCCTTGGTCCTCCGGACCCCCCCTCTGTTCTAAGTAGAGGACCTGGCCGTACTCAGATGTGGCCACCAAGAGATGATCCACCTGGAATGAGGTGGAAAGAAAGAGGTTACCGACTGAAAAGTTGTATTGACCTAGAAAGTACGTGATCCTTTTTTTTTAAGCAGGCCCTAATCCACAGTATAGAGGGCCAAACACAGAATCAAGACTATTTAATGAAAAAAGCGAAATCAAAATTACCAAATAAAGGAAAGGGACCCACCGTTCTTCACACCTTGCATCTTGACTTTTTCCTGATAGGACTGACTTCCTGGCACCCTTACTTGACTGTTCTGAAATGTTTGTTGATTTTGTTCTTTAATTGTAACCACTGAGGAGCTAAAAAAAATAAGACCCAAGGTGACAGTCTGCCCACCTGTCAGCTCAGGCAAGGACGTGCAGTGGGGCGATGGGTGATGTGTGGACCTTCTTTGAGAATGTTGATGGCCGCCTTCCATAGGCAGCTGCCTGCCCTTTCCCAATCAAAAGACTCTATGGGATGCCCAGCCTTGCCTTGCCTGTTCCCTCTTCATGATGAGGGGAGAAATCTGGTTTAAGGTGAACCATCTTGATGCTATATCAGAATTCCACATGAATCTAGCAAGCACTTCTCAGGGCAGGCCTCATCTTGGGCTACTTTTTTTTCAGCTCCAGAAATTAAATTTATTAATTTTTTTTCAAGATTGGAAATGAAGTGCTGTGTTGCCTGTTGAATGGGAATACAATAATGGTACATACTCCGCCCCTGGGCTCACAGGGGAGGCCTCATCCTGGCTCACTTTTGTCCTGCCCGGAGTGTGTGACACTGGGAAATGGTAGAGGAAATATTTTTCGACGGGGTGATCTTGGAACTCTCTTCTCTACACTGCAGCCCTCTCAAAGCAAATGGAAACAAACAAATAAAGCAAAACCTGAGGGAGTTCCCTGGTGGCCTAGTGGTTAGGATTCCAGGTTTCCTGTGCCATGGCCCAGGTTCATTCCCTGGTCGGGGAACTGAGATCCTGCAAGTTTCGGGGCATAGCCGAAAACAAAAACAAAAAACAAAACAAGGTCATAGGAAAAAAAAAAAAAAAGGCAACAAAACCTGAGATGTTAAGAGAATGGATTTTGTGGCCATCGGGCCTTACTTGTCCGTCCCTTCTGCCCTGCACGTCCGACTTTGTTGAGTCCTGCACAGAGCAGACTGGGTGCGGGGAGTGTCCCATGTGCCTGCATAGCGAGGGTCAGACGTGCCAACACGGCAGCCCAACGATCGATCAGTCTCTTCCCCTTGCTCTGGTTTCCTGTTCCATAGAGCTCTCGAGTCCAAAGTCTGCTGCGCAGCCCCTGGCTAGGCCTGAGCACACCTCGGCTACGGGCCAAGACAGGACCTGCCCTGCCAGGCACAACAGCTAGCAGGTGGGACTCAGCCCCCAGGCAGCAGGGGCGAGAGACGCGGGGTTCCAAGGCCACCTCGAGTTCCTCCCCGTTACTCCTGAGCTGATTGAAGGAAATTCCATCGGACTTGAATCACTAACAAATGTTCTGTTTCTCTCTCCCTCCCTGCTTGTCTCTCTGATTTTTCTTGTTTTGCCTCCTTTGTTAATATCCACCAAAACCCCCTCCCACTCTACCTCCCGCCCTCTCCACCGCTCTCCCTGAATGGCGGCTGCTGTGCCGTGGGGCGTTCGCCCTTGTCCCTGTCCTGGGTGGGGCTGGCTCCCCCTCCCCGGCAGTCTGGGGGTACGGTCTCCTCTGTGTGACCGTCATCTCCCTCTGCTCCCTGATGGGGGCCAGCGTGGTGCCCTTCATGAAGAAGACTTTTTACAAGAGGCTGCTGCTCTACTTCATAGCTCTGGCGATTGGAACCCTCTACTCCAACGCCCTCTTCCAGCTCATCCCCGAGGTATGGCAAGCCAGGGCCCTTGCACAGGAGCACGCCGCCTCCTGGGGGATGGCGGGACACAGTGGGAGGGCCCTCCGTCTCCACAGAAGGCCTAGAGAGGAGGTCCTCTCCTTTTGGAAAGTGAAGCTAGGACGTAGGCACGAGCGAGGAGAGGCAGGTTAGAGAAGGTTTGAGAGCTGGTTCAAATCCCAGCTCCACCGGCCACAAGTTCTGTGCCCTTGGGCAAGTCACCTGACCTCTCTGTGCTTCCGTTTCCTCATACGTAAAACGGGAAGAGTAATAAGGGCGGACCTCAGGGTGATGCCGTGAGGGTTACGTGAGTTAATGTTTCTTAAACACCTGGTGCTCACTATCTGTTGGGTGAAGAGAGGTAGTGTAGTTAGGTCACATTATGGCTCCCAATTTGGAGCTTTTGGCACCAAAAACAGAATCCGTAGGTCTCAATGAAAAGCTCACTTCTCCTCCGTAGGGCATTAAATTCTAAAGACAATCTGTCTTTTGCATCAGAAAATAAGCTAGAGAGGTATGAGGATTAAATAATGAGCTCCTAATCCATTGAAGGGCCTTTATATAATAGGTGTGCAGTAAAGTTTTGCTGTTGGCAAAAAAAAAAAGAAGAAGAAAAGAAAGAAAATACGCTAGAGAGAACCCACCAGTCTGGCCTCACACATGTTGATGGCACCTTTGCCCCTTCGCCTGGGCTAACCAGGAAACCCTTCATGAGAGGGGAGGAGCCCAGTGTCTGTAAGGCTTAGCAGGGCCTTGGAGGAGTTTCTGATCCCGTGTGGTCTCTGCGTAGACCTGCTGATGGCAGGAATCCTGAGGCGCTTCACTGTGGGTAGTCTGACAGGCCTGGATGAGCCGGAGGTGAAGCAGAAAGATGACGCCCCGGGCTCCTTATAGCACTTTGTTTTCCAAGATGCGGTTTTGTGTTTTCTGAGTTGATCCTTAGATCACCTCTGTGATGTGTAGGAAACAAGGAATGTTGTACCCATTTAACAGATACAGAATCTGACCTGCACAAGAGCTCATATCTTAGTGCTTTTTGTGGAGAACTGTTAGTTACCTCTTTTCACTCCACTTTTCCTTAAGATGATTTGACTCTCCTGGAAAGTTGGCCAGAATGAGTAATTTCTATTCTAGAACTTGACCTTTAATGTCTCTTAGAAAACTACACTAAGAGATTGCATTTCGTCCCTTTAAAATAGAAAAGAAAAACACTTAGCTTTTAAGCAGCCCGGAGTTCCTGGTACTGATGGTCTTTTATCTGGGACCCATTCATGAGAAGGCTGGCGTTTATTCGAGAGGCCCATTTCCTATCGGAAAGCTTAGGAGCAGGTCAGCAGACACTTTCCCAAGGCCCCCCTGCACAAGTCAGGAGCATCATCAAGAATGCAATTCTCCTGATTTCTACTCCTGTCTGCTTCCCAATGGAGTCTTTTTTCTTTCTTCCTTTTGGCCATAATAAGTGAAGTTTCCAGAAACCAAGACAAAACCCCCAAAATTGACACATGCAGTCACCCAGTCTGCTTTCTTGGTTTTGTGGTCACTGGGAGGTCTGCGGTCAGGAAGATGCCGCAATTCTTACTATTTAACTGGACAAAGGATTTCCCATTTTAGAAAGTATAACTGTACCATCTCCCTGTGTGTTTACAGGCAGATCAGCCAGGAACGCTATATAACGATGAAAACAAACACGAGTGTCTCCTCCTTAAAGATGGAATCTGCCGGCAGAGTCTGCCCTTGTAGCAGAGCACCAGGAGAAATGAAGACAGAATCCTCATTAAAAGTAGAAAGCCACATCCAAGGCTGTTCTTCCTGAGAGTAAAATTCTAAAGACTATTTGTCTTTTGCATCAGAAAATAAGCTAGAAAGAACCCAGCAGGTCTGGTGATGTGACATTAGGGAAACATCAAGGGCTAGATTTTTGCTGGAAAGGGATTGAGTACATGGCAGAGTTATCCCGGCCTCTTCCTTTCCTAGAGTCAAGTGGTTAAAGAGATGAGAGGGGACCAGTGAAGATTTTTCTATATTCTTAAACTCATTTTTTTTTCTTGGGTCCACAGGCTTTTGGTTTCAACCCTCTGGAAGATTATTATGTCTCCAAGTCTGCAGTGGTGTTTGGGGGCTTTTATCTCTTCTTTTTCACAGAGAAGGTCTTGAAGATGCTTCTTAGGCAGAAAAATGAGGTGAGGCCTAATCGTTGGTAAAAAGAAGCGCCTCTAGGGAGAGCATCCATCTCAGAAATGTGTCCGATAGTGGTGTTACCTCAGTGCCAATCCAGTGAGCTTACCTGGATCCTCCCGCTGTGGATTCAAACCCACAAACTATTTCCTGAGTAGCTATCTCACTTCACCTCAGGAGGGTATTAGCAGTGGGTGAGGGCGAATCATCAGCCATGCGAGGAGCAGCTCTAAACGCTCTTTGCTGTGCCTCCTGGCAGGAATGAGTGTTGGCCCTGAGGTCACTCCTCTGAGGTCCGTCCCATGGCAGCACCACATGCCCTTCGATTCAGCTTTCTCCAACACCTTGCCCTAGGTTTCTGTCCTATTGCCTGCTTGTGTTTTCTTGGATGGTGGGAACGAGGTCTTCCCGGTGCTTGGAGCTCCTGCTGGTTGGGTGGTTTTGGTGAGCGTTGCACGGACCCAACCCCTCCCTGTGGTCCCTCCAGCATCATCATGGACACAGTCATTATGCCTCTGAGACGCTCCCTTCCCAGAAGGATCAGGAGGAGGGGGTGACGGAGAAGCTGCAGAACGGGGATCTGGACCACATGATTCCTCAGCGCTGCAGTGGCGAGCTGGACGGAAAGGCCCCTGTGATGGATGAGAAGGTCATCGTGGGCTCCCTCTCTGTCCAGGTCAGTGGGCCATCCACTGCTGGGCAGGCAGGGGCCCTTAAGCGGTAATGGCCTTGATGACTCGGGCCTACCTTGAAGGTCCGTCGTCCACCCTTTGACAGGGGGGCTTTCTTGCAGGACCTGCAGGCTTCCCAGAGCGCCTGCTACTGGCTGAAAGGTGTCCGCTACTCTGACATCGGCACACTGGCCTGGATGATCACCCTGAGCGACGGCCTCCATAATTTCATCGATGGCCTGGCTATCGGTGCCTCCTTCACCGTGTCTGTCTTCCAAGGCATCAGCACCTCGGTGGCCATCCTCTGCGAGGAGTTCCCACACGAGCTAGGTAAGTGTGCTGACACCCCGCCCCCCAGCCCCCTCCGCTTGTGCCGACTCCTCCCCCCACTTCAGAACACACATTATCATTAACTAACACATTGTCTATGCTATGTGAAATCCAACCACTAATTCTCAACAGCTGAATTAATAATTGAAAATTGATCATTGGACGGGACTTCCCTGGCTTTCTAATGGTTAAGACTCCACGCTTCCACTGCAGGGGGCACGGGTTCAACCCCTGGTCAGGGAGCTAAGATCCCGCATGCCACACATCATGGCCAAAAAAAGAAAGAAAGAAAGAAAATTGATCTTTGGAAATGATGGCATTTTTTACTGGGATGGTTGTTTCCCCATAGTCCCACAACCTGTGGCTGTTTCCTCACCTCTACACTGGGCTTAATACTGGTACCTACCTCATTGATTTATCGTAAGAAACAAAAGGAAAAAATAGTGAAAAGGACTTACTGCGTGCCATATACTATTCTAAGTGCTCAATATAGGTTATCTCTTATATCCTATTCATCTTCCACAGGCTGAGATGTATGTTAGAAGTCTGGTCGGTAGAAGAAATAGATGAACCAGGGGTTGGAAGGTCCTTGGTTTTATCAGAGGGAGAGTGTAAACTAGACTTTTTGGAGGCTCAGACACTCAAGGTCATGTCCTGGCTTTGACACTTATCGGCTTGTGACTTTGGGCAAATTACTTTAACTTCTCTCAGTCTCAATTTTGTTTTCGAAAAGTACCATTCATTGCAGTTTTGAGGAAGGAAGCTCCTTCTGTTTCACCATCAATCAAAAGAGAAATGAGGCCATTGCTAGATGGTTTTCCCTTTTGAAAATCCTGTGCATTGTGTTCAGCCTCTAGGCTGGATGTACACTCCCAGCCTCACAGGTGGAGACAGCCCCTTGGCGTGGTGGTGAAGGGGGCCCTAGTCTTGTCACCGTGATCTCCAGTCTGGGGCCATCTTGATTTTCACCCACACTCCATCCAGCGTTTAAGCATGTCCTCATCAAGTTGTGTGTCCCACGACCTAGTATGAATCTTCTGTCCACACCCTCCCCTCTTGTTGTCCCCACCATAGGAGACTTTGTCATCCTGCTCAATGCCGGCATGAGTATCCAGCAGGCTCTCTTCTTCAACTTCCTCTCTGCCTGCTGCTGTTACGTGGGCCTGGGCTTCGGCATCTTAGCTGGCAGCCACTTCTCTGCTAACTGGATCTTTGCCCTGGCTGGAGGAATGTTCTTGTATATTTCTCTGGCTGATATGGTAAGTTTCCATAGTTTTAATACCTTGTAGGCAAAACTGGATCGGGTTATGAAATTCATTGGATTGGGAGGACAGCTAAGGGGCATTAGTTAGTTTTGTTTTTTTTTTTTTTAATAAATTTATTTATTTATTTATTTTTGGCTGCATTGGGTCTTTGTTGCTGTGCGCGGGCTTTCTCTAGTTGCGGCGAGCGGGGGCTACTCTTTATTGCGGTGCGCAGGCTTCTCGTTGCAGTGGCTTCTTTTGTTGTGGAGCACAGGCTCTAGGCACGCGGACCCTAGAGCTTGTGGGCTCAGTAGTTGTGGTTCGTGGGCTCTGGAGCTCAGGCTCAGTAGTTGTAGCACACGGGCTTAGTTGCTCTGCGGCATGTGGATCTTCCCGGACCAGGGATCGAACCTGTGTCCGCTGCACTGGCAGGCAGATTCTTAACCGCTGAGCCACCAATAATAACTTTATTGAGGAATCAAGTCACATGCCACACGATTTGTAAATAACAGTGTACTGTTCAATGCCTTTTAAGGGAACATTAAATTTTAAAGGATGAAAGGCCTATGTTCCTTTAGCATATGTCGTTAAAGAAAATGATGTATCTCAACTCCAGGGTCCTTACTTTAAGTATTACAGAATAGAGACTTATAGATAAAGAATGGGGGAGGGAGGGAAGGAAGGAGAGGAAATTACCCATAATTATTCTCCCCCAAAACAACAACACTTGGGTTTGTTTCTTTTTCATCTCAGTGCCTTGTGTTTGTTTTTAAGTAACTCTAATCACATGGAGTACCCAATTTTATATCCTAGTTTCTTTTTTTTTTTTTTTTTTTTTTTACTTAATACATCCTAGACATTTTTCATGTTGCATACTCTTTAAAAGCATCCTTTTCTCATTAGCAGTAGTATTTGGTGAGAGGATTTACCTTCTCCAGAACAAGAATTGCTGGTTCAGGAGGGATGCGTGGTTTGAGGTTTTAATATGTATCGCCAAATTGCTTTCTAAAAAGCTTACCCTTCTTTAATTTACATCATTAGCAGTGTCTGAAAGTGTACATTGTACCCGCTAACATTTGGTATAACCATTTAAGTAGTTTTGTGTTTGCTAGTTTAATACCTGATTTGTTGCATCTTTCTAACTAACAAGGTTGATTTCCTTCCTTGTTGGCATGATGTGTTCTTTGGCAGGTTTGCATGAATTATTTTCCATATCCTCGGAAAGCAGTTTTTTGTTTTTGTGTTTTTTTTAATATTTATTTATTTACTTGGTCATGCTGGGTCTTAGTTGCAGCAGGCGGGCTCCTTAGTTGTGACATGTGGGATCTAGTTCCCTGACCAGGGAACGAACCTGGGCCCCCTGCATTGGGAGCGCGGAGTCTTAACCACTGCACCAGCAGAGCAGTCCCGGAAAGTAGTATTTTTGATGAGATGATGAGAGCACTGACCACCATGGTCCATCCTCAGCCCATGGAAACATCTTAGATTCTCTCCTCCGGTGGGTGGCCCTCCCTGGGGTTAGGGTATTTTTGTCACCTGCCTTGCTGGCCAGCAGCTAGAGGCCTTGAGTCATGGCAATGCTTAGTTCCATTCTCTGGCCCCTTACATGGTTGCTGAGTTTCCCAAACAAGTGACAACGTTCTGATAGCAAAAAGACCTTTTGAAGTGTTTTTAAAGATCACAGTAATTTTTATCAAAGTGGTTATTTTTAGTCTGCATCTAAACACATCCAGGGTTACATGCATGTATAGTACTTTGTTTCACTTCCATAGCTGTAAAGTAGTGGTAACCATCTTGGAGAAAGGCTCTAACGTTTAAGTTCTAGAAGTTATTGCTGTTGATTTTCTTTGTAAACCAATCGTATATTATATATCTTTATTATAATCGTATATTTATACTAATGATTATGGTGGCCTTATAATATAAAAATATAATAATAGTAAATGTTGTAATAATTGTTAGGTAATATATATATGACTGAACTGTCCTGCACTTAAAGGTTAAGAAGGAACTGCAACTCTCGTGTTTTCTTCTTCTTCCTCAGTTCCCTGAGATGAACGAGGTCTGCCAAGAGGATGAAAGGAAGGGCAGTGTCTTGATCCCCTTTGTCATCCAGAACCTGGGCCTCTTGACTGGTTTCGGCATCATGCTGGTCCTCACTATGTATTCGGGACAGATCCAGATCGGGTAGGGCCCTGCCAGGAGCCGGCGGCATTGGCAGTCTGGCCCTTGGCTGCCGATCCCTGGCCCGAGGACTCCTCATCCAGGAAGCACCTCGGAAGAGGCAGTTCTATTAAAAACTGTGACATGGAGACTGTATTCCTGCATTCAAATGTTAGCTGTTTTTAAAATGCTGTATCCTAGGAATAAGCTGCCCTGGTAACCAGCCTCTAGGTAGTGCCTCTCTCCCTTTCCTCTTCTTTCTCAGAGCGATTCTGGAACTGAATGCAGCTTAAAAGACAAGACTAACTTTTTTCTCTGGTTGCCCTGGCCTCTTTCTCTTCCAACCAGCACTGAGACATTTTGAATCCTTTGCCCGACAATGCAAAAAGATAGCCAGGGCTCACAACTTGGTTAGAAATATCAGGAGGTGAATCTATAGTTTGGGGCCCATAAATCTAAATGTGTTTCCTCGGCCTCAAGGTGACCCATTTTTAAGCGAATCCGCCTATTTTTACAGAAAAGGTATAGAAGACAGGAATCCCTCTTATTTTTTCAAAATCTGTTCAGTTGCCTATTCTTTCAAAGAGAACTGAAAGCTGGAAACAGATGAGTTAGGGCGGGAGGGAGAGGCAAGGATCACCCTGAGATGGGGGTGTGTGTCTTGTCAGGATGGTTACCTGTTCCCACTGGGATGCTTGGCACCGGTTCTGCACCTGGTGTTTCGTGGCCGTCCAGGTGAGCCAGCAGGTAGGTTCTGTTGCCTGAACCTCCCCTCCTTTTGGATGAACACTGGCAGACTGGAGGGCAGAGAAGAGAGACCTGTGAGAAATCCGTTGGCTTTGCTGTGATTTCTACCCCCCTTTCCCCACCCCCATCTCCTGGGAGAATCCCTGGAAGCACATTCTAAGCACATTGACGATGCCCGTGTCAGAGGGCAGACTGCACAGATTTACCTCCCTGGTCAACAGTTGTGCTGACAGGTGGCAAGCTGACTTACAGAACTGGAGTGCAGCTTGTGGTCTTCTTGACAAGGGTAATCAGAAATGGAATCAGTGCAGGCAACATTTAGGGTTTACTAATTCCATAAGTAACAGTGATAGAACTCTGAGATGGAAGGTCCAGAGCTTGGATGGGGGCATCCCTGGGGTTTGCAGAATAGAGGACCCATGGGTTCTGCTGCACCGTCTGGGGTTCCCCCTTCCTCCCTCACCCCAAACAAGCAAGGGCGAATCCTGTATTGAACTGAATAGGAATTGTTCTAACTCTCTTCAGAAAAACGGATTGATAGACTTGTGTGTGAGACCGTAGGCCAGCCGCCGGCCCTGTGGAGCCCTCTCCTCAGAGCTCTGGCTTCGAGGGGAGCTAATCTCCAGGTTCACTAGGTGAATTGCTTTATTATTATCATATTGATAATGTGAGATTCTTTAGCCACTCTGGGGAGCCGACCTCTCCAGAAGCCTTCCTCAGTGGTGCCCACAGTCGCAGCCCAGGGGCTGTGTTCGCAAACTGACTTGTGCACGTGGCTGACGAGTCCTGGTCCGTCACCACCACCCGTTAGTTTTTCCGTTCTGACAGGAAAACTTTCCACTCTATGGTACTTAAAAGCAGCATCTACTCTGGCTTTTTTCCCCGCCCCACCTCCCCCCCCCAACCCTGCCCCTTGGGAAACATCCGTCAAACCAGGACTATTCTTGAAAAGAACATGAGCGGGAAAACTGCTGGTGATGCTTTATAAGTTTTTCTCATCTTGCCTATTGACTTTGATAGATTTGAGAATGGGCAGAAGAAGAAGGAAAACTCAGTTCTCACGATTCTAGATGAACTATCAGGACAGACTCCTGGTAGGATTATGGTCCAGTTTTTACCAAAGAACCAATTCCTTGAATGTTGGAATCTAACTTTTTATAGTGTCATTATTATTGTCATCGTTACTGTTTTAAAACGATTCTTTGTCTTTTCTGTTTGATTTCCCTCAAACTGCTTGCAGGAGCTAGCAGGAAATAACACTCAAACCTTAGGACTTCAGAAGATTTTGCTTCCCTTAATTCACATGGATGTATTAAATTTATAATTTTAGCATCCCCTATAGATCTGTCATTCCTTACAAATACTGTTATTCTTGGAGTAGAATCCTAAGTAAGAGTTAGTGGGTTTCTAGTTTTAGGAGAAGAGCTCAAAAATGTAACCTTGAGCAAATTAAAAAATAAAATACAAAGTAGCAGGGTGCTTTCCCTTCTCATGCACACCTATATTAAGAACTAACTTTCCTTTCACAGACAGCTGACTCAAAGGGAAGTTCTCTTCAAACTAATTGGTCCAGAGGCCAGTCCTAGTTTGGGCTTAGGGGTGGAGACACTGAAATCATGCAACTGATTATGTGTTGCCATTGGCAACAGGTTTTCCTCAATTGAAAATGTAGCCATTTCTTTTTGAAGTGTTGGATTTGCTGTTTTAAGCATTTGTACATATTAGAAGTCTGAGGAGTAGCGAGTTCTGAGGACCTTTTTCACCTCTGGCATTAGCATCTTCACCCTCCCTTTCCCTGCGTGGACCGGCTCCCATTAAGGATAACAAGGAAAGTATGTGTCACGTGCAGGAGCAGTGACCCAGCAGCAGGGGTTCTGCTTCTCACCCTCACCCTGGCTTGCAGGTTGCCTTCTGTCCTTGCCCCAAAGGTTTTTTGTGTCTAGTGTCAACTTAGGTCTTTCCTTCATTGGTCCTTCACCCTGGGTTTTAAAAAGAAGGCTTCTCTGTTCGGGTATCCTAAGACCTGTTTTTAGTAAGTCCTCTTCCACATGGTAATGTGGAGATGGTAATATGTTGGAAATCTGCTTAAAAAACGAAAAGTTGTCTGGTTTTTGCAAAAGAGAGAGGTTAGATTTTTATTACTCATATTTCCTTTTACAGTTCTGCAATTCCATCACAGTATTTTTTTAAATAACTCAGGTGTTATGAGGATAAATTAGAAAAAAAATAACTTAAGTTATGTGGACTGTAAATGTTTTTATTTGTAAGATTCTATAAATAAAGCTATATTCTGTAACTGTTGAATCGCAAGTGTCATCTTTGGCAATAACGTGGGTGTAATGAAGACTGTTGAACACAAGATGGGGGTGGTGTCTTGCTAACTTATAAAGCTTCATTTTACTGGTCCAGCTTACCTTTGGAGAGGGGTTTTAGAAGGAACCTCAAATAGCATAACATACTCACTTTAAATGATTAACTTATCTTTTAACGGAGCCCATGACTTCATCAGTGATGGAAGAACTGTGGTGTTTCCTAAGAAGAGCTTTCTGCCACACTGTTTTCACTTGTATAAATCCATGATTTGAAACTTGGAGAGTACACTTGGTTCATTTAAACCACAGCTCCTGTATGTCTTGTAGGGAAACGTTCTGTCCCGAGACTTAAAATTCTAAACCTGTTCTTACTCCAATTTATTCAAAGGGCCAGGGATCTGTTGTTTATCTTCGACAACAAAAACGAGCATTGGGGTAAAAGAATTGATGCCATCTTATTAATACATACATTAGAGATTCCCAAATGCCTGTTGCTCAGTCCTCCCATTTTTTTAAAACTCAAGAATAATATATTAAGTGGCTCCTGCTGGTATTTTAAATTTCATTAAGTAGCTACTATATTGGATTAACGTCTGCTACAGCTGTTCAAAATGATAGTCGCTCTGTCCTTCGGCTTGTGCCACCTCTGGAGAGCCTGCCCAGGCTGGGATTAGTGCCTCCCTGTTCACACCTCAGTTACTGGACTTGCACTGTAATCTCTCTTGTTCTTTATAAACCGAGTTCCTTCTGGGTAGAGGCTATATACCTGGTTTCTTTCTGTGATACCAGCACCTGCCACACAGAAAGAATGAATGAAAAGACGAAATGAAATGCCTGCAAGTTCTGTGTTGATGGAAGGGCTCCTTTTCCACTGGCAGCAGTTCCTGTTGTGTTTTCCTGTGTTTGGTGTTGGTTTTGCTAATGCCTTGTTTCGTGGGAAAACAAAATGCTCATCTATTTTAAAGATTTTTGTACTCTTAATGATCCAGTGCGATACACGTGGACTTCTCAAGAATGATAGGTTTGAATCCCAGCAGAAGTGAATCCTTTTCATCCTTCTGGAATAAACTGAATTATATTCCATTTAAATATAAAAAAAATAATGGTGGTTGGAAAAGATCCATAGGTCCTTATCATCTCACAGCTAAGTATGTTTAGATCTGTCAGCCAAAAAAGTATTTTCAACATCACAATTCTTGCCAGATGTTTCTTCAAGG
This sequence comes from Eubalaena glacialis, assembly GCF_028564815.1. Taxonomy (NCBI): domain Eukaryota; kingdom Metazoa; phylum Chordata; class Mammalia; order Artiodactyla; family Balaenidae; genus Eubalaena; species Eubalaena glacialis. Next base: position 109,182,697 of record NC_083724.1, read on the forward strand.
TTTATTTTAAATGAAGGAAGGGAGTTAACAGATTACCCTTCCTGTATAACAGCAACCTTAGACCCTAGCAGTGGATGGGATCCCGAAACAGTGGCATCAGTTACAGTTAAGGAATAACCTAAAAGTGTTCTAATTCTGGCAATCAGAAGCCACGAAGTAGTTCTTTCTTCCATTAGGCTCTGGATTTTTTTTTTTTCCTCCATCTGTGGTTTGCTTCTCTGTTGAGGGTGCCTAAGAATGAACTTAGGCAATAATCCACAGGTGATAAATATACGTACGTAATAGAAAACCATCAGGAAATTCCTAGCAGAGGCCTCTGGAAAGAAATTTTTTGATGAGGTAATTCTAAATGTGAAATGTGCTCTTAAAATACACGTCGTCCTACATTTGGCTTTTTGTGTGAACTCATTTCATTAAAGAGATGGGGTATTGCTGTCTTTGTGTGAAGCGTGGCAAACAGACCATCAGAGGGCCTTGTGCCCTGGAGTACGAGGCTGTTCCGCCCCAGGCTGGGGGAGTGGGGAGCAGATTGAGGGGACGGGGGAGGTGTGTAAAAAGGGTAGGGGGAAGCTTTGCAGACATCATTGAGACCACAGTCTAGGCCCACCCAGTTAAAAGCAAGAAATGAGTAAATAAAGAGCAACCCTGGGGTTAGGAGATGGGGAAGAGGAAGGCACCAGGGCACCCATGCCCACAACCCACGTTCAGGGCTGCCAGATTCTGGCCAGAGCCTCTTGTCCAGTCACCCCTAGGTACATCCCTGCGTGAGCTAGGCCGGGCCTCCATGCCGCTACTGGTGTAGCATAGGCCTCATCTGCTTTAATTATTAAGAAAAGGGTACATTGGCCGAAAGTAAATAATGTCCATGTTAAAAGTAAAGATTAGATGTCTCCCTTCCTGGGACGCCAATGCTGATACTCCTTCAATGATAAGACTCCTTTCCCAGATGCCAAGGTCATACTGACTCGCTGTGTAGTGCTGATCTTTTTTTTTAACCTTGAAGGAATGTATCCCTGACTTGTTTAATGTTCTTTGTTCTGACAACATATAAAACTGCTGAAAACCATGCTTCTCTGGAACAGTTCCTCAGTTATCTGAGATGCTGTCTTGAAGCTGTAGTCCTCAGTTTGGCTCAAAAAAACTCTTCTATTCCTATTATAGATTGTTAATTGATATTTTCGTTGACACCAGCATAGGCCGCCACCACGACGGGGGCATCGGAGGTCAGTGCCAGACTCCGTGGGTGCTACGATGGCTCTGCAGACTTGATACGAGGACAGGAAGGACCCAGAGCCATGCAACGCCTGGGTGCCACGCTGCCCTGGTCAGCCACAAGGATGCTGCTGCTGGAATCCACAGCTACTCCCGTGGGGGCGTTGAACCGCCTGTTGCCCTCCTGTGGGAGCCAAACCTGAAGAGGAACTCTGCCAGCCCCGTCCACCTTCATGGAATGGTTATGGAAATCTATCGCTACAATCTCATTCTTGTTCACAAGATGGGACCCTGCAAAGTGTTGGTCAGTGGCCTCATGGCCCCCAAAATAGCCAACCAGCTTTCCACTGGGCCAGAAGGTAAAGATGCAGCAACTTGTCAAACACAATGATATGTCCATTCACTTGTATGGCTACTCCCTTGGGGCCTATGAGGCAACCAGTTCCAATCTTGGTCTTGAACTTGCCCTCAGAAGAAAAGATGCTGACCCAATGGTTGTCATAGTCTGCCTTGAAAATGTCTCCATCGGTGTCCACTGCCACACCTATGGGCACTGCAGCTGCCCAGGGGAGGCCCTCGAACCCCATAGTGGAACTTGAACTGGTCCTCATTGGAGAAATCCTGGATACCATGGTTATCGCTGCCTGCACCTAGCTGTGGACACACCCTGTAAGTGGATGGATTCATGCTTCTCCCTTCCAGGCTGTCCTTCCTTTTGCTGCCCTTGCTGTGCGTGAAGCTGGGCCTCTGCAGGCAGTGGGGCTTGGATGCTGGGCTTCACATTGTCCAGGGAAGGTGGCAGGTCCCAAGACGCCAGGCAGACACGCTGCTAGGCTAACATTTTTATACGCACCAAAATCTAAGAACGACATCCAGGCCGGTTAAAAGGAAATTCCTTCCAAAACATGATGTTAACCTCGTGGGTTTTAAGGAAAAGAAAACAAGAAACTAATTCAATGAAGGACACATTTTTTTCTTCCTTAAAATAAAGGATTAGGTCTTTAATTATAGATGCTCATAAGGAAGGAAAAAAGTCTCTTTGATCTACTGTATCCTCCCAGAATAGGAGATTCTTTCAAGTGACATGTTCCCTTTAAGTTCTTGAGGTTAATGAAGCAAGCTCTTTTGAAGCTGGTGTCTGGTTGTATCCTACAGGCATGCCCTTCCCCTTTTTTTTTTGATTGGAGTATAGTCGATTTACAATGTTGTGTTAGTTTCTGCTGTACAGCAAAGTGAATCAGTTGTACATATATCCATTCTTTTTTAGATTCTCTTCCCATATAGGTCATTACACAGGCATGGCCCTTGAGATGAAATATCTTTACTGCCAAATTCACATGGTTTAAATATTTTGTGGTAATTCTCCAAATAATGTAGATCCCCCCCATCCCATTTCTCTTGAAAACTGCATGAGCAGGAGAAAGAGATTAAATTTAGATTTTTCTTTTCTGGGAAAACTAACTTTTAAAAATATTAGATTAAATTGATTTTTCGGGATAGATGGTTCAGTCGTGCATGCTAACTAAAAGGGTAGGTAAAATCTAAACATTAGAGATCTCAACATTATTTTCATTTGGTTTTAAGGTGTGCTAAATTTATTCCTGCAAAGCTATTTCCCCAATTATGCTCTACTTAGCTTAATAGAAAACTCCTTTACATTCCTTTGTTCATACATTAAATTTTTGCTTGAAAACTGCCTTGATCTAGCTGATGATAAAATTTTTTTCATTGAAAATTTTAATGCAGCCTTTTTTTTTTTTTTTTTAAACCTTGGTACATCCTTTACATTCTATTTTTTAATTTTTATTTTTGGCTGTGTTGGGTCTTCGTTTCTGTGCGAGGGCTTTCTCTAGTTGCGGCAAGCGGGGGCCACTCTTCATCGCGGTGCGCGGGCTTCTCACTATCGTGGCCTCTCTTGTTGCTGGGCACAGGCTCCAGATGCGCAGGCTCAGTAGTTGTGGCTCATGGGCCCAGTTGCTCCGCGGCATGTGGGATCTTCCCAGCCCAGGGCTCGAACCCGTGTCCCCTGCATTGGCAGGCAGATTCTCAACCACTGCGCCACCAGGGAAGCCCTAATGCAGCCTTATAAGCTAGTTTAAATAAGAAAGCCCTTAGAGAAGTGTTTAACTTTGATGTTTTTGAAGCAAATGAAGATAGGCAAGAATGGACTATGTCTTGGTCTTCAGCCAAAAGGGCACAGGATTTTGAGTCCAAAAGAATGGATTTGTGTCAATTCCATCGCTGACTGGCTGTGTGAACTCTGATATGTTTAACCTCTTCACACCTCAATGTCTATCTACGAGGTAGAAATGATCATTTCTATACTATCTACCTGCATAAACGTAATGAGAAGTAAGTGTATAAGAAAGCGCTTTCTAAATTAAAACTCTATACCAGTGGTCATTAACATTTTATTGTCTGAATTCCTTTGAGAAACTGAAAAATATATGCTTTCCTACACATTTCTCACACATACCCCAAAGCACTTAAAAATATACTCAAAACCTTTATTTCATTTATAGTTTGGACCTGGATGGGGAGGGAATGATTTGAAACCCTGTGGTACAGCAAATGCAAGAGCTCTGGGACAGAAATGAGCTTGGTCTGTTTGAGGTTATTTGTATAAATTGCAGTATATACAGTATAAACAAGGCCACTATGTCTGAATTGTAGTGGATGTAAGGGAAGAGGTTTGAGCTGAGTTCAAAGAAGTAGACAGAAGTCTACTAAGAAGTAGATCACTTTCAGGAAAAAAGGAGACACTTGAGGGTTTTAAGCAGAGGAATGATAAAAATCAGACAAGTTGAGAAAGATCTGTTGTATGGGAAAATGGACTGTAGGGGGAGTAGGTTTACAGGATATGGTGTGTGAGGGATTGAGCCTCCCTCTCTGCCTGGCCCCCAACTCTAAATTTGTGGCCCAAGCAACTTGATGAATGCCTGTGACATTTACCTATGGCATCTTACCTGTGGAATGCTGGAGCCCAGGTATGAGAGAGGTATTAAATTCTATTCTCCTAGACTGTACTGTATTATGTAGCCAGCAATGACTGCCACCATTTTCTCTCCTACTTCGTAAGGATTTAAACAAAAGTAATAGGGGGTGATGGCAGCTTTGGGGCTCCCCAATCCTTGTCACGGTTATAGTATTGGGTTCTCCCAGGAAGACCAAGGGATAACACACTGTTAAGAGCTTTGCATATTACCCCCCAAATGGCCTGAATATCAACCTGTAAATATATATTTACCAGTCAGCAAAACTTTCATTCGCATTTTTTACTTACAAGAGTCTAAAGGGGGGAATTCCCTGGCTGCCCAGTGGTTAGGACTCCACGCTTTCACTGCTTAGGGCCCAGGTTCAATCTCTGGTCAGGGAACTGAGATCCCATGAGCCACACGGCAAAGCCAAAACAAAACAAAAAAAGTCTAAAGAGATTATAAATTTGATATCAGGCTATGATTGGTAGAATGTTGCTTTAGGCCATGTTTTTCCAATTGCAAAAAAAATATTTTTTTAATATGGAGTTGCTAATTTTTTTTAGACCTCAACTGTGGTGGGAGGAGTCCATTCTGAGGTAATTTAATCAAAATTAAATGCACTCATAGGAAGATATGAGTAAAATATAGTATACAATGTCCATACAATATGTATTACTAATAAAAACATTTATGTAGTGCTTTTTCAAATAAGATTAGAGATTATACACTATAAAATACCTTTTGCTATTTTATTGCAGTTTTAAAAATATTCTGCAGTTCTCTGCATTTAACACAGAAGTTTAATATTTAATGGCTTCATACATGTAGAAACTGAAGCCAGGTTACTTTTGTACAACAGTGGAAACTAGGATTCCCTGTGCTTTTGTTAAATTAAAAGCATTTGTAATTATTTCTCAGAAGAGTTAGTCATTAATTAAGCTTTATGAAGTGCTTAGGGAGTGTCATAAGGAAATATACCAAGTCTCACAAGCCCTGTAACATGGAAACCTAGATTTGAAGAAATTAGTAGAATTGCCAATTTAGCATGAATCTTGATAGTTTTAAGTAGTCAATTCTGACCAATGCAGAAAGTAAAAGGAAAGAGAATCAAATTCATCAATTAAATGAAAATGCAACTGACCCAGGCCAGGTGGATACGTGTACAAGCTGAGTGAAATAGAACCCTCCAGTTGTTGCCAGGAGCTATTGATGTGATGACTAAAAACATTACCACCACCACCAGTACATTTAAGCCTTATTCATTTAAAAAAATTGTTTGGGAAGGGAGCTTAATGAGAGTTTTCTTCTTTTTATATTTTCACTGAGTGGTTCTAGATGTTTTGTTTTGATCAGAGAAGTCTCTCAGAAAGTTCCCCAAATGAATATTTAATGCTACTGGAAATAGGCGTGGACAACAGGCCTTTGAAAGAAAAGAGCATTTAAATATTTTTTTCTCCTAGTTATAAAGTAATACTTTCTCACCACAGAAAATCTGTAAAATACAGAAAATTGTTTTTTATAAGTGACTTTTAATCATACCACCAAGAGATGGCTACTGTTAACAGTTTTTTCCTCATCTGCTAATGCTCCATGGTGGTAAGAACTGTGTTGATTTTAGTTCATCACTGTAACCCTACTACCTAGCACAGTGCCTGGAACAGTTGGCACCTAATTAATATTTATTCAATGAGTGAACATATTAATATTTCCTTCTAGTATTTTTATGCATACGTTAGCTTGTCTGTTAATAATATGGGGTCCATACTGTACATTTTCACTTTTCGTTATCTTCTGAGGTTTTTCTCATGATAGCCAATATCTTTCCATCTAAAGTATGATTTTGCATAAAGCATAATGTTGCATCCAATTTCATACTTCATTTAAACATTTTCCTATGCAAATGAAATCATAGTATGTACTATTTTGTGTCTTGTTTCTTTTGTTCACCATAATGTTTTTGAGATTCATCCATACGGTTGCATGCATCAGTAATTATTTCCTTTTTATTAGCTGAGTAGTATTCTACTGTTTGGGTAATTATTGCTGTTGGGTAAAATACCCAAGAGTAGAATTACTGAATCATAGAGTAGGTGTATATTTAACTTTACAAGAAACTTCCAAAGTAGTTGTAGCATTTTATTCTCCCACCAGCAATGTAGGAGAGTTGCTCCCATCCTTGTCAACACTTCCGTGTTGAGAGTCATTTTTTAAAATTAATTAATTGATTAGTTAATTATTTTTGGCTGCGTTGGGTCTTTGTTGCTGCGCGCGGGCTTTCTCTAGTTGCGGCGAGCGGGGGCTACTCTTCATTGCGGTGCGCGGGCTTCTCATTGCGGTGGCTTCTCTTGTTGCGGAGCACAGGCTCTAGGTGGGTGGGCTTCAGTAGTTGTGGCATGTGGGCTCACTAGTTGTAGCGCACGGGCTTAGTTGCTCTACAGCATGAGGGATCTTCCCGGACCACAGCTCGAAACCGTGTCCCCTGCATTCTTAACCACTGCGCCATCAGGGAAGACCAAGAGTCTTTAATTTTAGCTCTTCTACTAGGCTAGTAAAGTGGTATCTCAGTATGGTTTATTTTGCATTTCTCTGGTGACTAACAATGTTGAGAATCTTTTCATTGGCCATACATATATCTTGATTGATGCTGCCAAATCCCTTTCCAGAGAGATTGTGCTAATTTATAATTCTACCAAGAGTGTCACCTTTTTGTTTTCCATTTTGCTATGTGAAAAATACCATCTTGTTTTAATTCTCATATTTTATTACTTATGAAGTTTGGTGTTAAGGAGTGGCTCTAATTTGAGACCCAGGGACTTCCCTGGCGGTGCAGTGGTTAAGACTCTGTGCTTCCACTGCAGAGGGCATAGGTTCGATCCCTGGTTGGGGAACTAAGATCCTGCATGCTGCCCAGTGTGGCCAAAAAAAAAAGGATATATCTGAGATCCAGATAGTTGGTTACTTCTTCCACAACTATTATTGGATAATCCATCTCTTCACATTGGTTTGCAATGTTTTCCTAAACTCTTTGTTTTTAGCCATCCTGTTTATGTTCTTCCAGATGACTTTTAGCCTCTACTACGCTGCAGGGACCAATTTATTTTTGACCATTAGAAATTTGCTCTGTTTGATAGACGTGTGGAGCTCTGATTACTTGCTAAGTGAAGAACTTCCTCAGGATATCTGAACAATTCTCTTGGGTGGAAGCCTGAAGTCAAGACCCAAGAAAACAGAACCAAAATCTATTCAGCTCCTTCAGGTGCTCCTGCCTTGCTGGGATTGCTATGAATGGCCTTAGGTCAAAACTGCAAGGCATAATTCAGGGTCTGACTCCAGTGTGTATCCCCAGATCTCCTCCCAATACATAAATCTATATTAAAGGAGATTTGGTTTAACTCCTATAATCTTTTACCTGGAAGCTGTACAAAAGAACTTTCTGCTATGATGGAAGTGTCCTATTCTACCACATCCAATTAGTTAGCCACTAGCCACAGGTAGCTATCGAGCACTTATGTGGCTAGTGCACTTAAAGAAATGAATATTTTAATTTTATTTAATTTAAATGTACAGGGCCACCTATGACTACTCATTGGCCACCACAGTAACTGTTAAGACCGGTTTTCCTGTAATTTGCATATACTTCCTTGGATCTCAGTTTCAATATTCCACTATCACGGCTAAAATCCGAATACTTTTGACTTTACCAGGCACTATACTCGATGAGGGAAGACAGTTTCTATTCTAGGCTTACAATTTAAGGAGAGAAAAGGTCAGTTTTTAACCTGGAGAGGAGCCAGATATCTGACTCTTCGGAGACTTGCCCATCGTGTTCCACAGTAAGGATGACCGGGGGAGGCAGGTACTGTGTCACTGCGTCAAAGGGGAAGAAGGGATTGCTTCTAGCTGTGTAGGTGACACGCAGAACTTATGAAAAGGTCAGTTCCTTGCACAGAGGGGGTCTGGCCCAGGGGCTCCATGGAGCCGGCTGCCGTCCCCTTTCTGACAAGTGCAAAGGCAGAGAGGAGGCCACGGCGCCTAGCGGAGGGTCTTATCCACCCACTCGGAAACCGCCCCTCCCCGCGCACTACTGGATTAGAACTAGGATGGACGCGAACGTCCTTCTTACTATACTAACCGCCCTCGACAAATGTGACAACTTAAGCCAGGGGTTTAAATGGGTTTGCTGACTCGGGGGAGGGTAAACTGTGGGACGGAGCCTGATCAAATTGATAACGACTCCTAGACAGAGTGGGGGGGAGACCCCGAGGAAAGGGAGGGAGGTCACCCGTGGGGAAGGTCTGGGAGGGCAAGGGCTCCCCGCAAGGTGGCCCCAAGCGGACAGGAGGTGCACTGCTCCGCCGAGAGGCTGCTGGGTCGCTCGGGCCGGGTCACAAGATGGCCGCTGTTCCACTGGGCCTTTCGGTGCAGGACCGAGGGGCCGCTGTTAGGTGCTCCAGGCCCGGGCGGCGCAGGCAGCCGCGAAGGAGTCAGCTGCAGGAGGGGCAGGCAGAGAAGGGAAAACCACTGTCGGAAGCTGAGGCGGAAGGAAGCGCGCGTGCGCGGAGGGCGGCCGCGCGGGCCGAGAGCCTCCGCGCGAAGGGTAAAGCCGGGGTCGCCGACTGCCCGGGAGTGGGAAGTCAGGCGGCCGAGCCGGCTGAGGCAGCGGGGCCGCGCTCTGGGCCTGAGCGCGGCGGCGACGGCGGCGGCGGCGCGCGCGGGCCGCCGGGAAGTTGGGAGGGCGGCGAGCGGGAACGCGCGCGCGCGCGCACGCGGGGCCGGGCAGCGCACAGCCGCGGCCGCTGGGGTTGCCTCCCTCAGCTGCGGTCGCCGGCGCTCGCGACTCCGCGCCTCAGGAGGGAGCGGCCGGTGGGCCCGCATCCTGTCCGTGGGGTTCGAGGCAGGGCTGCCGCGGCCGCCTCCTTCTGGTGCCTGGGCCGCCCTGAGGAGCCGGGCCGGAGGACGGCTGACTGACCGGCCCCGGGGAGCCGAGACCGCTGGAGGCGAAGGCGGAGGCGCACGTCTGGCGGTCTCCTGGACCGGGAGGAGGCCGAGGGGACCATGTCCGGGAGGAACCTCCACCTCTCCACCACCGAACGCGTCATCAAAGGTGCCAAGCGGGCCGGGCCTTCCAGTCGACCCGCGGGAAACGGCCCCCGGCCGGGCGAAGGCTCGGGGCCGGAGGGAGGGAGCCGAGGACAGGAGGCGGGAGGGCGGCGGGGTCCCTGGCGGCCCCCATCCCGGAGGAGGACCTGGAGGGGGTGTGAGAGACGGGAGGCCGGGATCCCCACCGGGGCTCCCCCGCGGGGGCGCCGGGCGTTTTCCGTTGCACCTGGACCAGTAGCTAGCTGGAGATTGCTTATTTATCTCCCGTAGTGTCGGATTTCCAGGCAGGGTGGCGATTTCTTCTCCCACCACCCCCAAAGAGTCTGGATCCACATATTTTTAAAAAGAAACGATTCCTCTTTTCTAGGCTCTTACCTGGGGGAAGCCATCTAGGGTGATGTGGGTAGGGAGTTGAGTAGACGCTTGCAAGTCAGATCTTTCTGCCGCTCCTCTTCTGTAGGATCAGATCTTTCTTGCAACTTCCCCACCCTTTTTTTAAGGATGGATACCACGTACCTTTTAGCCCACTTTCTTCAGATCATCACAAGTCACTGCTGTTAGTAAAAGAAACAATATAGTGAAATAAATGCAAATAAATTCATATTGTGATATTTGAAAGGGATCTACAGATCTCTTGACATGATTGTTGGTGTTTTATTTTCCTTTTGGCCATAGAGACTTGGAGAATGATGTTCTCTGTTTCAGATGTCCAAAATAAACTAAAGTGTTCCTTACTAATACATACAGGGTTTTACATTGTAGTTGTTTCTGCCCTTAAACTAAGAATAGTGGTTTAAACATAACCACTAATTTATGTGCCTCTTTTGTTCAGACATAAGACAAGTACAAGTCTTCTCTCTGAGTTTTAATACTCGGTTTGAAAGCACTATTTTGTAAGAAGGGAATATACCGAGACCAGGTGTGTTAGTGACCTCTGAATAAAGGGGTTAGTTGTAAGTGGGGAAAACTATTAAAATACTTTTATTTTTTCATTCTGGTAATTAGAAGGAGAAAGGAAACCAGGATTGGTGACAAGAAAACTTTTTTTTAAGTGGAGAAAAATTATTGAATGTTCAATGAAGGGAGAGAATTTTAGTGTATAACAGGTTTTTTTTTCCCCCCTAAAAACATTAAGCATCATAAATGTTGATTGTCTGCAATATGTAATTTTAGTGTGTAATGTAGTTTTCCCCCCAAAAAAGTCATCATCGTAAGTGTTGATCATAAATGTTAATTATCTACACTATATAATATTTACTAAATGTAATGAGGTTTTTGAGATTTATCTACTCAGCATTTGTGTGGTATCATTAGGGATTTAAGAGAATTGTTCATAGAACTGACAGCCCTTTAAATGCTAAATTCTTTTGACCATTTGAATGTCAGTCTTTATAGTATATAATCCATGAAGAGTATATAACCCTCTCTTAAGATTCAGAATCTACTAAACATAATCTTTTTTGATAAATCAAGGTCATCATTTTGTACATTAATTTCTGTCCTATGCAGTTAATATGGCCGGTGCATTCTGCTGTATAAGGGTGTTGGCAGTTTCCTCCTGTGCTAAAATGACTCCTCACTGCTGTACCAGTTTAGTGCTTTTGTCTGTTCTTAGTTTATCTGCTGCAGTACTGCTCTCTATCTGTCAAAATATGCCCTTCTAATCTGCCACTTCTAAGCTGAAGTAGGCAGGGAAACCAGATAAACCAGAATAGTGTGTCAAGTCAGAATAAATAGGATCTGAGTGAAGCTTAGTGGTAGTCCTCAGACCTTCATGAATCTCAAATTCTGATCGCCATTGTAGTATGTAATTTCTACCATAACATGCCGTAAGATATCAAGGAAATTTTTAAATGACCCTTTCAGACCCTTAAATATAGAAGTAAAGTAAAATAAAATGTAGCTAAAATGCAGGTGCTGGCTTATTGCTAGGCATGCCCACAGTTAAGTGAATACCCTCATAGTCTATATGATTCAAATTTGTTTTTTGGTGAAATTTTATAAATTACTGCATATTATAAGATTACCCTTAAAAAAATGAAACAAATGATTTCAAGCGCTTAGAATGTGTGGATTTGTCTCGTATATAAAAACTTTATTATAAGAACTTGAACACAGCAATTTTGGCTTCTTGGTGACTTAAGTTGCTTTTTTCCTGGGTTTTCCTGAGTTTGAAATATTGAGGTTTATTCTAAGAAACTAAGGTGCCACTGTATATATAGCTAAGGTCCGGTTGTACTGTACTGGTTTCTAAATCCTGATCTAATGTTATCTTTTCTGGCCAGAGTTGTTTGCATTTATTCACAGCTGGAAATCTTTTTCAGAGGTGAGACCACACCCCAGTTATTCTTGGTTTTGTCATTTCCTGTTAACTTTAAATTCTACTTAATTGTTTTGCTTGAGCAAATCTTGGAGAAGAGTGGGTGGGTGGGAGTGATTTGTATTTTGTGCCTTTTAAACAGCAACCTTCCTAAAATGAAGGACTAGATTGGAGGTTTTACTCCTACTTCTCTGGCTTACTTGTGACCTTGCCTTTTTTTTTTAACCTTGCCTTTTTACTTAAACTCTCTCTTTTTTTGCTTCAATAATCTCATCTGCAAAATAGGGTTAGTAATACCTTCTTTGTCAAGCATTTCAGCCACGCAAATGACATAACGGATGTGAAAAGCTTAAGACAAGGTAGTATTATGAAACATGATAGTAGTGTGAGAATACATCAGCTACTTTATAAGTGGATAATAGAGAAATCATTAACATTCAAAAAATATCAGAATCAGAAAGCATATGAAATTGTAAGTTAGGAAACTGTTCCCAGTCAGGAGAATACCTCTTCTACAATATAAAGGATATCTGGGTGGAATCCCATGGATAACAGCGTACAAACCAATAATACAGTCTGTCTAGTACTTCCCTGGCAGCTGGTTTCTTCTCTAGCAGTTGAAGGTATTTATTTTGTGTTTAAAAATATAAACATTCTTATGATTTCCCTCATTCATTAAATGTTTATGGAGAGCCATCTGTAATGTACTCCCAATTGGTGCTCATTTGCTTCTTCTTTGTTTTAAAAATTAAAATTTGTGTGAGGCTCCAGAACAGTCCATATACACTGGGGGCATCACTACTCGTATCTGGAGCAGAAAACGAGAAACTCAAATAATTGCATTTTGAAAATCTTTCAGCTTGATTTTTTTTTTTCTGGTTTCCAAGTTTCTTTTCCTGTTTGAAGGAATTTTTTTTCTTTGACAGTGATTTTTATTAAAAGTTTATTCCTGTAGGCTGAATCTTTTCAGAAGCAACAAGGAAATTTCACTAGGCATTACATAACAAATATAGAGAATCCATTGTCTGAGTTTGCTCTTTGGTGGCCGAATGGGTTTTTTTTTTTTTTTTCCCTGTAATTTTCTGATTATTATTAATTAATTAATTTATTTTTGGCTGTGTTGGGTCTCAATAAAGGGGTTAGTTGTAAGTGGGGAAAACTATTAAAATACTTTTATTTTTTCATTCTGGTAATTAGAAGGAGAAAGGAAACCAGGATTGGTGACAAGAAAACTTTTTTGTTTTCTTCGTTTTCTGTGCGAGGGCTTTCTCCAGCTGCGGCAAGCGGGGGCCACTCTTCATCGCGATGCGCGGGCCTCTCACTATCGCGGCCTCTCTTGTTGCGGAGCACAGGCTCCAGACGCGCAGGCTCAGTAGTTGTGGCTCACGGGCCTAGTTGCTCCGCAGCATGTGGGATCCTCACAGACCAGGGCTCGAACCCGTGTCCCTTGCATTGGCAGGCAGATTCTCAACCACTGCGCCACCAGGGAAGCGCCGGCTGAATGGGTTTTTAACAGAAGTCAGACTTCATTTTTTTTTTTTTTTTTAAATCATTGAATTGTGCACTTTATTTATTTATTTTTACTATTTAAAAATCTTTATTCAAATCAGATCTATGCTTATATTTACATTATCTTTCATTTAGGATTAAAATATAATATCCATCTGTAGTTTAAATCATACTTTTAGCCCTTTACAAAATACGAAGTTAAAGTTGTTATAGTTTAAAACTGAATAGAATTGGGGACATTAAAATTTTAAATGCAAATGAAAAATTATGATACATTAGAACATACATGTACACATACTAGACAAAGAGTGGTAGAGCAAGATAAAATATAGTAATTTTCTATTTTTTCTTGTGGCTATTTTCTATATATTATAAATCACATACTTTTAATAAGCATTTAAATAAAACTTTCAATTAATAAATCAAATGCCAAATGAAGGATTACAAGAAAAACATTTTCCTGAACTTTTCTTTTCACTTACTTAAACTACATGTTTTCCTAGGTTAGAAATTATCCATATTTAGAATATCTTAAAGTATAGATACATTTGATCCCCATATGTTAAACACTGTACAACTGGAAGTTCTCAAAAAAGAGGTAAAGAAAAAGAAAGAAATGGTACTCTCAATTTAGCTTCCCAAGAGTTAGAAGGATGCCTACAGTCTGTGCTTAGTTGTCTATATATGAAACAACAGTGTTCACACCCCTCTTCTTCTTTGTTTATATTCTTGACATTGTTATGATTTATATTACCTTTCTGTTTTCTTTCAAGAATGGAAACATCTGACTGCGATCTATCTTCTTTATTAAAATATAAATATTTTCTAGAATATGGACAGATAAGTTTTAATGACAAACAGCAAAATACAGCAACCAATATTCAATAGGTATTCTGCCACTTAGTGGAGTTTTTCAAGAAAGCAAATCAGTACACCTTCTCAACTTACAAATGTATGTGCACTTTATTTTTATTTATTTTTAAAATAAATTTATTTTATTTATTTATTTTTGGCTGTGTTGGGTCTTTGTTGCTGCGCGCGGGCTTTCTCTAGTTGTGGTGAGGGGGGCTACTCTTCGTTGCGGTGCGCAGGCTTCTCATTGCGGTGGCTTCTCTTGTTGCAGAGCATGGGCTCTAGGTACGCGGGCTTCAGTAGTTGTGGCTCGCGGGCTCTAGAGCGCAGGCTTGGTAGTTGTGGCGCACGGACTTAGTTGCTCTGCGGCATGCAGGAATTTCCCGGACCAGGGCTCAAACCCGTGTCCCTGCATTGGCAGGGGGATTCTTAACCACTGCACCACTAGGGAAGCTCCAGACTTCTTTTCAGGAGGATGCTGATAGAGTTCTCCCATTCTCTTGGAATTCAAATGTAGAATGTACTGCCATTTGTAGCACACATTGAAGGCTGCTGGTTCTTTAATATCCTGGCACTCGGAATAGTGTGGCTATAGCTTTCTTAAAAAATTTTAGGAAGAGTAGTATGGACAGAAATGGCTATTTCCACAAGTATATCCTGAACGCCATTTCAGTCTCTGGTACCTATACCTCATTTATTTCCCCTCTGTCCCCTCTCTCCATTTTTCATATTATGAGAATGGATTTACCAAGGATTAAAAAAATTTTTTTTTCTTTTAAATGTAAGCTTAACCCTGCTAATTATAAAATTTGAAAGGCAAAAGGGAGAAAACAAAGGCTTCATATTCCTTCCTTCCAGAAACTACTATTCTTAATACTTTTCATTACTATACTTTCATTAATACTTTTCAATACAGTTGACCCTTGAACAATACAGGTTTGAACTGTGGGCCCACTTATACGTGGATTTCTTTTCAATAGTAAATACTACAGTACTACATGATCCGAGGATGGTTGATGAATCTGAGGATGTGGAACCATGGATAGGGAGGAACTTTGGGTATGGGGGAACCACCCGTGTATGTACAGAGGGCTGATTGTAAGATGTACTTGGATTTTCTACTGTGTGGAAGGTTAGCACGTCTAACCCCGTCTTTATTCAAGGGTCAACTGTATTTCCATCTACTGGTATATTTTAAATTAAAAGGAAAATGGATGACATATATTAAACCTTTTATTATGCAAATATCTCATATTATTTTAACATAAATATTGTAATTTTACCTAAATTCTTTCATATTGGTTTCAGTCAGCATGAAAATGATTTGAAAGTGCTTGTATTCATATTTTGGTCCTTTATATTTTCAGTCATTTGATACAATGCCAACCCAGAAGAAACATTTTCAAGTATAAATATTCAATGTGAGCAAGTCATATAGCACACATCTGTTGAATTTGTCAACATTATTTAAGTTATACTTAGTTTACCATTGTAATTAACAACTGCCAAACTATAATATTTATTTTTTTATTTTTTTTGGTGTATACATTTCTTTTTTTTTTTTTTACATTTTTCTTGGAGTATAATTGCTTTACAATGGTCTGTTAGTTTCTGCTTTATAAGAAAGTGAATCAGCTATACATATATGTATATCCCTGTATCTCTTCCCTCTTGCGTCTCCCTCCCTCCCACCCTCCCTATGCCACCCCTCTAGGTGGTCACAAAGCACCGAGCTGATCTCCCTGTGCTATGGGGCTGCTTCCCACTAGCTATCGGTTTTACGTTTGGTAGTGTATATATGTCCATGCCACTGTCTCACTTTGTCCCACCTTACCCTTCCCTCTCCCAGTGTCCTCAAGTCCATTCTCTAGTAGGTCTGCGTCTTTATTCCCGTCCTGCCCCTAGGTTCTTCATGACCTTTTTTTTTTCTTTTTAGATTCCATATATATGTGTTAGCATACGGTATTTGTTTTTCTCTTTCTGACTTACTTCACTCTGTATGACAGACTCTAAGTCCATCCACCTCACTACAAATAACTCAATTTCGTTTCTTTTTATGGCTGAGTAATATTCTATTGTATATGTGTGCCACATCTTCTTTATCCATTCATCTGTCGATGGACACTTAGGTTGGTTCCATGTCCTGGCTACTGTAAATAGAGCTGCAGTGAACATTGCGGTGCATGACTCTTTTTGAATTATAGTTTTCTCAGGGTATATGCCCAGTAGTGGGACTGCTGGGTCATATGGTAGTTCTATTTTTAGTTTTTTAAGGAACCTCCATACTGTTCTCCATAGTGGCTGTATCAATTTACATTCCCACCAACAGTGCAAGAGGGTTCCTTTTTCTCCACACCCTCTCCAGCATTTATTGTTTGTAGATTTTTTGATGATGGCCATTCTGACTGGTGTGAGATGATATCTCATTGTACAAACTATAATATTTAAACACTGGAAATTGATGCTCTTTGAGATTCACACCTCTGAGTGAAAGTCTCAAACCTCAGAAAGGACATCTTAATTTAAACACTTAATTTTTTTTTTCCAAGCAGGAATGAGGTGTTCTTTTTTACCCATATGATAATGGTTGTGATTGAAGCCTTATGTATATCAGACATTTGGTAATAAAGCTTTCTTCCATAAAGTAACATTATCACATTTTACTGTAAAATTAAAAAAAAAAAGCTATTGGATTATTGGAGAGACAAGTGCTAAGGACTCATTACTTAAAGTGAATTAAAGAATTAATTAACACAGGGGACTATATTCAGTATCCTGTGATAAACTATAATGGAAAAGAATATGAAAAAGAATACATATGTGTATAACTGAGTCACTTTGCTGTACAGCAGAAATTAAACACAACATTGTAAATCAACTATACTTCAATAAAATTTTTTAAAAAAAGAATTAAACACTTTTCCTAAGCAGTATTTGGTAATAGAGTATTTTTCCATTAAAGTGACATTTTGGGGAAAAGCTAATTTTTAGACATACGTCTATGAGAGACAGAATTATTCAGCTAATTCTCATATTTGTGGTCATTTCAGAGCTTTGCTGCTACTAATGGCAATAAAGAGGTGTCTTTTAATCTTTTCATCCTTTGGTGCAATCATTAATAGAATATAACACTCTGTTTTAAAGTTTTCATGTTAAATTTTAGCTTCATTTGAAATTGTAAAACTGAGGTCTAAAATTTCAACCTAACCTAAGTGATATCTGACTTAGTTATCTTTATAGTCTACCTAATTATTCAGATGTATGCAGAGAGAACTTTTAGTTCCCTATATTCAGTTTTATTTTGTTGGCAAACTGGACTTTTATCATGAAATCTTTTAGTTTCTTGAGTCTTTGTTTATTATTAGAAGAGGGTATAGCTTGGTAATTAGGCTCTCTAGACTGGGTGACAGAAAAATATGCTATATTAGCTGGCCAAGGGAATGTGTATCTTTGATGATCATTATTAGATTTATTGAATACTAGGAATTCATGATGTTTTTGTGCAGTGTCTAGACAATGTCAGCCCAAGAGAGTGAAATTCTGAATGAAGTAAACACTAGGAGATAATTTAAGAATTCATTCAAGAATTGCCAATGGAATCCTTGCTAAAGATGTTTAACCTGTATCTAGTTATAGTAAATGATCAGACAAATCCAGTTTATGGGACTTTCTACAAGACAAATGGTCTGAACTCTTCAAAAGTGTCAAAGTGATAACAGTAAACATCAATTTTAATGGTAGAATTCTGTGGCATTGCTGTCCAATAGATCTTATAACAATGGCAACAGTGTTCTCCACACTGTCCAGTAGAGTAGGCACTAGTCAAATGTGGCTATTGATCAGTTGAAATGAAATTTTATTTTAAAAAATGTCAAAGTGATGAAAAATAAAAAGGCAAGAGGACTATTCTAGATGAGAGAAGATGAAAGAGAAATGACAAGTACAGTGCCAAGCCTGGACTGGGAAAATGAAAAAAGTCATAGAGGACATTTTGGGGACAACTGGGGAAATTTGAATATGGAGTATATATTAGATATAGTATATCAATGGGAAATGTCTTGGGTGTGTGATATGGTATTGTGGTTATAAAGGAGAATGTTCTTATTCTTAGGTAATACCCGATGAAATATTTAAGTTGAAATGTCATGATGTCTGCAATTTGTTTTCATATGGTTCAGGAAAAAAAAAATGTACTTGTTAAGAGAGAAAGCAAAAGTGGCAGAATGTTTACCATGGTGAATATGGGTAAAGAGCAAATGGATATTCATTTTACTATTCTTTCACTTTTTAATAGGATTTCAGTTTTTCAAAATATAAAGTTGAGAGAAAAAAGAGTACAGTTAAGAAATGCCAAAAAAAAAAAAAAAAAAAGAAATGCCGCACGTAACTAGACTCAGGAAAGGCACTATCATATTTGAGGATTCAGTGGTGGCTTAGTGAAGCCAAGCTAAAGAGAAGAACATGAGTTTTAAAGTATATTATAGCTGATGTGGCGTGGAGGCAACTTGCTTAGTAGGAAAAGAGGTTGTTGCAGCTACATGATGGGTCTTGGAAGAACATGCAGAAGTAAGGATGGAGAAAGCAAGTATACTTGACTAAGGAGTTGAGAGGGTGGGTAAACTAGAAGTGTCAGAGAATGGGAAGAGGTTAAATGAAGAAAAGGAGAAGGAAGAGGAATAGCTGTAAACTATCAGTGATCAGTTGACAGTTGACAGAAAACTATCAGTGATCAGATCCCATTATTAAGGAGATAGCAAGATTATTTTGATGGCTATGTGTTAAAAACAAACAAACAACTGAGGCTTAGTTGGCTTATAAATGTAATCCAAAATTATGGAAAATTCAAGCATTACCCAAACAGATATGGTGACAGACTTGTTTTTTGGAGAGATTCAAGTGAGTAAGGCGGTAGAGGAATAAAATAAATATTAAAAAGCACTAATAAGGAGAGAAGATGGAAAGGATTTCCTAAGTATATTTCCCATGCCTGTTAATCATACCACTTACCCATTTAGTCACTGGCTCACATGACAAGCCTGGGAGTCAGGCCAGACTCTCCTATCCCTTTCACTTCATATCCCGTTCTACCAGAATCAGTTCTGTGGACTTCTGGTTTCTGCATAAACTTCTGCTTCATCTCCCTCTCTTACTTCTTGCTTGTACTATTGCAGTAGCCACTTGCTAGGGCTATTTAATCTAATCTCCATGCTGCCATCATGATCTTTGGATAATGTAAAGGATCATTCATGTGCTTGAAATCCTTCATGAACGTTTCCAGCCCATAGGATAAACTGTAACTTTGTTGATGTAGAAGTTCCTTCGTGCTAAACCTCTAGCCTTGTGTTAGTTCCTCCTCGTTTCACACCCCCATTCCCAAACCTACTTTCCTACTCCTTGTGGTTCCCTAGAATGCCATGTCGTGTTGTATCTGTGAATGGGCTCTTTGCATTACTTCTCTGAAGAATCTTGTCCCCCAACTTGACTAGCTCCTATCTGTCTTTCAAGATTTAGCCAAGAGGACACCTGAGAAGCTTTTTCTCCTTTACTAGGACGTTGTATGAGTAATGGTTTTAGAACATGGGCTTTGAAGTCAGGTGAACCTGGATTCAAATTCTGCCTCTTTTGGTATCTGTGTGACCTTGGACAAATCACTTAACTTTGTTTTACCTCCGTTTCCCTATTTGAGGAAGAGGGATAATAAAACTTAGCTTGCAGGATAGTTGTAAGGATGAAATAAACTCCACAAAGTACAGTGACAGGCACATAGTAAGTGCTCAGTACATGTTAGCTGCTATCATCATCAGAAGAAGAATTAGATATTGCCTCCCATGTGCTCCCATGAGCAGTCTCATTGCTTTACAAATTTCTTTAAATATTTTAATTGTATTTTATTTATTTATCTGGCCGCACCGTGGGGTGTGTGGGATCTTAGTTCCCCAACCAGGGATCAAACCCACGCTCCCTGCATTGGAAGCGTGGAGTCTTAACCACTGGACCTCCAAGGAAGTCCAAGAACTGTGTGTTCTTAATGTTGAATACAGTGCCTAGCACATATGCGCTTAGTAATTGTTTAAGTGAAAGCATAAGAAGCTTATTTTATTGAAGACGGTGTAGGGAAGAGCACAGGCGCTGCTAATTACTAGTTGTGTGACTTTTGTCATTTGTTTTCCTTGCTTCAAGTTTAAAATGGGAGATAACAGTACCTACCTCAGAATTTAAAGATTGTATTTCATATTGTACAATATTATGTAGAGTGCTTAGCATAGTGCCCGTAGTGGGTGCTTAATAAATGTTAGCTGTTCTTTATTAAATGAATTCTTCTTGAATCTTGGTGAGATCTGACAGCAGGTCTGTTTGACTTTAAGTGGCAGATGTGCAATGATAGCTTAACAGTGTTATATTTTATATCTGCCAACCTTAATCTCCTTAGCTTTTGAAAGGACTTAAACGTAAAATCCTTAATAAAAATGGTGAAATTTTTCTTTTCTATAATATAGATAGAATTTTGGAAATCATGTATTCAGAAACAGATATTTGATGAGTTCCTACTACAAGCAACACATTTCTGGTTATACTCAGAAGCTTAAATACTGTCTTTAAAAGTACTCAGTATAGCATATGATAACCTCCCAAAAATGTGACAGAAAATTAGAACTGTGGAGCTTCCTATGACTAATAACTACCGGGAAGAGCAGATGACTAAACCGTAGACTATATCTCGTAAGAAATGTTTGCTCCTTCACTCTATAAATTGATAATCCTTTCAGGTTTAAACTTTAATGGTTGATCAGTGGCCTAAAGAGGTAAGACTTAATTTGTGTTTTTTTGTGTGTATGCCTAGGTACATTTTATTCTTGTGACCTAAGGCTTTGTGGAAGTTTAAAAATAAAATAAGATAGTTTTAATGAATGGCCAGAGTAATAACGGTAATTGGTGGATTTATTCATGAAAGCAAGTTAGTTGTTTGTTACTATTGTGCATTGTTTTATTGAACACATATGATCACTATAAAGTTATTGTTTCTGTCAGACTAGTGAGTTCTGTGACTATCAAAGAACAGGGGGAATAATCTGAAAGAGCTATTTCAGATTACTGAAATAAAATTATTTGTTCTGATCAGTTATGAAAGGACCTGAAAGGTACATATGACTTTCACTAATAATATCTAATATAACCTCTTAAGCAGTGTTTAACTGGTTCATGATTGGAAACGCAGGTGAGTAGATTAGGAAATAAGTCTGCAAAAGTAGGGCAGGCTTGCTGGCTTAAAATAGGAATGAAAGCAGGGTTATTTGGAGTGAACAGAGATAGCTATTTAGGTAAATCCTAGTGTCCCGTGAGGATAAGACCACACAGTAATCTAAAAATAATAGCTTATAGGCCAATAACTTTTAAGGGTTATCTTTTATACTTACTGTAGGATTAAAGTGGTCGTCACCAATGTGGTCTTTCTCTTTAATGCAGTTCTGCATCAGATGTTAGACATATGAAAATATGTGTCATTTATGTATTGGATGTATATTGAAGCAGTATACTGAATTGAATTGAATTTGACCATGAAAAGGCTGCAGAATTTCTTCAGTGTACTTTAGGAACTTAGTTTTAAAAATTTATTAAATTTTTATTTTGATAATTATAGATTCACAGGATACTGCAAAGAAAGGTACAGGAAAGTCCTATACATCCTCCCCTAGGTCTGTTCCACAATGTCAGTATCCCACACTACCACAGTACTATACCAAAATCAAGAAATTGACATTGGCGCAATCCAGATAGCTTATTCAAGTTTCACCAGTTATACATGGACTTGTGTGTTTGTGTGTGTGTGTGTGTGTGTGTAGCTCTGTGCAATTTCACATGTGTATAACTACCACCACAATCAAGATACTCAACTGTATCATCACCACAAGACTCTTGTGTTACTACCCCTTTGTAGCCACACCCATCCCCTTCAGAAACTCATTTTTATAGTTTGGTTATTGTTTTGAATCATGTGCAAACCTGATTTGATTAGGGTTTTTGCTTCTGAGTTGGAAGCATTGTAAAATAATTTTTATTGCAATACAGGTAATCTAACAGCACCTGACTCATGGTAAAAACTAGGTTAAAATGTGTTAGCAGTTTGGGAGAACTGAAAACTTTCTTGGCTAAATATATGTAGACTTAGAATGATGATTCTGAACTCTGGTTACCAACCAGAATCACCTGTGGAGCTTAAAAAAAACATGAAGAAAACATGAGTACCTTGGCCTCATTCCAGATAAATCTGGAAAGCAATGTTGAATATAAAAATGCAAGTTACAAAAGGATACACAGGGACTTCCCTGGTGGCGCAGAGGTTAAGAATCTGCCTGCCAATGCTGGTGACATGGGTTTGAGCCCTGGTCCGGGAAGATCCCACATGCCACGGAGCAACTAAGCCCATGCGCCACAACTACTGAGCCTGTGCTCTAGAGACCGTGAGCCACAACTACGGAGCCCGCTCGCCTAGAGCCCGTGCTCCGCAACAAGAGAAGCCACCGCAATGAGAAGCCCGCGCACCGCAACGAAGAGTAGCCCCCGCTCGCCACAACTACAGAAAGCCCATGTGCAGCAACAAAGACCCAATATGGCCAAAAATAAATAATAAATAAATTAATTAATTTTTTAAAAAAGGATACACAGTATGACACCACATACGTAAAAATTTTAATATTGTGCATAGATATATTTATAACAAAAAATTATATACATGTGGGAAGGATACACAAGTACCTAAAGGTACTAATTACCCCTGGGATGAAGGAAGAGGATGAAGGCTCTCTTCAATTATATCTGTAACATTTTAGTTCTTGAAAAATATTTGAAACAGGTATGACAAACTTAATATTTTAAATCTACATGGTAGGTACATGGGTGTTTGTACTATTTGTATTATTTCCTATACCATTTTATGTAAAATTATTTTTTGAAATATTTCATTAAAATTTGTATACATGTAGTATATTACATATGTGTCTGGAATTTCCTCTTTTCTCCCTTTTAGTATACCTTCTATTTATTTAATTTTGGTGCCAAGAGTGGAGTGCTTCTATAACAAATACCCAAAAGTGAGAAAGTGGCTTTGTAACTTCCAGAAGACCCAGCTCAAATTTCAACTTTCTGATGCCCTTCCTTGATTTCTGTAGCCATCTACTGATAATCCCCTTTATAATCTTCCATACAGTCTGTACCGTACAGTGTATTGCTTAACTGTTCTGTGTTGATATTACATCTTGTTTTATATGAATTATTTTGTCTACTTAAATAGAACATAAATTTCTTTAAGGTAGAATCCATATGTTAAAATTATATAAGCTATACTTTACCTACACAGTATGAACATGTAGTAGCTGCCAGATAAATATTGAATTATTTAACTTAGAATATAATTACCTCCCTAGTATTTTTGAATTTTCCTCAAAGAACCCTTCCAGTTCTTTTTCTGCTATAAATTTCAGAACTTCAGGTTTTAACAAATATCACTGTTATCCAGGATTTTAAGAAGGCTAGATATAGGAACTTAGATCTATCCAGGTATTGAATGTTTTGTTTTTCAGTTAGTAACATTGTATAACCATGAATTCTGTAAAATCTAGAATTGTGTAAAACCCTGGATTGTGTAAAATTCTTTTGCTTTTGCTCATATCTTGTGTATGAATGTTATTTGTCTTATGTTATGTCTATGTAGTTCTCATTTGAACTTAAATTTTAGTGGCTTCTCAGAGAGATTATTTTCATTCTAACCTGTCTTATTTTACTTTGATTTATGTATTAAGAAAAAGTATTACAGATTATTTGGTGAAGCACTATAGCAGAAGAACTTAGTCTCTGGAATCAGTTGACAGGGGGTCAAATTCCAGCTCCTCCAGTTACTAGTTGTGAGATTTTGGACAAAGTTTCTAACTTCCCTAAACCTTGGTTTCCACATCTGTCAAATGGGGGTAGTAATACTTCATAGAGTGTTATTAGGTTAGATGAGACTATGTATGTAAAGCCCTTAGCATAATGCCTGTTATGTAGTTAGCACGCAACCAATAAACATTATGGTCACTATTATTATTGTGACCCCAGTTACGAAAGTTGAAATCTGAAACCTATTGAAAAGCATTTTTTAGATACTTTTGACAACTTAGCACAACATAAATAATTTAGCATCAGAGACTTTAGCTAACTTGTATTAGCAAATTTATTAATAAGAAGAATAACACATTATTACCAAGTAGTGTTTATCCCAGGAATGCAAAGTTGTGTTAACATTTGAAAATCAATGAATATAATCTACATATTAACAGAATAAAGGAGAAAATGTATATGATTACTGCAATAAATTCAGAAAAACTTTGACAAAAATTCAACACCCCATTCATGATTTAAACAAACATACCTCTAGAAAACTAGGAATAGGGGAAACTTCCTTAACTGATGATCATCTATGAAAAACCTATAGCTAATGTCGTACTTAATGGTAAACTATTGGATGTCTTTCGCCTAAGATTAGGAATAATATAAGGATGGCCTTTCCTGCCACTTCTGTTCAACATTGTAACTAATAGTCCTAGCTATTGAAATAAGGCAAGAAATTAAACTAAAAGGCACACAGATTGAAAAGAAGTAAAACCGTCTCATTTGCAAACTGCAAGATTGTTTATATAGAAAATACAAAGGAATCTACAAAATAATCATTAGTAATTGAATTTAGCAAGGTCAAGGGAAACAAAGTGAATATACAAAAATCAATTGCATTTTTATATACCATCAGCAAACAATTCATAAATGAAATTTTTAAAAATTTTACTTAGAATATCAACCAAAAAACGTAAAATACTTAGGAATAAATTTGACAAAAATATGTCAGATCTCTTCACTGAAAACCACAGGACATTGCTAGGAGAAATTTAAAACCTAAATATAGGGAGAGTTATATCATGTTCATGAATCAGACCATACAATATAGTTAAGATGTCAGTTCCCCAAACTGATTTATAGATACAATGCAATCTCAATCAAAATCCTAAAAGGATTTTTTTTTTAATAAGTTTATTTTTTAATATTTGGCTGCATTGGGTCTTCGTTGCTGCGCATGGGCTTTCTCTAGTTGCGGCGAGCAGGGGCCACTCTTCGTTGCGGTGCACAGGCTTCTCATTGCAGTGGCTTCTCTTGTTGCAGAGCATGCCTCTAGGCGCGTGGGCTTCATAGTTGTGGCTTGCGGGCTCTGGAGCGCAGAGCTCAGTAGTTGTGGCGCACGGGCTAAGTTGCTTCGCGGCATGTGGGAATCTTCCCAGACCAGGGATCGAACCCGTGTCCCCTACATTGGCAGGCAGATTGTTAACTACTGCGCCACCAGGGAAGTCCCCTAAAAGGATTTTTTAATAGCAATTGGTAAGCTGATTCTAAAATTTTTATAAAAATAAAAAAGGCTGAGAATAAGCAAACCAATTATTTTATTTATTTTTTTTTTGTAGGGGGAGGACAATTGAGGACTTTTTTTTTTTTAATTTTTAATTATAGTTGAGTTACAATTTAGTTTCTGGTGTACAGCAAAGTTATTCAGTTATACATATATATTATGTATATATTCTTTTTCATATTCTTTTCTATTATGGTTTATTACAAGATTTTGAGTATAGTTCCCTGTGCTATACAGTAAGACCTTATTTATCTGTTTTATACATAGTAGTTTGTATCTGCTACTCCCAAACTCCTAGTTTATCCCCCCTTCCCACTTTTGTAACCCTAAGTTTATTTTCTGTGTGTCTGCTTCTGTTTTGTAAATAAATTCATTTGTATCATATTTTAGATTCCACATATAAGTGATATCATATGATATTTGTCTTTCTCTTTCTGACTTCACTTAGTATGATTATCTCTAGGTCCATTCATGTTGCTGCAAATGGCATTATTTCATTCTTTTTCATAGCTGAGTAGTATCCATCGTGTGTGTGTGTGTGCATGTACCATATCTTTATCCATTCATCTGTTGATGGGCATTTAGGTTGCTTCCATGACTTGGCTACTGTAAATAGTAAGTAAACCAATTCTAAAAGGGAAGAACGAGGTTGAAGGACTCACACTACCTGATTTCAAGACTCACTATAAAGCTACAGTAATCAAGACAGTGTGGTAAAGGTAAAAGGGTAGATTTATAGATAAATGGAAAGGAGTAGAGTCCAGAAATAGACCCACACATAAATAAATGGTCACTTGATTTTTGACAAAGCAATTCAGCAGTGAAAAGAAAAACTTTACAACAAATGGTGTTGGAACAACTGGATATCCATATGGAAAAAAGTGAAATCTGACACATACCCTACACAAAACTTAATTAATAATGCATCATAGACTTAAATGTAAAAGCTAAACCTTACCATTTTTATAAACTTCTAGAAGAAAACAGAAGAAATCTTTGTGACCTTGGGGTGGACAAACTTTTCTTAAGTCACAAAAAGCATGAACTATAAAAACTGATAATTGGACATTGTCAAAATTAAAATCTTTTGTTCTTCTAAATATGTTTTGTTAAGAGAATGAAAAGACAAGCCATGGACTGGGAGAAAATATTCACACTCTATGTGTCTTACAAAGGACTTGTGTCAAGAATATATAAAGAACTTACAATTCACTAATAAGCCAACGAGCAGAATTTTAAAATGGACAAAAGATTTGAACAGACAAGTCACAAATGAAGATATAACAAATAGCCAGTAGCATTCAAGAGGATATTTGACATCATTAACTATTAGAGAAGTACAAATTAAAACCACAATGAACTACCGCTACACACCCATTAGAATGGCTGAAATTAAAAAGACAATTACCAAGTTTTAACAAGGATGTGGAGTGACTGGAACTCTGAGGCACTGCTGGTGGGAATGTAAAGTTGTAAAACTACTTGGGAGAATTGCTTGACAGTCTCCTCATATGTTAATTATACACCTGTCATACACCCTGGCATTCCACCCCTAGCTATTTACCCAAGAGAAGTGAAAATAAGATTTATACACAAATGTTTATAGCAGCTTTAGTCATAATAGCCAAAACCAGGAAATATTCAACAGGTAAATGAATAACCATATGGTATATCCTCACAATGGAGTACTACTCAGCAATAAAAAGATACAAACTACTGATACATGCAATAGCACAGGTGAATCACAAAATCATTATGCTTATGAAAAATACCAGACACAAAAGACTATACACTGGACAGTTCCATTCATATAAAACTAGAAAGTGCAAATTTATGTGTAGTGACAGATCAGTGGTTGCCTGATGCTGGAGGCAGAGGAGAGGATTCTTCAGGAGTAATAGAAATGTTTTATATCTTGATCGTGGTTGTGGTTTGACAAATAGAGACATGTCAGATTTTATCGAATTGTACACTTCAGTGGATACAGTTTATTGTACCTAAGTACACCTCAATAAAGCTTATTTTTAAAAAAGAAGTTATGGAAGCTGTACCCTAAAATTAACACAGGATTTAGTGCAGATGACTTACTTTGGCTAAAACAAGATTGCAGGTTGATAGACTACTGCAAAATTGAATTGAAAACCTGAAGGAAGGAAATAGAGACTCCCTCTGAACTAGGGATTAGTAGTTTGCTTTAGAAGGATACAATTTACTTTAAAATATTACCTAGAGTTGAAATGCCTCCTTTTAAAAATATGCTTTAGGGATAAAATATTTGCACTTTATGGCTAGCTTCAATACATAGGTGTATTTTTAGTCATCTTTTATACTTATTAAAGTACTGCAAATCACACAGAAGGACAGAAGAAATGAGCAAAGGATATGGTGTGTATAGATAATTTATAAATGAATAAATTCAAATGGCCAGTGAACATGTGAGATTATAGATGTATGGACAAAGATATTTGTTCCAACATTATTCATAATAGCAAAAATAAAAAATAAGAATAACTGCAATGTTTAATAATAGCAGATTAATTAGGTGAATTATATTATTTCCATGATGCAAACTTTGAGAATTATATTGTAGAAGAATGTTTGTTGGTGTGAGAAAATTTTAGTAGTGTAATACAAAATTCAAAAGACAGATTACCAGTGAAGGATTCTGGAATATTTTCAGAAGACAGATTACTAGATTGTGTACTACAACTGATTATAAAATAATATATTTCCATATTAAAAATATTAAGATACACACCAGAATTTTAACAGTGGTTATCTTTGGTTGATGGCATTCTAAGAAATTTGTTTTTGTTTTTATGGTAGTTATTGTTTTTTGTGCTCTTTAGTTTTTAAAAAATTTTTAAATTGAAGTATAGTTGATTTACAATATTTTGTTAGTTTCAGGTGTCTAACAAAGTGATTCAGTTATATATAATATATATATTTATATTATTTCCCATTATAGGTTATTATAAGATATTAAATATAGTTCCCTGTGCTATACAGTAAATCCTTATTTTTTTAAAAAATTTTATTTATTTTATTTTTGGCTGTGTTGGGTCTTTGTTGCTGTGCGCGGGCTTTCTCTAGTTGCAGCGAGCGGGGCTACTCTTCGTTGCAGTGCAAGGGCTTCTCATTGCGGTGGCTTCTCTTGTTGCGGAGCATGGGCTCTAGGCGCGCAGGCTTCAGTAGCTGTGGCATGTGGGCTCAGTAGTTGTGGCTCGCAGGCTCTAGAGCGCAGGCTCAGTAGTTGTGGCGCATGGGCTTAGTTGCTCCGCAGCATGTGAGATCTTCCTGGACCAGGGATCAAGCCTGTGTCCCCTGCATTGGCAGGTGGATTCTTAACCAGTGCACCACCAGGGAAGCCCTATAGTAAATCATTATTGCTTATCTATTTTATGTATAGTAGTTTGTATCTGCTATTAAAAAAATTCTTCTGCATTGAGTATATCGTTTCTTCGATGTAGAGAAATAAAGAGTAGCTTGAAGATTAGCAGAAGGTTGAACATTAATACTATAGTATTCATTATACTGTTCTTTCTGTTTTTGTAAATTCTTTGAGAATTTCAAAAAAGTTTTAAAATAGCTTGAAAACCTTCACTTTATTTACAGCACTGTATGAGCCATATTTATCAAGCATAGCTCCATTTATGAGGCTATTTAATGGCAGGTTAAAGGGTCTTTAAGCTTGATTTTAATAAATGCATGGTATAATAAAAATTTATTCACATTAAATACAAAGCAAATTATCACCTCTAACTGCTGGCTGATTTAGATTTAACTTCCAAACAGGAAGAGATTTTGAGTTTGGACACAAAGATCTGTTGATGATGTATTGATGATCCATTAATGGTCAGTAATCTTTGGGAATTCCCTGGCTGTCCAGTGGTTAGGACTCAGTGCTTTCACTGCCTGGGCCTGGGTTCAATCCCTGGTCGGGGAACTAAGATACCGCAAGCCGTGTGGCATGGCACCCCCCCCCCAAAAAAAAAAGTCAGTAATCTTTCTAGCCTTGTAGAAACAGGTGGTGAATTTTCCTCTTTGACATCCAGCAATACTCTGATTCCTAGGTGAGTTGCAGCCAAATTGGATATTGGTAGTATTTCTCTTGATTAATTCATTTATAATAGAGTTATATACATTTCTAAATTATAATTTTATTTATTTTTTGAATAAATAATACAATAATATGGTATAAAATTTTAAAAGGTGTGTAGCAAAAAGTCTTCTTCTATTCCCTGACTCTGGGCCACCAGTTCCCTACCTTGGGGATGTTAAAGCCTACCACCAAAGACCACCAGGAACACATCTGTATCTTAACAAAAATAAGTTACATTTAGCTTGTTGCAGCAAGGAATAACATATACTAGAATAACTCTGGGGCATCTCAGAAGGAAGGAGTTAGAAAGGAGGATATACAGGGTTTTAGGAGCTGAGACTGGTCATAGAGTGATTTTAGGGTGGAAGTTAGTAGTCTGGGCAGGGACTGGCTAGAATATGTAATTTAGGTGAGTTGCTGGAATGGTCAATGATTTTATCTTTAGTACACCTGAGTTCCTGAGGAGTTACTGTCAGATCAGTTTGTCTATGGTACTGGAACATAATGAGCCGATGTTAAAAAAAAAAAGTTAGAGCTTAGATAGTCTGTAATGCATATTGTGGTTTGGTTTGGTTCACTTTATCTGACTTTTTTTTTTTTTTTGGCTGTGCTGGGTCTTTGTTGCTGCAGGCTTTCTTTAGTTGTGGCGCGAGGGCTTCTCATTGCAGTGGCTTCTCTTTTTGCGGAGCGTGAGCTTCAGTAGTTGTGGCACACGGGCTTCAGTAGTTGTGGCTCGCGGGCTCTAGAGCGCAGGCTCAGTAGTTGCGGTGCACGGGCTTAGTTGCTCCACGGCATGTGGGATCTTCCTGGACCAGGGCTCGAACCCATGTTCCCTGCATTGGCAGGCGGATTCTTAAGCCCTGTGCCACCAGGGAAGCCCTATCTGACTTTTAAGTCATAGTGTTTTTCTGAGCGTTTGGGAGCAATTTGTAGTTTCTGTTTCAATTTTTACTCTTTGCTTCTGATCATTTGTTAACTAAGCCGGAGGATTTACCATTTAGGGTAAGTGATCAATCAAGATCTGTATCTTTGTTAGATAGGCTATGAGTGTTTATCAAGCTTTTGATGGTAGTAATTTTGACCTCTGTAAGCACCAAGCCATTTTTTCTTTTTCTTAGATGATTGTTTTTTGAATCACCTGGCATGATAATGGCTGACTGCAGCATTTAAGACTCTGGAGATCACACACATGGCATCTGTAGCAGACAAAACCTCAAACAAGAATTATTATTAAAGTTTGAAATAATGTCCCATATATCCCATATCCATCTGGATCTTCCTTTGGTAACCAAATCATTTTTTCCCCTTTAATTTGGATATGGATTATTCACCTTTGCCTGTGTCTGAAGAATTAGTCTTGCATTTGGTGATTATCAAGGATAAAGGTCTTGGTAGTACTAAGAATAAAGGGCAGGGTGTTTATTGACAGTCTAGAATCTTGAACCAGCAGAGAGAAAAGAAATAGCCGAGAGAATAAAGGGCAAAATCATGGAAACTGCATGGTAATCAGTGGCTTCTGGCGTCTGAGAGATTGTGTTCTGTTGATCTTGGCCGTAAATGGTCTATTCACATTATCTTCTGCTTTTGGACCAAAACAATTCTGGAAATCCTAACTCAGACACAGTGTCTGACCGTAGCAATGATGTCAGTAATACACATAATTAATTTGTTCTCTGTAGTGTTAATAGTTACAAGTACATGATACATACCTTTACAGAAGTTCTTTTGACACATCTCCACAAGGCTCAATTCTTGATCTTTAGATTATCACTGGGAGCTTTAGGTGAATGTAAGGAAGAAGCAGAAACTACTTGTTGATGTTGAGTCTGTAGGTTTTAGTTAATTTATTATTATTAACCAGCCTTATCAGAATGGAAGAGAGTGGAATCTTCTGTTAAAGTACATAATCAGTTTTGTAAGGAGTCAGTCATTGATTATTCTGAAAGTAAGAATATGTTCTGAACAGAGGGGACATTGACACACCTCCAGGCCTTTGATTTATCCTATAAAATGTATTAAGAATTTCACCAATACAAGCTTATTTAAACCTAGAGGTAAAATCTTTTTTGTAGACAGCTATTGTGTCAGTCTTTGTATATAAATGTATCTTTAACCTGAAAGATGTACAAACATTGAAGCATATCTACTTTTAACACATTTTACTTACACATGATTAACTTAGGAAGGCTGAACTCTTTTCATTCATCAGTTTTTTTTTTCTTTT
This sequence comes from Eubalaena glacialis, assembly GCF_028564815.1. NCBI lineage: Eukaryota > Metazoa > Chordata > Mammalia > Artiodactyla > Balaenidae > Eubalaena > Eubalaena glacialis. Next base: position 109,214,422 of record NC_083724.1, read on the forward strand.
TACCCCATTTTAATAAAGCAAAGAGCTCTCACAATAGTTTGAGTTAATTAAAAGTTGGAGAATGCCAAACAGAGCTAATAATTTCTGTAATCCTTCAAAAATATTTTTAATAAGGTAAAGGATCAAGTCTTTGTGTAACCTAATGGTCATTTAGTGTAAACCCAAAGATATTGTAGGTGTGAGAAACATCTTCACAGTTTTATTATTCTGAATTTGGAGAAGAACAAAATCAAAGAGAATTGTTATGTGACAAAATATTAGCTGTGACTATCCAAAGGTGAGAAGTAGTTACAGGCAGTATCTTTAAAAGCACAACAATAAGTGACAGTGTTTTTTAGGAATGTCAACTTGTTTCCAAAAGTAAGGAACTTAAAAAAAAAGATTTATGAGTTTGTCAAAAAGCACAGAGTTAATAGAATATTTTGATGATTTAAGGAATGTCTTCCCTGGGCACAGAATAACTTTGCTCTTTTAACAGAAAGAAAATCAAATTCTAGTTTTACTCTGTTTATTATTCATGAAAGAATTTGCATTAAAAGGGTTTATAAGCCATTATTCCTTATGAAAAACCCCTCACATCTGACCGGTTTTGTCAGAAATTTTAACGTATTTTCTTTCTCCTTTCAAAGGTTTTTTTTGTTTGGTTTGGTTTGGTTTGGTTTTCGTAGCTACTACAAACCCAGACAAATAAAGTATACTAATTCTCATAATGTCTACCCTTATGGTATGCTGTCTCATTTGTCTTTCACTATATTCTGTCACATTTTGGCACGACCAGAAATTTCTCTTTTTCCCCCAGCTTTATTGAGATACAATTGACATATAACATTGTGTGAGTTTAAGGTACAACGTGTTGATTTGATATATTTTGCAAAATGATTACCACAATAGCATTAGCTAACAACGTGTAACACCATATAATTACCATTTCTTTTTTGTGGTGAGACAGACATTTCTTATTTTAAGACAAAATTATTCTCTTTATTTCTAGTTAAGCAAAAACACATCTGATACCATACATTCACATTCCCCTGTCTTCACACACATTCTTTTACATTCATTCAAAATCAATAACGGAAGACATTGTTAAGAGTTAAAGGTTGAGGGACTTCCCCGTGGTCCAGTGGTTAGGAATCCGCCTTCCAATGCAGGGGACATGGGTTCAATCCCTGGTCGGGGAACTGGGATCCCACATGCCACAGGGCAACTATACCCGTGAGCTGCAACTACTGAGCCCGTGCGCCACAAGTAGAGAGAAGCCCGCATGCCGCAACGAAAGACCCCACATGCCGCAATGAAGGTCCCGCCTGCCGCAACTAAGATCTGACGCAGCCAAATAAATAAATAAATAAATATTAAAAATATATATATAAAAAAAGAGTTAAAGGTTGAATGAGAGGGAAATTCTGAGGGCGTTAGAAATGAGTAATCTTATAACTTCCAGAGAGTTACAAATTGTAAGGGCTTTCCTTGTTTCTTAAGGATTAATTAATCTCTAAGTTCTCTTTAGGGTGAGGCCAATTAGTCTTTTCCAGGTTTTGTATCTCCTAGGCACATCAAAATAGGGACTAATTGCTAGAGATCGGGGAAGCCTACATAAGCCTGATTTCTTCAATAAATGTTCTTTTTTCCTGGGGTTTGGGAAGTCTTTCAGGGAGGCACTTTTAGAATTTGAATTGCATTTGGAAGCCTCCTCATATTAAAGAATGCAGACCACTGGGTATTTAGAATTCTGTTTCCTATCTTGTTTTAAGGTGCCTCTCAAATAAACAATTTTGTTCATGTTAAAAGTTCCCCAAGAGGACTTCCGTGGTGGCGCAGTGGTTAAGAATCCACCTGCCAATGCAGGGACATGGGTTCAAGCCCTGGTGTGAGAAGATCCCACATGCTGCGGAGCAACTAAGCCCATGTGCCACAACTACTGAGCCTGTGCTCGAGAGCCCGCGAGACACAACTACTGAGCCCGTGTGCCACAAATACTGAGCCTGTGCTCTAGAGCCCGCAAGACACAACTACTGAGCCCGTGTGCCACAACTACTGAGCCTGCACTCTAGAGCCTGCGAGCCACAACTACTGAAGCCCATGCGCCTAGAGCCCGTGCTCCGTATCAAGAGAAGCCCGTGCACCGCAATGAAGAGTAGCCCCCCACTCGCCACAACTAGAGAAAGCCTGCGTGCAGCAACGAAGACCCAACGCAGCCAAAAATAAATTAAAAAAAAAAAAAGGTCCCTAAGAGGCCATTTGTAATTTGAAATTTTTCCTTGGTGAAATTATGCCATTTATTGAGTATATTCATAATCTGAAAATGTGAAGGAAGCAGATAGAGGAGGCACAGAGGAGGCAAAGATTCAGACTGAGAAAACACCATGTGACCTGCAACGATTGTTAAGGATGGCACTTTTGCAACCACATGTCTCCAGAAGACATGAAGTGACACCAAGGATAAGCCGTCATCAATTGAGGGCCGATCAGAGCCTCAGCCCCAGCTAGACAGAAGTAAGCAAAACACTTCTCAGGATTATAAGGACTAAGGAAGGTCCTTAGGAAGTTTTAGAAAAATTGAGAGTTTGCCGATGCAGAGTTTGCCTAAAGATACTGGTCTAATGAGACCTTCTGAATTTGTCGGCCTTTGGGGCTGGCTGGAAAATACACTTCTTAGGTCCTAGTCTGTCCTCTGCCTATGGGCTTCCTCGTATAGATGAACGACACTCAAGGTACTGAACAAGCAGACAGATGATAGGAATGCTGTTAATTAGGTAGAAGCCAGATTTCACTCCTGCACAGAACAATCTGATAAGACTGAAAGTCAGAGGACCCATGTATCACGTCAACCCTGAAGTGCTTGAGAAAATTATTGAAGATCAGGTAACTCACTCCAGTAGGCAGCGTGGCCTTGAGCAGGTGGAAATCAAGTGGCCTCATTTGTGCACACTGTTACAAAGTCATGGGTCTCCCCAGAAACAAGGTCAGCTGAAGGATTTATTTATAGTTAAAGAAAAAAAAGTTAGGTTTATTTAACTTGCTGCAACAAGCAGAGAGAACTAGAGGAAATAGGGATCTTCTCTATAGGGGGAGGCAGTTAGGAAAGGCTACTCATTGGATACTGTTGTTAGATGAAGGACTATTGTTGGATTTTAGGGTGGAAGTTTGTAATCTGGGCAAGGACTAGTTAGAATTTGTAGACTAGATGAGTTGCTAGAACTCATGAAGTTCTAGTGTTAGATCAGATCTAGTGTCTATGCAGAGTTACTGTTACTAGTTTGCCTGAGGTCTTATCTTGAAACATATGGATCTGAAGCATCTGGTATTAAAAAGAATTTGAGCTTAGATAGTCTGTGATGCATGTTGTGGTTTGGTTTGGTTTGGTTCACTTCATCTGTTTTATGAGTCATAGTACAGTTATAAGTTGGGACTTCTGTTTTGATTCTGAGAGGCTGCTGGTGTTAGTTTCTTATGTGTATAAAAGTATATTTGTAATTGTTGAACAGCTTTAGGAAAAAACTTTGACTTCAAGGATTCAGTATTAGTTTTCTATTGCTGTGTAACAAATTACCACAAACTTAGTGGCTTAAAACAATGTCTTTTTAGCTCCTAGTTCTGTGGGTCAGAGGTACATTCGTGGCATAGACTTATCTTCTCAGGGCTCAAAGGCTGAAATCAAAGTGCCTACTAGGCTGAGTTTACACGTGGAGGCTGGGGGAAGAATCTGATCTTTAGCACATTCAGGTTGTTGGCATTTCCTTGTGGTGGTAGGAGTGAAGTCCTTATTTTTAGCTGGGAGCCACTCCCAGCTCCTAGAGTCTGCCTTCATTCCTTGCTCCGTGGCCTGCTCTATATTCAAGCTAACAATGGAGAAATTGCACATCAAATCCCTCTCATGCTTCAGCTCTCTGAACTCCTTTATCTGACCTCTAGATCCAGATTAAAAGGTCTTCTGTGATTAGGTCAGGTGCACCTGGACAGTCTCCCTATTTTAAGGTCACCTGATATGGGACCTTAATTATGCTTGCAGACTTCCTTCCAGCAGTACCTAGATGATTGTTTGATGGAGTAACTGGGAGAAGGTGTGTGTATACCATGGACCAGGCATCTTGTGGGGTCTGCCTTCTGCTAACCACAGTGCCTTTGTGTGTTTTGAAGCATAAGCCACAGAATTTCCTCTTTGTCATCTTAGTAACTCTTGGTTGTTTATAGGCGTAACTTAAATTTTAATGTTGCTGGTAAGAGTCAGTTTGGGGTATAGCTCTGCTGATTTGAGAAAAGTCTTATTTATGTATAAAACGGATTAACATAGGGAAAGTTATTGCCAATGGGATTGCCTTTTTTTTTGCCCTTGGCATCTGTTACTTTTCTTTTAATAAAGTTTTTAATAAAAACTTGGAAAAATGTAGGGCAGAGCAGATAGGAAAAAAAAAAAGCTGTCTGTAGTCCAAACACTCTTGCTTATACTTTCATCCTTTTCTTCCAATTTTTATTGTTCACTTAAAAGAATATCATTTTGATCATATAGTGTACAAAATAATTGTATACTGACTTTTTTTTTTTTAATTTATTTATTGATTTATTTTTGCTGTGTTGGGTCTTCATTTGCTGTGTCGGGTCTTCATTGCTGTGCGTGGGCTTTCTCTAGTTGCGGTGAGCAGGGGCTACTCTTCGTTGCAGTGCACAGGCTTCTCATTGTCGTGGCTTCTCTTGTGGAGCACAGGCTCTAGGTGTGCAGACCTCAGTAGTTGTGGCACGTGGGCTCAGTAGTTGTGGCTTGCAGGCTCTAGAGCTCAGGCTCAGTAGTTGTGGCACACGGGCTTAGTTGCTCCGTGGCATGTGGGATCTTCCCAGGCCAGGGCTCGAACCCGTGTCCCTTGCATTGGCAGGCGGATTCTTAACCGCTGAACCACCAAGGAAGCCCTATACTGACTTCTTATATACATTTTTTTCTGATTATAAAAGTGATACAGGGTAATCGGAGAAAGTTTAAAAATAGGCAAGTAGGAAGAATAAGATAATTTAGAATCTTGTTACCTAGCACTAATACTTTGGTATATTTCCTTACTGCCTTTTCTAGTGCATTATTTAGTCACAATTTAGATCATATTGTATGGATTTATTTTTAAACAGAGTTAAACACTGGACCACTTGTCAATTTTAAATAAAAGGTATTTGGCATATTACTTATCACCTACGAGTTTTTTGTATCCTAACCTTTAAAAGTGACTTCTTTAATTCTGTGTGAATTTTAGATTCATAAATATGCCTTTTATTTTTTAAATTTTACGTGTGTATGTACATATATGTTTATTTATGATCAGTATCTTATGGGGGAAAAAAATAGAGAAAGCATTCCATTGGCTGTTCAAATTGACTCACTCCCTCAGGGTCCCTGACAGCTGAGTTTTCACTATACCTTATATTTTAATATCATCAGTGGACCAAGGACATCAGCGTTTCCATTGGCTCTTCTTCCCTCTTGCTTTTTGAGACAAGATACCATGGCTCTGGCCTCCCTGTGGGGAACAGCAGCTCAGGAGAAGAAAATGCTTTGAAAAGAGGTCTTTAAAGAACATTCCAGACTTAGAGAGTGAAAGAGAGCACCATGTGCCTCCTTTCCCCTCTTCTCTTGGCTTCTCATACTGACTAGAATGCCAGAATGTCTCAGCTGAAGGTGCAGACTGATATCGGGCAGTATTTCCCTGCTGAAACAATGATAGACTGGGCACTCGCTATATGAATTGTTAAAGAATACAGAAAATCATTATTTGAGTTACTTGGTAATGAAAATAGTTTGTTTTATTACTTACTATCCTTCTGTTTTTGAGGAGAGAGGTGAGGTAAAGGCAAATATTTTGTTTTGTAATGTTCTTTGCAAAGTGTCCAAAATGTGATTTGGATGTGGTCATCAACCATGTCAAGAATTATTCTGTTTTAACAGTGGGGTGAAAAAAATCATTCTAGAAACACATTTCTTAGGATTGGGAAGGAACTGAAACATAGAATTTGCACATGAGTGGAAGTTTGATCTCTGAGTTACATAACCTTCCTTAAATCAACCTGGACTTCTGAGTCTGGGGTTCAAAGTGAATAAAGCTAGACTTGAAAATCTTTGGTATCATGACTTCTGCAGTTTTTTCCTTAATTTTAATTCAACTCTGACTGGGGTCAGCTAGGCTCAAGTGTTTTTGCATTAAAAAGGTTTTTTAAAAATAATTGACGTATAATATACAAAAGTGCACAGATCCTAAGTGTACAGCTTGATAAATTTTCACGAAGGAAACATACTTGTGTAGCCAGTATTCAAATCAAGAAAACAGAACATTACCTACAGTAAGTGTTGAGGTAATTTTCTTTCAAGAAGGCTATGTAGGTGATATATTTTCTGAGTCCCTTTGATTTTGTGAATGTCTTTCTATGACCTTCACATATAATATAAAGTATTTGGCTGAGTACAAAACTTACAAGTTACAACCTTTTCTCCTTAGAATTCTACACATATTCCAGTGATGTTAGAAATCTAATATTCTAGAAAAAGAACTGTAGACCACCATGACTTAAATTTTTTCTTTATCCTTATAATTCAACATTTTTTCGAGAATGTGCCTCTTGATTAGTTTTTCCTGAAATGCAGCAATTCAATGTGTTTAAACAAACCTTTCTATATAGCTCAGAAAAGTTTTCTAATTTATTTTGAGTATTTTTCCTGTTATATTTGTTCTAGTTTAGTTTTTCAGGAATATCATTAACCTCTTATTTTGGCTCTCCATCCTCTATTCTATGTATGTCATTGTCTCTCACCATTTTCATATTTGTCCTTTTCCTTTGTATTCCAAAAGAACTTCTCTAGTTTGTCTTACATATTATATACTTTATTTTTATCAGTTTCATTTTTGTTCTTTGCTCTCTCCTAGCGTTCTCCTAGAATTGTTACACAGTCAGTTCTGTTGTAATGATTGTCAAAATTCATTGAATTGTATGCTATGTAAAGATGATTAAGAAAAAAAGCATATATCTGATAAAGGACATACTCAGAATATATAAGAACTTTTATCAGTCAATGGAAAAAATATATTGAATAAATTTTTAAATGGACAAAAGAATTGGTTGGTTAGGCATGTCCCAAAAGGAAGATAGCCAGATAGCCAATAAACAAGTGGAAGCGTGCTCAGCATCACTATTCACCAATGAAATGTAAATTAGAACCACAAAGAGATAGAAGTAGACACTCACTATAATGGAGTAAAATTTAAAAGTGACCAATACTAAGTGTTGGCAAGGAGTAATTGGAACCCTCACACCTTGCTGGTGTGAGTAAAATGGTATAAGACTTTGGTGAACTGTTTGATGAAACCTATGCCTACCCCCCTAACCTTGCAGTCCCAATCCTGAGTGAAAGGGGTGCTTACATCCACCATAAGACAGATAGAAGAATGTTCATAGCAACGTTATTCATAGTAGCTCAGAATTGGAAAGGTTATCTAACACATTTTGCTGCCCCTAGCCTTATTAATGCAGTCGTGCTTAACATGTAGCTATCTGCTTTTAGTTTAATATGTGCTATTAATGAAAATTTATGTAGGGTATCCCCCCAATTTTCTAATTTTTGAAATGTTTTTCAAATTTCTTAAAACTTTTTTCTTTAAACTAGTTTGATTTTGGAGCACTAAAAGAAAGAATTTGTTGCACAGATAGCCTAGGGCACCAATTATAAAAATGCCAACTTTTGGTCTGCATTTAGCCCAAATACTCATTTATTCCTGGATTATTCTTAAGTTTCATTAATTTTAACTGCTTTTAGAATCTTACATGTTACTTTCCTATTTGAATGGTGCATTTATTTGTTTATTACTCACTGCACTAGTTGTTTGCTCAGATTAACTTGTTAATGCTGTTTCATTTTTTGAATAAATACTATAGAGCAGTGCTGTTCAATATAACTTTCTGAACTGATAGAAATGTTGTGTATTTATGCTCTCCAATATGGCAGTCACTGAGCACATGAGGTTATTGAGCATTGAAATGTGGTCAGTGCAACTGAGGAACTAAATTTTAAATTTTATTTAATTTTAATTAGTTTAAATTTAAGTCTAAATGGCCACATGTGGCTAGTAGCTACCTTATTAGACAGTGTAGCTCTAGAGTTAAGAAGGATGAATTGAGAAAAATACAAGAATTTAGAATGATATGAAATTAGGAAAAAATGCATTTATCATTTAACTTAGAACATTGGTTCTCAATCTGCACATTAGGCTGCACATTAGGATTACCTGGAGAGCTTTTTGAAACTACCAGTTTCTGGAACACTAATCTAAAACCAATTGAATCCAGATTTCTAGAAATGGATGAGGGCATTATATTTTCAGAAACTCCCTAGGTTATTCTAATGTACAATTGGAGTTTAAAATCAGTAAATTATAGTAGTGCTTCTTAATGTGCACCTGAGCATCTTGTTAAAATGCAGATTCTGATTTCAGTATATCTGAGCTAGGCCAGATATCCTGCATTTCTAACAAGCTCCTGGGTGATTTTGATATTTTTGATCCCCAGACTACACTTTGAGGAGGAAAGAATTTTAGGATGAAAGGTTGAGCAGGAGTTTACCATATCTGAAATGAACATTTGGTGGCATAATTGTAGAATTCAACAGTTGATATCTGGCTCAGACTTAGTTTCTATATGTCTCAGCAATAGTGTGCACATAATATATACCTCGAAGTACTTAATTAGAAATTGATGAAGAACCAAACCTTTTCTGCTGGCCAGTGTCTAGGGAAGAGGTTTTGTTTTGTTTTGTTTTGTTTGGATAAAATAAGGAAGAGATCTCTGAAGAAGTAACATTTGAGCAGAGAATTGAGTAGAATGAAGGGGCTACCATGGCAGGTATGCAGTGGGAGTGATTGAGGTTCATGGCAACCAGCTCAACAGATAACCCAGCAGCTTTCACCACTGAAATAACAAAGATAAGAGTAGAAGTAAGTGAAATAGGGACCAGGAAAACAATAGAAAAGATGAACAGAATTAAGAATTGGTTTTTGAAATGATTAACATAATTGACAGACTTTAGACTGAGAAAAAAAGAGAAAAGACAAATAAATAAATTAAGAAATGAAAAAAGGAGACATTACAACTGATACCACAGAAATATAAAGGATTATAAGAGACTACTGTGAACAATTATCCACTACAAATTGGGTAACCTAGAAGAAATAGATAAATTTCTAGACACATTTAACCTATGAAGACTGAATTATGAAGAAGTGGAAAACTCTGAACAGACCAATAACAAATAAGGAGACTGAATCAGTCATCTAAAACCTCCCAACAAAGAAAAACCCAAGATCAGATGGTTTCATTGGTGAAATCTATCAAACATTTTAAAAAAGAATTCATACCAATCCTTCTCAAACTCTTCCAAAAAATTGAGGGGGAGGGAATGCTCCCAAACTCATTTTTTTTGAGGCCAGCATTACTCTGATACAAAGGCCAGATAAGGAAACTATAAGAAAAGAAAACTGCAGACCAACATCCCTGATGAATAGAGATGCAAAACTTCTCAACAGAATATTAGCAAACCTAATTAACAACATGTTAGAAAGATCATTCACCACAATCAAGTGATATTTATCCCTAGGATGCAAGGGTAGTCAACATATGCAAATCAACAAATGTGATATACATCACATTAATGGGATAAAAGACAAAATCATAAGATCATCTCAATAGATGCAAAAAAGGCATTTGAAAAAATACATCTTTTCTTGATAAATACACCCAACAAATTGCATATAGAAGGAACATACCTCAACTTAATAAAGGCCATATATGACCAGCCCACAGCCAACATCATATTCATCAGTGAAAGGTTGAAAACTTTTCCTCTAAGATCAGGAGTAAGACAAGGGTGCTTACTCTCACCATTCTTATTCAACATAGTACTGGAAGCCCTAGCCAGAGCAATCAGGTAAGAAAATCAATCAGTCAATCCAGATCAGAAAGTAAGATGTAAAATTGTCTTAGTTTGCAGATGACATGGTCTTATATAGAGAAAATCCTAAAGACTCCACCAAAACAAAAAACAAACAAAAAACTGTTAGAACTAATAAACAAATTCAGTTGTTTCAGGATACAAAATCAACATACAGAAATAACTTGTGTTGCTATACACTAACAATGCAATATCTGAAAAAGAAATAAAACAATTCCATTTACAGTAACATCAAGAACAATAAAATACTTAGGAATAAATTTAGTCAAGGAGGTGAAAGATCTGTACACTGAAAACTGCAAGATTTTGATGAAATTGAAGAAGACATAAACAAATGGAAAGTCATCCTATATTCATAGATCAGAAGAATTAATATTATTAAAATGTCTATACTACCCAAAGTTGTCTGGAGATTCAATGCAATTCCTATCAAAATGCCAATTTTTTTTTCACAGAAATAGAAAAAACAATCCTAAAGTTTGTATGGAGCCACAAAAGACCCTGAATAACCAAAGCAATCTGGAGGAAGAAGAACAAAGTTTGAGGCATCGTACTTCCTGATTTCAAACTATACTGCAAACCTCTAGTAGTCAAAACAGTATGGTATTGGCATAAAATAAAAACAGACACACAGGCCAATGGAACAGAATCAGGAGCTCAGAAATAAACCTTCACATATACAGTCAACTAATATTTGACAAGGGAGCCAAGAATACTCAATGGGGGAAAGGATAATCTCTTCAATAAATGGTGTTGGGAAAACTGTATAACTACAGTGCAGAAGAATGAAATTAGACCACTCACAAAAATTAACTCAAAATGGATTAAAGACTTAAACATAAGACCTGAAACTGTAAAACTCCTAGAAGGAAACATAGGGAAAAGGCTGTTTGACATTGGTCTTGGTGACAATTTTGGGGGTATGACATTAAAAGCACAAGCAACAAAAGCAAAAATAAGTGGGACTACATCAAACTAAAAAACTTCTGCAGAGAAAAAGAAACCATCAACCAAGTGAAAAGGCAACCTACAGAATGGGAGAAAGTATTTATAAATCATATGTCCGATAAGAGGTTAATATCCAAAGTATATAATAAACTCATACAACTCAATAGCAAAAAACCCAAACAATCCAATTTAAAAATGGAAAGAGGAACTGAATAGACATTTTCCCAAAGAAGACATTGCAGATGGCCAACAGGTACATGAAAAGGTGCTCAACATCACTAATCATCAGGGAAATGCAAATTAAAATCATAGCAAGATATCACCTCAGACCTGTTAGAATGACTGTTGTTGTTTTTTTTTTTAATGTGGATACACTTTAAGTGGCCTTTTCTAGCACCAATCATCTTTGAGTAACAAGAACCTCCTCTACTCTTAAAAAAAAGTACTGTAGTTTTATAACCCCTAAATTATTACATTTCTGGATAAATGGCCTTTTGATTCATAGCCAAAAATATTTTTAACTCTATGCTCGTGTTTTGAGACTCTTTAATCCCTCTGTTAACCCTACTTTCTTGTTGGTAATGATTATAGTTTATAAAATAACATGCCTATATTAAAAATGAAGGAACCAGGAACCCCAAGTGACAATATGAAGAAACCAATAAAGCAGTAACTTGAGCGCTGACACTACTGACATTTTGATTCTTTTATTTAAAAATGCCTATTTAATTTTTTGAACAAATAAAATGTCTGGAATTACTTATTAGCCTTGTAATCACTTGAGTACCTTTTCTTTGAAATTTGAAAAATTGTGCTAAGACATGATTTTGGAAGGATGACAGCTTTATAAATGGAATATTTAAAGAGGCAACACACAGCCACAGAAACGAAGGGAAACTTCCGTGTGTGGTGGTGAGTGGTTTATTTATAATTTGAAAGGATGCAAGAACTGAACCTCTATGTTACAGTTCAAATACTTCATAGTTTAAAGCATGGGTAAGATGTTAGAAGCTACAACTTCAGAGTCCAAGTGTTTAAGCTGTATTTCTTATTAGTGAAATCCTGTGTGCCATTAAAGGCAGTTTGAAATGAACTTGTCAGAGATTTGGGTTTAGAAAAAGATTATCATCCACTGTGAAGTGAGTAGTGAAGCCAGTTGAACATCATCTTTTGTATACATTAGACATAATAAAATCTCCAAACTTGGGCTTAGAGACATGTATATACATAGTGTTCAAGTTTTGATTCTAGTCTTATTCTTGTTCCCCCAAATCCACGTTTATCCAAACCAGTGTTACTCAGAAGTGTGGTCCGTGGACCAATGTCTGTCCACGAATTGTTACTAACTGCAGTAAATACAGAGAGTGAGCATTTAAAAACTTTTATAGCAGCTTGACATTGGCACAACATCTATGCATGTGATCATTTTTCTAGTAATTTATTTTTATTGCATTTTACAAAGTATAGTTTTCCACTTGTTGGTGCTGGGGTGGGGGCATTTCCAACAGACAGTTTACAAAGCACTACTCTAGATCCTCTGTTTTTCACTCAGAAATTCTGAACTCCGTGTATTCATGTGGCCACATAGGGGCTGGGGCAAGGGACATGAAGACCAGTAAACTATGACTATGTGATGACTGGGAATGCAGGTGCTGATTATCTGAGATTAGTGGGCATGAGAATTGCCTGGGGTATCTGTTAACCATGCGGATGCCTGTGTAGATCTCCAAAGATCCTGATTCCACACGTATGAGACCTAAGAATCTATGTTCTAAACAAATGCCTCTGATCAGTTGATTCTGATTAATTTTGTTCCTGGATAGGTTGTTTAAATCAGGATACTTGAGAGTAAAAGGAAGCATTATTAATAATTACATCAGGACAAAATAAATAAACCAGGATACTCAGACATACGGTCACTCTGTGTCTGGGGCATATTTTTTTAAACAGAGGTTTAAAGTTTACTTGGAAAGTTTCTACTGTTTCCTTTCATTAGCAAACTTACCTCGATTTCCTTTAGTCTTCTCTGGATTGTGGCTCTTCCCAGTCTTCTGTGAATCAATCTCAACTATCGTATGTATAGAACTATCCAGTACAAGAAGGGAAATGGAATTCAGGGCTCTAAACATAGCTAGGGGTAACTTGGAGGGAGGTAAGACCCACTCCTTTAAAGTTGAAGATTCTTTTTTTCTGATTTGAAGGATATTGATTTTTAAAATAACCCTTACCATTTATGATAAAAACTCTCCAGAAAGTGGGCATAGAGGGAACCTACCTCAACATAATAAAGGCCATGTACGACAAACCCACAGCAAACATCATTCTCAATGGTGAAAAACTGAAAGCATTTCCTCTAAGATCAGGAACAAGACAAGGATGTCCACTCTCACCACTATTATTCAACATAGTTTTGGAAGTCCTAGCCACGGCAATCAGAGAAGAAAAAGAAATAAGAGGAATACAAATTGGAAAAGAAGCAAAACTGTCACTGTTGGCAGATGTCATGATACTATACATAGAGAATCCTAAAAATGCCACCAGAAGACTACTAGAGCTAATCAATGAATTTGGTAAAGTTGCAGGATACAAAATTAATGCACAGAAATCTCTTGCATTCCTATACACTAATGATGAAAAATCTGAAAGAGAAATTAAGGAAACACTCCCATTTACCATCACAACAAAAAGAATAAAATACCTCGGAATAAACCTACCTAGGGAGACAAAAGACCTGTTTGCAGAAAACCATGAGACAATGATGAAAGAAATTAAAGATGATACCAACAGATGGAGAGGTATACCATGTTCTTGGATTGGAAGAATCAATATTGTAAAAATGACTATACTACCCAAAGCAATCTACAGATTCAATGCAATCCCTATCAAATTACCAATGGCATTTTTTACGGAACGAGAACAAAAAATCTTAAAATTTGTATGGAGGCACAAAAGACCCCGAATAGCCAAAACAGTCTTGAAAAAACGGAGCTGGAGGAATCAGACTCCCTGACTTCAGACTATACTACAAAGCTACAGTAATCAAGACCATATGGTACTGGCACAAAAACAGAAACATAGATCAATGGAACAAGATAGAAAGCCCAGAGATAAACCCACGCACCTATGGTCAACTAATCTATGACAAAGGAGGCAAGGATATACAATGGAGAAAACACAGTCTCTTCAATAAGTGGTGCTGGGAAAACTGGACAGCTACATGTAAAAGAATGAAATTAGAACACTCCCTAACACCATACACAAAAATAAACTCAAAATGGATTTGAGACCTAAATGTAAGACCTGACACTATAAAACTCTTAGAGGAAAACATAGGAAGAACACTCTTTGACATAAATCACAGCAAGATCTTTTTTGATCCACCTCCTAGAGAAATGGAAATAAAAACAAAAATAAACAAATGGGGCCTAATGAAACTTAAAAGCTTTTGCACAGCAAAGGAAACCATAAACAAGACGAAAAGACAACCCTCAGAATGGGAGAAAATATTTGCAAACGAATCAACGGACAAAGGATTAATCTCCAAAGTATATAAACAGCTCACGCAGCTCAATATTAAAGAAACAAACACCCCAATCCAAAAATGGGCAGAAGACCTAAATAGACATTTCTCCAAAGAAGATATACAGATGGCCAAGAAGCACATGGAGAGCTGCTCAACATCACTAATTATTAGAGAAATGCAAATCAAAACTACAATGAGGTATCACCTCACACCAGTTAGAAAGGGCATCATCAGAAAATCTACAAACAACAAATGCTGGAGAGGGTGTGGAGAAAAGGGAACCCTCCTGCACTGTTGGTGGGAATGTAAATTGATACAGCCACTGTGGAGAACAGTATGGAGGTTCCTTAAAAAACTAAAAATAGAATTACCATATGATCCACCAGTCCCACTACTGGGCATATACCCAGAGAAAACCATAATTCAAAAAGACACATGCACCCCAATGTTCATTGCAGCACTATTTACAATAGCCAGGTCATGGAAGCAACCTAAATGCCCATCGACAGACGAATGGATAAAGAAGTTGTGGTACATACATACAATGGACTATTACTCAGCCATGAAAAGGAATGAAATTGAGTCATTTGTTGAGACGTGGATGGATCTAGAGACTGTCATACAGAGTGAAGTAAGTCAGAAAGGGAAAAACAAATATCGTATATTAACGCATGTATGTGGAACCTAGAAAAATGGGACAGATGAACCAGTTTGCAGGGCAGAAGTTGAGACACAGATGTAGAGAACAAATGTATGGACACCAAGGGGGGAAAGCCGTGGTGGGGTGGGGATGGTGGTGTGCTGAATTGGGCAATTGAGATTGACATGTATACACTGATGTGTATAAAATTGATGACTAATAAGAACCTGCTGTATAAAAAAAAAATAAAATAAAATTCAAAAATTCAAAAAAAAAAAAATAATAACCCTTACTTAAAAACTTAGGACTCTCCTGGAACTTTCTTTTATGCATGTTGTCCGAAGCCAATCTTAATTCCTCTTAGTGTTCCTGGCTCAGCTGTGTCCCATTTCTCTTAGCTAGGCATAATCCCCTTGATCCATTTCATCCTTACTTTCATTTAACTGACTTGTTTACTTGTTTTAAATAAATTACAACTGAAGAATTTGAGAGAAAGAAAAAATATCTTTCTAAATTTCTTCCTCAGGAGCTCTTTAGGTTGTTGTCACCTCTACTTACATAACTTTTATGATATATAAGAAAAACGGGTTTCCTGTTTTGTAAACTGTTCTCTGATTACAAATGAGATAGGAGGAAAATGATTTTTATTAGTAAGTAATAATACTACTGGTAGAAGTCAAATAATATCTGTGGATCTCTTGTCTCTCATACTACCTCTGTTATGATACGTTATTGTCATTTCCAACATATTTGATTTTGTATTATTTCATCTTGTTTTTAGTTTTTTGACCAATTTCTTTGATTTACAAAGTGGGCAATTAAAAACAATTGAGTAAAAATTTAAGTAAACTTGTTCAGGACTAACCTTCACCCTGTCTTATAGACTCACCAGATGAATGAATAAAAGACTCATCATAATATTTTATTTTTGTCTTATTTTAGATTTAGATTATCCTACTAAAATAGTATATTGATCTTCCATATGAATTACACAAATTAAGACTAATTTGTCCTTTAAATTGAGACAGTTTTAAGAGGGAAAGGGGATGCTATTAACAATTATACTAGGAGAGCAGCTGAAATCTAGGACTGTCTTGAGTAAACTGGGATGTATATGGTCCCCTATCTCAGGATAATATTTGCTGGTTGGATAGCTACTATGATATTTTCAATGGGCTTTGAATAGTCAAAATGAGTCAAATTATAGCTAAGAACATTACAAAACTTATCATAGGACTTTCTTTACTTGTAAAAAATACAGAATGGAATGGCTAGATCAACTCTAAAATTGTCTAAGTGCCTGTAGATTTCAACTTGGTTCTTAATAATACTTCCATAAAGCTAGAAGTGGAATCACTAGACAGTAACCACAAATTGAAATGAATCCCTCCTTTAAAACTTATGGTTTATAGACTTGTGGCTATTAGGTCACAGGGAATATAAAGTAGACTACATTATAAGATAAGTAAAAGAAGAGGTGATAGCCAATTTTAAAATGTCAAAAATTTTTTTCTCTTCAAGTTGCTAATTTACCATGATGTTGTATATAAACTTTATATCCAGTGTAGACTGAAGTTAGTTGTTAGCATTTCGAGATTAGAAAACACAGCTAGACCTCCCATACCTATTTTTCTCAAGTTTATGCTCTGTTACTATAGCAAGTAATTCTGTGGAAGAGCTCCATCCTGTTAGTTGTGTTCTTGTAATCAGTAATATTTTAAGCAACTACCTTTTAATAATACATACGTACATACATAAAAAACATCTATGATTCCCTTGATTAGGAACTGAAGTCAAACTTCCAAGACATGGTTTCATTAGGTCTGTTCTTTGGAAGAAATAAA
Source organism: Eubalaena glacialis (assembly GCF_028564815.1). Taxonomy (NCBI): domain Eukaryota; kingdom Metazoa; phylum Chordata; class Mammalia; order Artiodactyla; family Balaenidae; genus Eubalaena; species Eubalaena glacialis. The sequence continues at coordinate 109,231,350 of NC_083724.1, forward strand.
TGCCCTTTTAGTGTTGTGATTTCTTTTCCTTCATTTTTTTAAACCATAGTTCCATTTTTAACACCTTTTCCATAGATAAAAGATACTCATATCATCTAGTCCCTTGTCTCACTTTTAGCTTATCTACTGAATCAACTTCAAGTCTTTCATCTTTATATGTATAACATAATTTATACACGCGCACACACATATATCTTTTAAATGACTTTGACTTTAACTGTGGCCTTTTAAAAAATTAGAATCGATCATCTATAATATATAGTATCTTCGATTTTTTTTCCCATGTAGTTCTGGTGCTGTGGATGTGAAATCGTGGTGATGCATTAGGTGTAATTTGTTACATAAAAGTAATGTGTTTATGGTTTTTCTCTATACCTTTAACTGTTTAAAATTTTTTTTTCTCTCTTCCTAGCTGTCCCCTTTCCTCCAACACAGCGGCTTACTTTGAAGGAAGTATTTGAGAATGGGAAACCTAAAATTGATGTTTTGAAAAACCATTTGGTGAAGGAAGGGCGACTGGAAGAGGAAGTAGCCTTAAAGATAATCAATGATGGGGCTGCCATCCTGAGACAAGAGAAGACTATGATAGAAGTAGATGCTCCAATCACAGGTATGAGAGTATTCGCATGGTGGTACTTAGATTTGAGCTAATTTGAAAGTGATTACAAATAACCAACTAAAATGTGTGATAATTATTCTAGGAATTGTGAGCAGTCTTAGGATTGTTTAGTATGTTTGTTATTCATTGAAGAAATACAATTTAAAATGTCTAATATTTCCAGTAGGACTATTTTGTATTGATAGATTGCCTGCAATTATCGAGCAGTCCGGTCAAAAGGTAGACTGATTTAAGTTAAAAGTTAAACTGTGGTCCTATTGGTGTAATGCCCTTTCTCTTCTAAGACATAATTTTTCACCTCACCCTAGGTCTTTATTTTTTCCTAGTATGTGGTGACATTCATGGACAATTTTTTGACCTGATGAAGTTGTTTGAAGTTGGAGGATCACCTAGTAATACACGCTACCTCTTTCTGGGTGACTATGTGGACAGAGGCTATTTCAGTATAGAGGTAAATATTAAACTGGATGTGTTGGAACTATCATATTATCTTTTTAAAAAATTTTCTTTCCATTCTTCAGTAGAAGAAATTAAAATGAGAACACTGGCAGAATTTATAAACTTTGTTACTTTCAATAATTAAAGTGATAGAGATACGTTTTAATTGATATAAAAAGAACTATTCCTTTTATTAGCCAGTAAAAATCTGACATATAGAAGGCTGTGTTAACCCTGCTGTGCAAATAACTTAAGTGTTTACCAACCTTTCCTCTTTGTAGATAGTGTACAGGCTGTATATAAATGACATAAATTGCTATTCACCCTAAGTGGGGTTTGGGTTAGCTCACCTTAATTATAAAACTATAAGCTGCTGAGCTACATTGAACGCTTAGATTAACTGCCAATGCTGAATAATCAGGCACTTAGCCTCTTGTAGGAATAATTTATGATACCGTTGCACATAAGAAGTACATGTTCATTGAAGGAAAAAATGATTACAGTTAATGAAGTTAATGAAAACTCACAATTTATATATTTTGAAAATTGTATGATGACAGGAAAATGGTTAGATTTAAAACAAAGTATAAGCTTTTATGTACAAAAGATAAAACTATTTCAAAACCTAACGGAATGACTTGAGTACAGTGGAACCACAGTACATTCATATTTAATGTCCGCTGATTCAGCTGTACATGCTTGGCAAATAAAAGAGAAGTAACTTTTGAAATAGTGCAGGTAATCGAATTTATAATATCCCCAGAATAAGCATGAGATGAGAAATTGAGTCTGCTTGCTGTTCTTGCAGTCTTTAGTTCTGCCTCTCCCTCATAGTGTGGGACCCTCACTGTACTATGTGTGTTTCTGGTGGTTAAAGGTTTATTGTTCATGCAGCATCACTCCTAAATACAAGTCAACTATCTCACCTGGTACTCAACCAAAAAAGCAGCTGTGGTACTAAAGCTGCCAGAAAAATAAACGACAAGAGAAATATATCTTACTCTTTAGTTAGATAGACAGTCTAAATTCATGAATCAGAAAAGTTCAGTGTTATCTTGCCAGTGTCTCAAATTCATTTAGTGTCATCTATGAGGACGAAAGTTAATGATAGGAGCTAAGGAAATAAGCACATTCTCCCTGCTGCTCAGTAAATTCCCAAGATCTCTAAATAGGTACCTGGGATGGGTGGAGATCATACTTGCAGACTGTAACATTAAAAGCTTCCCATATTCCTATCCACATCCTATTTTAATAGACAGTATGTCAAAAGTATGGGTGTTTGAAAGACACATTGAATGCTTAGTTCTTTGTGTGTTTAGTAGCATGAGGAAGTTTTAGAGGCTGAAGAAAAGAATACAGAACTTACTGAATTTTTAATTAATTTTATTTAATGAAATAACTTTTTAAAAGGATAAATATTGTGCCAAATCATCCTCTGATTACTAACTCACATACTTTAAAAATAGTTTCAATGCATCAATATATTCACAATACACACACACACACACACACAAAAACCCACAATGATTTTTGTACACATACGCCATATTCAGAATATTTTGTGTTAACGTATTTTTTCTGTCACTCATCAACAAATGTTTCCTGAGTGCCAACTTTATGGCAGGCTCTGAGCATCAAATAATGAGTAGGATTCATGGTCTCTATGGGAGCTGACAGTCTAATAGAAAAGATATACTTATGAATAGATCATTCAGTACGATATGAAAATACTTATTTATTTATTTATTTTAATATTTATTTATCTATTTTGGCTGTGCCAGGTCTTTGTTGCAACATGCGGGATCTTTTAGTTGTGGCATGCAGACTTCTTAGTTGCGGCATGTGGGCTTCTCAGTTGTAGCATGTGAACTCTTAGTTGCGGCACGCATGCGGGATCTAGTTCCCCGACCAGGGGTCGAACCCCGGCCCCCTGCCTTGGGAGCATGGAGTCTTACCCACTGGACCACCAGGGAAGTCCCCAAAAGTACTTATTTAATTATTAGCAATATTCTTCATATTAGGACTGAGCACAGTGCCTGACACATAGTAGGCACTCAATATTTGTTGACTGAATGAATGTTAATAAATCATAGTTTGTATTTGGCTTTATCCTGTTATTTGGTGTTTGGCTAACAAAGCGTTTTTCTGGAACAGCTTAAGAGATAAATGAATCAAAACTTTAAATTGACAGTGCTGTATTATACCAGTTTTAAAACTGAACTGTAGGATATATCTCGTGTTAGCTGGAAGCCACTTACAGACCACTAAGATTATAGATTTCTGTAAGCTACAACTTAGTCTAACATGATACAAGTATATACTTGAACAATAAATTTTTATCAATGTCCTTGATAAGCATGAGTGTGATGTTTTTGTCAAACAGATGAAAAGAAGGTAATGGGGTCCCTATTATAATTTTTTGTAATAAATAGTCATTTTTTTGTAGAGAAATTGGGAAATGCAGAATCTAAGAGAACAAAAATTCTTATAAATGAAGTTATAAATGAATTATAATGAAATTACTGTTAACATTTTGTTATATTTCCTCACAGTCTTTTTCTTCTTTTACATGTGTATATTTTTTAAAGAAAGTTGAGATCGTTGTGTGCATTCTCTTTTGTAGTCTTTCCCCCACCCCACCATCATTGTACTGAGAGCACTTTTCTCTATCATTAAAATTTCTCCAAAAGCATGATTAATGGTATAAATACTGTAATTTATTTCACCATTTCTCTTAGGATAATTTGGTTTGTAGCAGGTACTGCTTATTTGCCTATCTTTTTTCTCCTTCTTCCTTACTATCAAATCCCTGTTTTGTTCAGATAAATGGGATTGGGGGTTGTCAGGGAGAACTAAATAGGTACCTGGGATGGGTGGAGATCATACTTGCAGACTGTAACATTGCAGACTGAACCTATTTAAAAGTTCTCAGGGAGAACTTTTAATTTCAGGGAGGGAAGGCCCTTATCCCAGCCCAAGGGAATGAATTCTGGTTGGTTTGAACTAGTCATGGCAATCCATTCCCTGTTACCAGTGATTAATCCAGGATAAACATGAGATCCTCTTTTGCCCAGTAATATATAAAGGGACTTCTGCACGTTGTGTTGTCGTTGTTGTTTGTGTGTGTTGTTTTGAAATTTTTTCTTTCCAGATGAAAAGACTCTTGCAAGGTGAAAGCTTTTGGACCCCCATTCCACTATGTCATGTCAAATGTGGGTGTGTGTACTGTAGCAGCCATTTTGTGACCATGAGGAGGTGCTATAACTAAGAATGAAAAGCAGACCTGCTGTGAATAGCAGGTCAAAGAGGGAGAGAGGGCATGATTTCTTGGTGAAGATGTTGAGCTGGTACACTAAACCTAGACATCTTACCCCCAGACTGCCTGTTTTCTGAGATGTTTAAATGTCTTTATGGCTTAAGCAGCAGTTAATTGGATTTTGTATCACTTGTACTGTAAGTGGTACAAGGTTGTTTTCCAGTTGTTTCCATTCTGCATATTGCCGCAATTAACATCTTTTTGAATACATCTTTAATAGCATTTCTGATATTTCCTTAGATTGGATTCTTATAATAGAATGAGCATTTTTAAGAGTGTGAGCATTTTTAAGACTTTTGATATGTATTGCCAAATCGTTTTCACAGAACTTTATTTTCTCTTCCATACTTAATAATTTCTCTTTCCTTGAGCCTGTATGAGAGAATCAAGGCATGATGATTTTTTTTTTTTCCATGCCCAGAGCAAGCATTGATCTTTCCTGAAGCAACGTGGGCTTTGGTAGTACACCAGGGACTGGTCCAAATGTGACTGATAAAACAGAATAGTAAAGTTTCACTTTTGTCTGAGGCTTTTGATATTCCTTCTTCATTTGCACCCATTATAAAGTACTTCCTCTGTGGTAGGGGAAGCTAAATTTTAGTTTCCTTTCATTGATTTTGTAATAAGAGAAAGGATTAAAGGGAACATTTTCAGCATAGGATGTGTTGTACTAAATGCACAGGAGCCACCAAAGAGAAAATGTTATCAGATGTTTAGGTGATGTAAATTTTATCAGATGGACAACTAATGAACAATTGTTGACATATAGAAATGATTCTTGAGGTGGAGTAAAAATTCTGTTCACATAGAAATATAAAAGGTAATTGAGTATTGAACAGATCTTCTGATAATCATGATCTTTAATTGATGTGTACAAGATAATTGTACAGTTGCATCCTGATGTATAATACGAGGAAATAAAAGTTGAGATTAGAGGCTGAGAAGTATATCAACCAAATTACATTGTAGTGTGGATGAGCGTTATAGCTCATTACTTCAAAAAGTTTAGTTGGTCATTTCAGGAGGCAGAGATAAAGACCAAATAATTCAAAAGATATATCATGTTCTTGGTTGCGAAAGGTAAGTAGGAAAAGAGAAAGTGCTTTCTATGTTTATATATGAATTTAATGTAATTTTTCCTTGGAATATTTTGTGAAATTTGGTATGTTGAAAACGAAAGTCAACACAAAAAAGGAAAAAGCCATCCAATTATATTTGTATGTGTCTATATATTTACATTTTATAATGTTTATTTTGCAAGGTCTGTCTCAAAATGTACATTATTTTGATCCAACAATTTCATTTTTGAGAAACTATACTGCAGATGTACTCATAATTATGTACAATGACATATGAGTGGTTTGTCACAATAATTGAGAAGTTCTACTGGCATTTAATGAGCAGGGTTCAGGAATACAGAATATCCTGCAACAAAGAATTATGCTTGTTAATAGTACCTAAGTTGAGAGACATTGTTAAATTCTGGGGATGTGGAGATAAACAAGCAAAGCCAAGTCCTTTATTGTTCTGTTTTTTTAAAAAAATATTTATTTATTTATTTATTTGGTTGTGCCGGGTCTTAGTTGTGGCAGGTGGGCTCCTTAGTCGCGGCAGTCAGGCTTCTTAGTTGTGGCATGCATGTGGGATCTAGTTCCTGACCAGGGATGGAACTCGGGCCCCCTGCAATGGGAGCGCGGAGTCTTAACTACTGCGACACCAGGGAAGTCCCTGTTGTGTTTTCTAGTGAGAGAGATGGCATCTTATATTTGCTTAGTGTCTATGAAAATCAAATCAGGGGAAGGGACAAAAGGGGGACAGGAGTAGCTAATTTAGTTGGAGATCAGGGAAGTCCTATCTGAAGAGGTAATATTTGAACAAAAACTTGAATGACCTGAGGGAATGAGCCATGCGTAGATGGAGGGGGGGGCGGTGAGTACATTCCAGGCAAAGGGCATATCAAGTGTAAAAGCTCTGAGGAAGGAGCAAGCCTAAGGCAGCCCAGGAATAGAAACAAGGTCAGCATGGCTAGACAGAATGAGTAAGGGGAAAATGTAGACAGTGTATCAGAGACATAGGCAGGGTTTACATGATGTCAGGCCTTGCAAACCATGGTAGAGTTTGGGTTTTATTCTGAATGCAGTGGGAAGCCATTAGAGCTCTTTTGTTTGTTTATTTGTTTGTTAAGCATGGCAGTGATATATTCACATTTATGTTTTAAAACAATTAATCTGGCTGTTACGTGGTGGACTGACTATGGGAGCCCAGAAAGACTAGTTAGTAATCTCATCCAGTAAGCATAGGCAGGAGATGTTGGTGACTTAGAGTAGGCATTTTGAGAAGCATTTGGATTCAGGATTTTGAAGTCTTTCCTTTCAAAAAGGTGGGAAATCTTGGTTGAATTAAGCTTTTAAGGTCATGGCACATTTATTACTAGTCTTTTCTAAGTCCCTCTATTATTTTGTTTTGTTTTTCTTATCTGTGACCTCTATTTTCCTTACTCCCTCTCCCAACTATACATGTTTCTATTGTATTTAGTATATGCCTCAGAATACATATATTATTATTAATTTTTTAATATATAACATTTTTGTGGGAAAAGTATTTTAATTTTACATAAATGTTATGGTGCTATTCAGTCGTTCTCAAACTTTAGCATGCATCATAATTACCTTCAGGGCTTGTTCAAAAACAGATTGCTGGACCCCACCCCAGAATTTCTGATTCTTTAGGTCTGGGATAGACCCTGAGAATGTATATTCTAACAAGTTCCTGTGTGATGCTGATGTACCACACTTTGAGATGAATGTGACCACCCTGAGAATCACTGCTGTAGCTCTCTTTCTGTTGATTTTGGTTTTTACATATCAGTATGTTTTTAAGATCTATCTGGGTTTCTATGGGATACATAGTACCCCATAGTATACATCTATGACATTTTAGTTCTCTGTTCTCAGTGGTGGACACTAGGTTGCCTCCAGTTTCTTTCTATCATGAACACTGCTGTGAGGCACACCCTTATATAAATCCACTTATGGTCCCATGTTTTAGTTTCTCTATGGTTTATGAACAAGAGTGGGATTGCTAGGGAAAAGGGTACCTACCTTCATATAATACTTGAACTGATTATTGCAGATCACTCTTCAGAACAGCTGTACCAGTCTATACTCCTACCAGTAGCACCTAAGAGTTCATATTTCCTCATGTCCCTCTTCCAGAATTTGGTTTTATCTCATTTTCTAATATTTACCAAAATGATAAAGTAGTATCTTATTGTCATTTCAATTAATATTTCTTTAATTACTAATGACACTGAGCATCTTCTCATGTATTAGCCATTCCACCCATACAATCCCTGTTAAGAGTTTCTTGTATGACATTTCAGAGATAGGTTAAGCATATACAAACATATTTGCATATCTGTTTTAAAAAATAAATGTACTTATTAATGTACATTGCCCTTTAAGTGCTGCTTTATCTGGGTCCCACAGATTTTGACATGTATTGTTTTTATTATCATTCAGCATTTTTTAAAGAATTATCTTTAAACCCTAAGACAATGAAGCAGTATGGTTTTTGTTTCCAGTCATGTGGGATTTTTTTAGAGTTAGTATTTTGTTACTGATTCTAATTAGTGTAATTTAATTAGAGAACATAATCTGAATAATATTCATTCTTTGAAATTTATTGAGACTCCCTTTGGAATTTATTGTGGTACCCAGTAGATTTTTGTGACTATCCCATATATACTTGAAAATAATGCATTCTGTACTTGTTCACTTGTTCTCTATAAGTTTGATTATTTTTGTTTGCTTGAACTATGATTTACTTTTGGGTTTGCGTCAAAATCTCCAGCTACAGTTATTGATTTATCTGTTTCTCACAATAGTCCTGTCAATTTTTGCTTATGTTTTGAAGCTGTATATGAATGAGATATGTATATTTCATGATTAGACTATATGATTGATTTTCATTATTCATGGATTCTGTATTTGTATATATGCCTCCCTACTAAAATTTATTTGTTATCCCCAAATCAATACACATAGTGATTTTGAGGTCCTAGGCCCTCTCAGCAGAAGGAGCTAGGAGATATATATGTATGTGTGTATATATATATATATATACACACACACACACACACACACACACTATATATATATATATATATGTGTGTGTGTATATCTTGGTTATATATAGTGTGTGTATATATATATTATATATTATATACATATATAACTTGGGTTAGTTCTCCCCCATCCCGTCCCTTTCTTTGTTACTTTGTTATCCATTTATAATACAGTTAGGTTCATTTGTTACTGTTCATATTATATTTGGGGTTTCTATCACATGCTGGTTGATTTAAATACTTATTTTGAGTAATTTTAATACCCAAATAATTTTAATTACTGTGGTTCTAGAGGTCAAACCTATCCAAAGAGGTATGCTTTGAGAAGTGTCACTCCGGCCTCATCCCTCCTAACCTGTTCCCAGTCCCCACTTCTTTCCACCCATTTCCTCTATGCCTGCTCTAGGTAACCAGTCTCTTTAGTTTATGATTTATCCTTCCCTTATTTCTTATGCACAAATGAGCAGCTAATATATGTTTTTCTTATACCCCTTCTTTATTACATAAACAGTAGCATACTGTAGATACTCTTTCATTTTGCTTTTTTCTTAACAGTGTATCCTTGAAATTGCCCCAAATCAGTTTATAGAGAGATCTTTCTCACGTTTTTTTTCATAGCTTCATAGTACTTCACTGTGTGGATGTATCATAATTTGCTCAGCCTCTCTCCTTTGTATGGTCATTTAGGTTGTTTCAAATATTTTGCTGTTACAAACAACACTGCAACCTGTGTGTATGTATTTTCTTATTGTTGGAAGTGTATCTTCAGGGTAGGCTCCTAGATGTGGTCAAAAGTTAAACGTATATGTGGTTTTGTCAGTTCTTGCCAAATTGTTTTATACCATGCAAATTATTTTTATGTAGTCAAACGTACCCATCTTTTCTTTTTTTGCCTTTGGACTTTTAGTCATTAGTTTTAAAGTTTTTCCCTACACTAAGGCTAAAGAAAACTCACCTACATGTTTTCTTCTAGAACTTGTATGGTTGCATTTTGATATTTAGATCCCTTATCCATTTGTTATTATTCATTATGTGAGATATGGATGGAATTTTTTTTTTGAAATAGCACCAGTTGTCCCAGAGACATTTATTAAGAAGCTCATCATTTCTCCAGTGATTTAGGATGCCACCTTTCTTATATCTCAAATTTTTATATGTACGTGCATTAATTTCTGACCCATTTTATTCCACTGGTATATTTATCTACATATGTGCCAGGACCACTATTTTAATTTAGAAAGTTTATAGTATGTTTTAACCATCTTTTTCAGTGTTTTTCTGGCTGTTTCCTGGCTGTTCTTACATGTTTATTTTGCCATATAAATTTTATTATCAACTTGTCTAACTCCATAAAATAGCTTATGGTATTTTTATTGGAAATGTAATGGGTTTATAAACTAGGAAGAACTGTAATCTTTTCTTTTTTCTTTTTTTTGGCTGCGCTGTGCAGCGTGTGGGATCTTAGTTCCCCGACCAGGGATGGAACAACCCTCGCCCCCTGCAGTGGGAGCGCAGAGCCTTAACCACTGGACTGCCAGGGAAGTCCCAAGAACTGTAATCTTTTAATGCTGAATCATCCTATCCAAAAACAGGGAATGTCTTTCCATTTGTTCATGTCTACTTTTGTGTCTTTCAGGAGTGTTTTTTTTAACTTTTTCCTGGTATGAGTTTTGTACATTTCTTGTTAAATTTATTCCTATGTAGTTAATCTTCTTTGCTGCTATTGTAAATGGAGTTTTGTCTACCACTGTGTCCCACTTATTGTTTGTGTATATGAAGGCTATTGATTTTGTATGTTAATTTTATATCCTTCCATGTTACTGGATTTTTTATTAGTTTAGTTAGTTGTATCATTGATTTTTCTGGAGTTTATCAGGTATGCTATTATATCATCTGCAAATAGAGATAGTTTTTTTTTTTTTTCTTTACTCATTCTTAAGCCTCTAACTTATTTGTCTAATTCAGTTGGCTAATACCTCTAGTACAGTGTTGAATAGTAGTGGTATTAGTGGATATCCTTGCCTTGTTCCTGATTTTAGTGGAAATGTCTCTACTGTTTCTCCACTAAATAAAATACAAGTTTTAGGACTAAGGTATGTGTGTGGGTGACTTTATCGTAGAGATCTAGATATTTGGATGGAACATGGGAACAGAAATTAAGAAGAGATTTCTATGAAGGCTACTCTCTTACATCCTTTCAAATTCTAGGGCAGGGAGTTCCCTGGAGGTCTAGTGGTTGGGACTCTGAGCTTCCACTGCAGGGGGCACGGGTTCAATCCCTGGTCCGGGAACTAAGATCCCACATGCCATGTGGCGCAGCCAAAAAAAAAAACCCACAAAACCAAAAACAACAAAAAAGACAAATTCTAGGGCAACAGCACAACACACTCAAAAGCTGGAATTCTTCATGTTTCAACTTGGGAATGTCAATGAGGTACGCCATTATAGCAAGTCATTTGAATTTGTATAAATTGTCTTTATGTGTTATTGTGGTCAAAAATAAAAATTTTATCCTTGTGTTTGTCTTGTAGTGTGTGCTGTTTTTATGGAGTTTAAAGATTAATCATCCCAAAACATTGTTTCTGCTTCGAGGAAATCATGAATGCAGGCATCTTACAGAATATTTCACCTTCAAACAGGAATGTAAGTATAATCACTCCTCCAGAACTTTTTAAGTTATCCTTTAGCCAGTCCCAGCGAATTAAACACAAAGAAAAGAAACTAATGGACCTCAAATGCTTCCTGTTCTGTTTTTGTTTTTGTTTTGTTTTGTTTTCTGGTGAGAACCTGGATTCCACTTTTTAACACTTGTTTTGAAAATAACTTTTGAGTATCCCCCCGGGTCTATAAGTAATACATTTAGGATATTTGGAAAACGTTAAAAAGTCCAAAGATATGAATTGTCCACAATTACACCACTTAAAATTAATCACTATTATCTCACTATTTGGTATATAGTCTTCTGTTCTTTTCTGTATACATAAAAACCTATCATGAAATAGTTCAGATATATTTATATCCATACAATCCTCCCTTGATGTCCCAGGAATTGGTTCCAGGACCCCCACAGATACCCACGTCCGCAGATTCTCAAGTCCCTTATCTAAAATGGTGTAGTATTTCCATATAACCTTCATACAGTCTCCTGTATACTTTAAGTCATCTCTAGGTTATTCATAATACCTAATACAAATGCTATGTAAATAGTTGTAAATACAGTGTAAATGTTATGTAAATAGTTGCTGGCCCACTGAAAATTTAAGTTTTGCATGTTGGAACTTTCTGGAATTTTTTTTTTCCCCAAATATTTTAGTTCCTCAGTTGGTTGAATCCGTGGATGCAGAACCTGTGGATATGGAAAGCCAACTGTATATATTTTTGCAATAAAGTTGGGCTCATAGTATATGTACTGTTTAATAAATTGCTCTTTTCATGTTATGTAATAACATTTTTCCATTTTATTAAATATTTTTTAACATGACTTTAAAATATAATATTAATGTTTTTAAAGTATTCCATCTTGTGAATGTACTATCATGTGTGTGGCCAATTTAGTAGCAACTGTAGGACACTTAGGTTGATTCCAACTATAAATAATACTGTAATAGTAAAAAAAAAATTTATTATTAAAGGTAGAATTTTTTTGAAACTCAAAACATTACAAGCTGATTTAAAAAAACAAAAACAGGGAATTCCCTGGTGGTCCAGTGGTTAGGATGCCATGCTTGCACTTCCACTTCCACAAGGCCCAACTAAGATCCTGCAAAACCTCAAGCCGTGAGGCGAAGCAAAAACAAAAACAAAAACCTCACAGATTTCTTTGACCAGAATCTAGGTACTCACAATTGGCTCTAAGTAACATGCAGCATGATGGTGACTATATTGGGCTTGTTTGGGAGAACTTGCCTCAGGACATTTGCACTTATCATCTCTTGTTTCCCCAGGTGTCTATCTGCTTAGAAGACCTACATCCTTACTTCATTCGTGTCATAGCCTCAGAGACTTTCTTCCCTGGTTGCTTTTTCTAAATTAAAATCTCATCACTTTATTCTCATACCCTGCTTTTTTTCCCCATAGTATCTATCAATACCTGAATTTTTAATATATCCTATATATATAAAATTTATATATTTTTAATATATTTATTTATTTATTGTCTTTCTCTCCCACCAGAATTTAAGCTGCATAACAGCAGGGACGTGTTTTGTTCTCTGTTATTCTTCCAGAACACTATCTATCTAATAAGTCATAGTAGATGCTTAACAAATATTGGTTGAATTAAATTGTTGAATGAATGATCCTTTGTGATTTATATCTTTAGGATAGACTCTCAGAAAAGAATTACTAGGTGTCAGGGCATGAACATTTTAAAGACTTTTGGTACATACTCTAGCACTCAAAAAAATTATATATCAGTTTATACTACATGGAATTTTTGTATTGTTATAGTGAAAGGAAAATACTGAAATAAAAAACAGAATTATACCTTTTTTGATTTCTGAAGTGTTAGTATATTCTTTATAAAATAAGAAAGCTAAAATAATCTCTTGTCGAGCTCTAAAGTCTACCTCTTTCCCCCCATAATCCTGAATATATAAAAATGCTTTGGGACTTCCCTGGCGGTCGACTGGTTAAGACTACACTTCCACTGCGATGGGGCGAGGGTTCCATCCCTGGTCAGGGAACTAAGATCCCACCTGCCATGTGGTGTGGCCAAAAAAAAAAAACCTTTATTGTTCATATAATTGATATTTTGATCATGGATTTTACTTTGTGTCCTATTCAGATTTCTCTTCAGATTATCATCTTGGAGGAATATATTATATTTGAAGTTTTATTACCAAAAGAATATTCAAAGTTGATAAAAACTTTTAAATTTGCTTTCAGAGACTCAGAGTTTATTCAGCTGCCACAAAATCCCTCTACTTACAATTTGAGAAACAATTTGAGAATGTTCCCAATGCTCACATTAACTCTTGTTACCAGTAGCTTCCTACATTACAGTTAGCAGTTGTGATGACAGCCTTCCTCCTAATAACGCCTGAAAGGAAAGGTCTTTCTTACTGAAAGAAATTTTAGAGTGTGAACACTTAAAACTCCCTCTGAGAGAAAAGTCAGCTACAAATGGGCAAGATATAGATCATTCCAGGCCTTGGAACTTATTGAAATAAACACTTAAAATCAGTAATTACCCAGGAAGTTTAAAAAAAATTAGATCTACTGTTGGTGAGTGTTTAAATTGGTGTAAAGTACTTGAAGAGTAATTTTGGAATATCCGTAAAAATTTCTGACCCAGCAGTTTGGCTTCTAAGAATTTATCATGCAGATTGTATCTTTTTTTAAAAAATTTATTTATTTTTATTTTTATTTATTTTTGGCTGCGTTGGGTCTTTGTTGCTGCACCCAGGCTTTCTCTAGTTACGGAGAGCGGGGACTACTCTTCGTTGCGGTGCACGGGCTTCTCATTGCGGTGGCTTCTCTTGTTGTGGAGCATGGGCTCTAGGCGCGCAGGCTTCAGTTGTGGCGCACGGGCTTAGTTGCTCCGCAGCATGTGGGATCTTCCTGGGCTCGAACCCGTGTCCCCTGCATTGGCAGGCGGATTCTTAACCGCTGCACCACCAGGGAAGCCCTGTATCTTTTTTTTTAATACTGCATAACAAATTACCACAAATTTAGCTGCTTAAAACAGCACATTTGTTATCTCACAGTTACTGCAGGTCAGAAGTCCAGGCACAGTATGGCTAAATTTGCTGCTCAGGGTCTCACTGGGCCAAAATTAAGGTGTCACCAAGGGCTGTGTTCTCATTTGGAGCTTGGTGTCTTCCAAGCTCACTAGTTGTTGGTGGTCCTTATTGACTGTAGGATTAAGGTCCCTGTTTTCCTGCTAGCTGTTGGCTAGAGACTGCCCTCAGTTTCTAGAGCCCAAATGCATCTCTCTGCCTTCCTCTTCTGTGATCAGCGAGCTGGAGAAAACCCTCTGCTTTTCAGAGGCTCACCTGATTAGGTCAGGCCCACCCAGGAGAATCTCCGTTTTGCCATAATGATACTTAATCATGGGAATCTCAGCGTATTTCCAAGTTCCACCCACTCAAAGGGGCACAGATTATACAAAGGTATAGGTCATTGCAGGTCATTTTAGAATTCTGCCTACCACACTATATACTCAAAAAGATAAGAAGATACGGATGTATAAGGATGTTCGTTATAGTGTTAATTGTAATAGCAAAAAAAAAAAAAGAATCTAAATGTCAATAAAGGACTGCTTAAATAAGGGATAATACATCTAAAAAATGGAATGCTAGGCAGCTGTTGTAAGATCAAGGTGGATCTAGATGTACTGATATGGAGAGCTGTTCAGATATATTGTTAGGTGACGGAAGCCATTTGCAGAACACGTATAGTGTGATCTCCTTTGTAAATTAAAAATATATAAGGTGCAGAAGTACTTGGGACCAGTGATTACCTGTGGGGAGCTGGATCAGGAGGACTAGTACTTTTAATTTTTTATCTTCCCATAGGACTCCTTGAATTAGCTTTTCATCACCACTATGTAATACTGTTATAACAATTTTTTAAACTGGTAACTTTCAAATTATCCATTTGGGGCCCAAGCATTTTAAAGGCTTTTTAAAGCATCCCAGGTAATTCTGTAGCACACTGCTGGTTAAGAACACCTCTTCCAGAGGCTTGGAAAGTATCTACTGTTTGTCATTTGAGAACCACTTCACCAAGTACTTTAAAAATTGGAAATATTTTGCATTGTTTTTCTAAGCCAAATATTAGGGTGGTCCTCATTACACCTCTATTTCTTTACCTGGGAAAATTAAACAGTGCCTATCAAGCAGTTAACAAAGGCCCTGGAATGCTCAATATTTAGCAATAGATAAATAGTGAAGAAAAAGCTGTGTATGGATGCCTCTGAATTAAGATTCATGTTTTTTCGGTAACATTCTATCTAATTCTTCCTCTGTTTTTTCAGAGTTCTTTTTTTGATTAGTATAATTGGTTCAGACTGTTTTCAGAAGATAGAACAATAGGTTTGGGAAACATTTTGAGTGTGTCATTTTGCACAGGATTTCTTATCTCAGGTTTTTCTTTGCTTTTCACATGCTTTAATTTAGTTAAACCACGTTTCTTTCTTTTTCTCTTATCTGCCAAGATACTCCTGTTTCATTCTAATGCTGCATCTTAAATGTTAATAAATCTTGGAATAAGCACACAAATTCAAGTACAATTTCAAATTTTGTTCCTATATAAGGAAAGAGCATGTGTGCCACTTTGCATGAGTGTTTTTACTGATAAGCTGATCTTTCTTAAAGGGCCACTGTGGCATTTAGAATCAGCACCTTATAATTACTGTTAAGTGATGCTTAGTTCCAAATTGTGCAGCTGCAATCTTGTTAATATTTCTAGGAGGGGCAGGTGGAGGCTTTTCTTTTCTTATATCAAGTTTTAAAGTGCTTTATATTGCAGAGATTTTTTTTATTTCTTTCAAATCCAGAGATAATTTGAGTAGCAAAGTATAACAGTTAATTTTTGACATATCATTTATCTTTGCAAAAACATTTCTTTATTGTTATATACTTGGAAAGCAAGAAACCTAGTGGTTTTATGATTCCATCTCATAGCTCTGGGTCCATATTTCTAAAGTAAATTAATTTCTTATTTCCAAGGGCCTCTTTTTTGATGTGTAGTTAAACAGCTTACTGAAATTACAGGAGGTTCCAGAAACTCCTGTAATTTTGCTAATGAAAACAGTATTGTTTTGACAGGTTGATTTTTTTTTTTTTTTTTGAAATAAACAAATGTTTGCCATTGTTCATTACTTATAGTAGCAAGAGATTGGTGTGGTTAGATTGTGGTATATCCATAAAGTGAAATATTATATAGATATTAAAAAAATAGCAAAACTCTTCATATAACAATGTGGCATGATCTCCAAAATATGTTAGTAAGTCCAAAAAACGGGAATTCCCTGGCGGTGCAGTGGTTAGGACTCCGTGCTCTCACTGCCAGGTGCCTGGGTTCAATCCCTGATCCGGGAAATAAGATCCCTCGTGCTGCACAGCGCAGCCAAAAAAGAAAAAAAAAGTCCAAAAAGGGGCTTCCCTGGTGGCACAGTGGTTAAGAATCCACCTGCCAATGCAGGAGACGCGGGTTCGAGCAGCGGAGCAACTAAGCCTGTGCAGCACAACTACTGAGCCCGCGAGCCACAACTACTGAAGCCTGCGTGCCTAGAGCCCGTGCTCTGCAACAACAGAAGCCACCGCAATGAGAGGCCTGCACACCGCAACGAAGAGTAGCCCCTGCTCGCTGCAACCAGAGAAAAGCCCGCGTGCAGCAACGAAGACTCAACGCAGCCAAAAGTAAAATAAATAAAATAAAATAAATAAATTTATAAAAAAAAAGAAGTCCAAAGAGCAAGTGAAAACAGTGTACATATTCTACATTTATCTAAAAAAACAAAAGGATGTTGTGAAAATGGAATAAACATACATATCTGCATATGTATGCGTAGAATATCTTTATAAAGACACCCAGGAAGCTAGTTACCTGCAAAGAGGGGGAGGAGGCACTAATTCTGAACCTTTTTTTTTTTTTTTGAACCTATTACCTTTGTTTTAAAAAAATAATGAAAGCAAATAAAAATTAAAACAAATATATCATCACTGTTTAGACCAGGTCATGGTTTCCTGCAAATAGTGCTGACTCTCAAAATTACTTTCAAAGAATATTGTTGAGAATTTTGTTTTGTTAATGTTATATTATTGATACTAGTTAGAACTTGTATCAGTGTGATCCTATGACTGAGGTGCATGTTTCCTTCATTATGGGATATATCTTACAATTTATCATGAAAATAAAACACTTGAGTCAGCTAATTTAACCTTTGGTAATTATATATTTGGCTCTTTAGATTCTCCTACTAAATATTTAATTTAAAAATAATGATTGGGAGGAGTATTGCATCATGTTAAGAGCATGAACAGGTTCAAGTTCCAGTTCTGCCACTTACTAGTTGCACCTTTGGACAAGTGAGCCCAGTTTCCTCAGCTTTTTAATGAAGGTAATGTACCTACTTCACAGGGTTTCAGTGAGGATAAAATAAGGTAATTTTATTGGTTAACACTTATATAGAACCAACTTTGTGCCACACATTATTCAAAGCATTTTACATACGTGAATTCATTTAATCCTCACAGCAACCTTGTAATGTAGGTGGGTATTATTATTAGGCCTATATTACAGATGAGGAAGTAAAGGCACAGAGAGTCAAGTAATTCGTCCAAAGTACTATTGCTAATAAGTGGCGGAGCTGAGGTTCGAATCCAGACAGTCAGGTTCCAGACTCCATTCCACTGTGTTGAACACTTAACTCATTGATGGCACAGGTACACTGTGAGCCTTCAACAGATTTCAATAATAAAGGTGATATAATAATAAATATTACTATATAAGGATTATATATCCATCCTAGAAAATACAGCTAAACTAAGTCATCTTTAATCTAATCCCTCAGAAAATAAAAATGTTGGTATTTATATACATATTCATAAACTTTAAGAAAATAAAAATGGTAACATTCTGTAACCCATTTTGGTTGTGTGCTTTGTTTAATTTGATTTGTGACTTCCTGTTTTAATTTACAAAATGGATTAAGACACTGTATTACTTTCTGTCTTTCTCCAGACTTGGTAGTCTTCTGGAAGTAGGCTAAGGAACTCTTTTGAGTCATTCTTTGGGTTGAAAGGCATTTTATTGATGTAAAATAGTATTTGGAGCATGAATTAATAACTAATTAAAATCCCTGCCTATATGCAACCTTAGGACTCTTACAAAGGAATTCCTTATTGATGTTGGCAACAGGGGGAACTCTGGCTCCATGGATTTACAGGAGAAAAAGTCAATCACTGGCCACAAATGAAAGGGGTTTTTTCCCTTGATTTTTTTTCCTTTAACACACTTTTTTGGCCAGTGCTGGGTGTACTTCTGAGATAGCCAAACGTGTAGTGCTCAGATACAAAGCAGAATATAAGCATGTAATTGCAAGGAGATACAAAGATGCAGAAGACATGGCTCTTATTAACTTGGATGTCATAATAGAGTTAGCATATATTGTGAAATCGATGATCTTAACTGCCTTTGTGGTAATACAGAATGCTCTAAAAGTTTATAAAGGAACTCACAGCCTCCCTTAATGCCCTCAAATCCTGATCAGTATTGGCAATAGACAGTCTTCACCTTCAGGGATGAAGCACCTTAAGTGTGGTCCACTGGTTACACCTTCCCTTTAGGGATCTCTCTCCAGTCATTCCTGCTACCCATGTACTGCACTCTGGCCCAAATCTGGACACATCACCCTTCATATTATTCCCCAAAGCCTTGCCAAGACCAGGCTCTGATACTTGAACATGTCTTTTCTAAAAGCATGGAGATTACAAGAAGAAAATAAACACAGAAATAATTACCAACTAGATAATCTGACTCACTTGCTATAGTGTTGTTCTCTGGGCCCTGTAGGCTTTGTCTCATCTTCACAGAATCTTGGAAGAGAAGGAGCTCACAGTTCTGTAGGGCTGCCCGCCTGTATAACTTGTGGCCGTCTCCACCAATATGCACCTCCTAGCATATTGGCTTTTTGAACCCAAGGCCAAAGAAGAAAACATTCCCTTTCTCTTTAAACTAAAGCCATCTGCCAACTATTATTTCATGACCTGTTCTTTTTAGATAATTGTGGAAACCAACCCACTGTCTGCCCACTGGAGTGTTTTCTTGTTCTGTAGCCTCAAAATGACAACCACATCAAAATACAGTTCACTGAGATGAACGTTTTTACATAAAATAAAATCAGGACATAATTTGCTTGAAGACCTTAAAAATCATGAGCAAAAATATTATTGACATCTTATTGATGACGCCCAAAACTTCAGTTTCTATTTATATATCTTCATTACCACCAGGAAGTCTTTTTAGACCCAACAAAATATTCAGACTCACGAGAGACCATGGGGCATACATGGCATCCATCCTAGAAGAGTACAGTTCAGGAAGGGCAGCATCAGGCATCCCTTTTCATGGAATAGTCCTCATAGAAGTACATGCCACAGTCTGGAGCTTTTCTGCCTTTTGCCTCCCTTTCTCCCACCCTCTCCTAGTCACAGCTCAGGTGCAAGGAAACAGTATCCACATTGGGCAGATTAGGGAGCCACCCTGGCTTAGAAGCCTCATGCATCACAAGTGCCAGTATCTCTTGTAAAAGCTTTATTGGCATAGCTTCCAGGGTCCCACGAGGGACATACCTTGCGAGTCACCGCACTCAGAGAAGCCCAAAGCTATAGCTTCCGCCAGGTAATTGGGTAATTTTTACCATAAGAAATGTTGCCTAATAACACAGCTGATTACATTCACCTTATCAGGTTTCCAGGACGACAGAGCTAGAAAGTTAATCCAAGGTCACACTTGTAGAAAAAGAGGGAGATTTTGTTTGCCCTTTATCCACAACTTTTCAGAAATATCTTTACAAAGATGATTGTGTTTTCAAATTTGCCTGTAACAAATGGCTTTGGAGTAGCTTCATAATCAACTGGAATATATCCTTTTTCATGTATGATAAATTTTAACTCTCTTCCTTTGTTTTTCCTTTTTTGATAGGTCGAATCAAATATTCTGAACAGGTGTATGATGCGTGTATGGAAACATTTGACTGTCTTCCTCTTGCTGCCCTCTTAAACCAGCAGTTTCTGTGTGTACATGGAGGAATGTCACCTGAAATTACTTGTTTAGATGACATTCGGAAAGTAAGTAATCTTTCGTTAGTCTCATGGAGTAAATATGCTTTTAATTTTGTTTTTTATTACAGTCAACTAATATGTCTTTATTGCTGAAAATTTTTAAATACAGATAATTAAAAGGAAGAAAATGGAAATCACCTGTGATCTTGTCATTGGGCAATAACTACTGTTAACATTTTCCTGTATATCTTCCAGAAAATGTCTAATTTTTTTTTTATAAATTTATTTATTTTATTTATTTATTTTTGGCTGCATTGGGTCTTAGTTGCTGCGCGCGGGCTTTCTCCAGTTGCAGCGAGCGGGGGCCACTCCTCGTTGCGGTGCGCAGGCTTCTCATTGTGGTGGCTTCTCTTGTTGCGGAGCATGGGCTCTAGGCATGCAGGCTTCAGTAGTTGTGGCATGTGGGCTCAGTAGTTGTGGCTCGCGGACTCTAGAGCGCAGGCTCAGTAGTTATGGCGCACGGGCTTAGTTGCTCCGCGGCATGTGGGATCTTCCTGGAGCAGGGTTCGAACCCGTGTCCCCTGCATTGGCAGGCGGATTCTTAACCACTGCTCCACCAGGGAAGCCCAGAAAATGTCTAATTTTTAACGAAGTCTGTGCTTTTACCAACTAGAAACATATTTTGAGTATAACCCTGAAACTTTAAATTATGCAGCAATGAGGAAGGAAGGAAGCCAGGGTTCTAATCCCTGTACTGCCATTAGTTGTGTAACCTTTACCAAATCACTTAACCTCTTAGAATTTCTTCTCTGTAAAATGAGGACGTTGAAATGGATGGTCTGAGGACTCTCCCAGCTCTGAAATTCATTGACTTTGACATTTCAGATGATAGAGTTTAATTGCTACACTTGCCTTAGTTGGTAATTATGATTTTCAGGATTGTGTATCTTCATGACTGAGAAAAGGTGATCAGTCTTTTTTCACTTATATTGTTCTACATCACCATCTTCTCTTCTCTACCTTGTATTCTGTTACCTCTCTTGTATAGGTACTGAAACTAAAAAATTTTCTGTTTGTAAAACTGTTTTCTCTGAATTAAAGTTACTATCCTCAAGGTAAGAGGGTATGCCTGTATGCACAGCCTTTTCTGCTGCCGTGTTGTTATTAAATAAACAACATTTCTCTTTTACATAGTAAATCTTGAATTTTACAATTCTGAATCAATTGTATTAATAAAAAGCTCCCCTTTCACTTAGTAGAGGTCCTCTTCTTGGCATTCAGTTATCCTAGTTACTTGTTTTCTCTTGGTTTTCATGCGTTAACCAAAGCAGCAGTGAGTAAAGGCTTGAGTTAATAACTTATGTTGAAATGCCTCCGCTGAATAGAATGGAAAGGATGAAAGCCTTTTGCAAAATAAAACTAGCATTCTTTAAAATAAAGAAATCTCCATTGGAATGAGATAAACAATGAACAGAACCATTGCAAAACCCTTCCTGCTCTCATGGTAACATTGGCTCACCTAGGCAATGGAAATAAACTTTACAGGGTCTTTCTAATAAATAGTGTATTTCTATAGTGATTGATTTCACATTCAAATTAAATGAGCACCGCTTATAAGATTAAGATGTAAGGAAGTCCTTTTCTACTATAGGGATAGGGATATTTATTAAAATTTAATACCAAAAACAAATAAATATTGTATCTACATTTATTAAATGTTCATTTTCTTCCTAAAGGAAAATTCTTCAGGGGCTTACTGCCCAATCTCCTAATACATTCTTATGGGTGGAAGGGTGTTTTTTGACCCATACCATTTTCCAAAAGCTCTTTTGCTTTCATGATTTTTCTTCTTTTGGCTTTTACGTGTCTTCTAGTTAGACAGGTTTAAAGAACCTCCAGCCTTTGGGCCAGTGTGTGACCTGCTTTGGTCTGATCCCTCAGAGGATTATGGCAATGAAAAGACCTTGGAACACTATACCCACAACACGGTCCGAGGGTGCTCTTATTTTTACAGGTAAGCTAATCCTCAGTTAGAAAATTGGAAAAAGGAAATTGTAACATATTTTATCAAATTATTTTTAACTACATATTTTGTATCTTGAATTTGTGTAGCTCAGGGACTTCTATTTAATTTTTTGATTAATTGAAGCCAGAAAACTCTGTTTGTTTTGCTTTTTATATTTTACTGGGTACTATGCCCTAATAAGTGTAATATACTGAACACGATTGAATAGAACATCTTGCAGTGCTTAAATATTGTTGTCTGACTCTAAATGATCTAGATTATTTGTTCCCAAACATCATCTATTGACTTTTTTAAAAATAAAGATTTCTTGGCTCTTCCCTCAGAGATTCTGATTCAGTAAGCCTGAGACAAGGGAATCCTGTTATTTTTTTAAAAAGCTTTCAAGCTTTTGGAACCACTGATATTGGCAAAGATATAGAAAGAACAGGACATTGTGAACTAAGCCCAGGACATTTCCTGGAAGTTGGTTGTTGTCTTAAATCTCATATGTGAGCTTTCATTGTGCTTTGCCACACCAAACTAGGGAGATTCAGGGAAGTTTGAAGCCTGAATTTTTTAAAAATCCCAATATTTTATTCTGATAAATAATACCTGTATTTAGTACCCTGAAAAATCTTTGATAATTACCTAAGATAATGCATTCATTAAATGAAATCCTGCACACAAAAGGAAGCCTCAGTTTTGCCATAATTTTAACATTCTTCTAAGTAAACTTTTTCATTCCATTCTGCCAACTTTAGCAGTGACTAATACGATGAAGTCATTTAAATTTTACTTCTCTTTACATTGCTTAAAATAAAGAACATAAAACTTTTTTATTTTTAGCACATTATAAATTGCTGCAATTTCTATGGCAGTGAGCTTGACAACATCTCTCAATTATAAATGGCCATGGCTTTTGTTCCAGAATTTCTACTTCTAAAATGTAATCCTGTGGCTGTACAGTCAGTCCTCATTATTCACGAATTCTGAGTTGCAAATTTGCCTACTTGCTAAGATTTATTTGTAACCCTGGAATCAGTACTCACAACACTTCCAGTCATTCACAGACATTCAAGTGCACAGAGCAACGGAAAATCTGAGCCACCCTGTGCACGTTCCGGCTGAGGCTGAACGTGCAGCTGCTCTGCCTCTTGTTTCAGCTCTCACACTGTAAGCAAGTATTCTTTTTGTGGTCTATTTAGTGAAACATTTCCCACATTTTTTGTTGGTGTTTTGCTGTTTAAAATGCCCCAAGCATACTGCTGAAGTGCTATCTAGTGTTCCTATGTGCAAGAAGGCTGTGATGTGTTATATAAGCTCCATTCAGGAATGAGTTATGGCACTGTTGGCCATGAGTCCCATGTTAATGAATCAACAGTGTACATTAAATAAGGTGACTTTACACAGAAACACACATAAAACAAGGTTATGTGTTGATTAGTTGACGAAAACGTTGTGACCAGAGGCTCACAGAACCGTAACCCTGTATTTCCCCTAGGAGCAGTGGTTCAGTATTCACTAACTCAGTTTTTGCAGCAACTTTATAGAACCCAGCTACTGCAAATGATAGGAATCAACTGTACTTGAAAACATGTAAAATGCATGTACAAGTTTTTCATTGTTGCATTATTTATGATGATGATTTTAAACAACCTAAACGTTCAATAGGAGACTAGTTAAATAAATGCTTGTACATCCAGACAATGGAATGTACCAGACAATGCAATCAGGCTGTTTTTTAAAAATGAAAGAAAGAAAACAAATCCTTTATATACTGATTGGAATAATCACTAGTGTAAAGTGAAAAAAAAGACATAGTAAAAAGCTATGTGTACCATCTGATGACATTTCTAAAAGGGGGGGTGTGCATGTGTGTGTGCATAATTGCTTGAAATTGAATATGGTATCTCTGAAAGGGCACTCAAAGAAACCAAGAACATTGGTTGCTTCCAGGGTAGCTGGAAGATAGAGGTAAGATGGAGGGAGACATTTCACTGTATAACTTTTTATATCTTTTAATTTTATGCCACGTGAATGTGCAGCCTATTTTAAAACTTATTTTTTCTAATGAACATAATAAGAAAGAAAGATTAAACATAAATTAAATAATTAACACTTGGTTAATTCCAGGATAATTTTGTATTCTGCAGTTCTTTGTATCAAACATTTGCCATTCAGAAAGGTACTAGTGCTAAAAGAATACGATAGGAGAGATGCAAATATCATACCTTTCATTTGAGTAAGGTTGGATATAGTATTTGTATTTGCTCCTGAAATATTCCTGCATAATATCATCTTGATATTGATATTACCTGTGAAGCTATAAGTAGGTTCTTTAACTTTTCTAACAGTTTGACAATTTGAAAATTGTGTGTTCAGTTTTTAGCACCTACTACACACACACACACACACACACACACACACACACACACACACTGCTGTGATACTTTTTTTTATATCAAGATACCAAGAAAAGTTTTGGTGTTGTATTATTATTGTTGTCGGTTAAGGAAAAAAAAAAAGGTGGGGGAGCTCTGCTTCTGTCCTAGGGTTGTCTATTATCTGTGTCCTTGATCTGGAATGAGGAATATCAGTGACATGGAAAAACAAGAGTGATGATTGCTAAGCTATTAATAAAAGTTCAGTGGTAATGAAAACCTATAATTTTGAAACAAATTCAACTTATTTCATCTTGACTTTTCCCCTTCCTCCTATTAAAAAGAAGTGTTTTAATTCTGGATTTGTGTTTTCTTTTTCAGTTACCCTGCCGTTTGTGAATTTTTGCAGAACAATAATCTGTTATCAATAATCAGAGCCCATGAAGCCCAAGATGCTGGGTAAGTTATGTTAAAACTGTACCATGACTTCCCTGGTGGTCCAGTGGTTAAGACTCCACGTTCCACTGCAGGGGGGCACGGGTTCAATCCCTGGTCAGGGAAGTAAGATCCTGCTTGTGGTGTGGCGTGGCCAAAAAAAAAACAAACAAAAAAAACAACCAACTGTACCAAACAGCACTGCAGAGTTTTTGCCTTTAACATCAAGACAGACGGGCTGTCATTTCTCTTCCAGGTATCGAATGTACAGGAAGAGCCAAACGACAGGCTTTCCATCACTCATTACTATTTTCTCTGCCCCCAATTACCTAGATGTCTATAACAATAAAGGTAAAGGAGACCAGCAATATTTGAGTTTGAATTTGTGAGTGAGTAAATGTGAGCTCTAGTTTAATATGTATGTGCATAGGTAATTTTCTGAATATATATAAATTTTAAATAAGAAAAAAAAGGGTCTTAATTGAAACAAAGGCCAAGAAACTTAGAATTTAGGCTTCTGCTTGGTTTTCATCTCCTAAGGATTATTGTGCTCTTTGTGAGTATAAATAATGATTACAATAGGTCTGATTTGTACTACTGAATCAAAATATAAGAAGAATAAATTACTTCAGGTTCAGGTTAGAACAGTCAGCATAAATTATTGGTTTTGCTGAATTTAATTTATTTATAACAGTACCTCAATAAAATGTCACTGTTTGTTTAGTGTTTTAATGTCTGTCCGTTAAGCTGTTTTTGCTCTTAAGAAATGATACAGTTAGAATGAATACTCTACAAAAAGTCAGAAAAATCTTCATTTTAGTCCAAGCCCTGCCAGAAACTAATAGTGTGACTTTAGGTAAGTCATATAATCTTTCTTAACCTCAGTTTCCCATATAAAAAAAAGATAATTGGATATACACATGCCTTTTGATCCAGAAATTCTACTTCTAAGACTTTTAGTCTATTTTAGTCATTTTTTTAAATTTAACTTTTATGATTCCTAGTTCATAAGTTTTGTATCAGGGCAGTGGTCTACTTAAAAACTTCCTCTGTAACGTGCCTCTGTAACTATTTTGTTGTATGACTATAAAATAATAGAACTTTTAAACAAACATGCCAGAACAAATATATCCAAGTGAGTATTGTCCCTTCAAGGTAGTTACCTTGGGAGGTTATACACTTATTCCAACAATGCTGCCCGTTGTTCAAACATTTTTGGAACTCCTCTTTTGGCATTGCCTTCAGAGTCTGCGACACATTCTTTTGATTATCCTCAATGATGGGAAACCTTCGTCCTTTGAGGGTGGATTTGATTTTTGGAACAGCCAAAAGTCATTCGGAGTCAAGACTGATGAATAAGGTGAGTGATCAAGCTAGACGATACCATTTGGGGTCAGGAACAAGGTATGATTATAAGGTAATGAGACTGGTTTTTCTTGTGTTGCTTACAAAATGGCTCTGGAGGCAATTCCAAAAGAGGAGTTCCAGAAACGTTTTGAGTGATGGCAGCATCTTTGGATTAAATATACAGTAAGGCAGCAAGGTATATTGATAAGAGCACCAAGCTAGGAGTCAGAAATCCTAGTCTAGTCCTGCTTCACTTTTAAATTCACAG
This sequence comes from Eubalaena glacialis, assembly GCF_028564815.1. Lineage (NCBI taxonomy): Eukaryota > Metazoa > Chordata > Mammalia > Artiodactyla > Balaenidae > Eubalaena > Eubalaena glacialis. The sequence continues at coordinate 109,258,017 of NC_083724.1, forward strand.
TTAATGAGATACTTCTCTGAGCCTCAGTTTGTCCTTAAAATAACTGTGATATAGGCTTGTTGGAGATAAGTTGGAATAATCAAAATGAATATTAAAAGCATTGGTCAAACTATAAATTGCTCTACTACTATAACATTCTACTGTTATTGTGCCTGGTGTGATTACAGCAAAGGACCACACTCATCTGATATATAAGGTCTGGTGTGTTTGTCGTTGGTGGTTTCTTAAGTCTCATTACTTTATAGTCATATCTTGTATATGCAGTTTGGGAGAGAAGTTTAAAAGAGGTCCACAATATATTTACTACTTCCTCTATTTCAGAGTAGACTATGAAATGGCACATCTCATTTCAATCTGTTTTGGAACAGTTATCTCTGGATGTCCTTAGTGACTTGCTATCCATTTTAAAAAGGCATTTCTTTGACTTAAATTCTCTTCCAGTCTTATATTTTCTTTTTGCTACTCATCAATCTTTTCTGAGTCTTAGCTATCCTATAATACTCTGCTTCTCCCTAACTCCATTCTTTCTTATTTCCTTTTTCCTAATATTTCCAATACATTAGAGACTTAGTTTTTGTTCTCGTTTCCTCCCTTGTGAATGGTATGTGCCACTCATGTTGTCAAACTTCCTCAAGGACAGTGTCCCTAGTCCTCTTATCTATGATGAAGACTTCCCCTTCTTACTTCCTTTATTAACCTTACTATTAAAAGTGTCTATTGAGGGAATTCCCTGGCAGTCCAGTGGTTAGGACTCGGCGCTTTCACTGCCAGGGGCCCGGGTTCAATCCCTGGTCGGAGGACCAAGATCCTGCAAGCTGCACAGTGTTGGCCAAAAAAAAAAAAAGTGTCTGCTGATTGCCCAGCGGATTTATCAGTGTGCTAATCTGAAACATGTCATCTAAATCAGCAATCACTTTACTAGCTTACTAACTGCCAGTTCATTCTTTGCCATATTCTAATCTGGTCTTGTTCTTGATTATTCCTTTAGTAAACTGTTAAAGTCACAGTTGATTCTGAGTTTTCTGTTGGCTTTGACATAATTGGTAACATACTTTACCTTGAAACAATCTTATTTTCCTTGGTTGTTTCTTAACCTTTGGCCGGGGGGAGGGGGGGATGTGGCATCTAAAATAATCTCTGGTGGTACTCAGTTATTCACCACACAAGTACCTCTTTTCTTGAAAAAGGCAACTCTATCCCCCTTTCCTTCTTCTCTTTCTTTTACTGTTGTTTTTCTTTCTTGTATATTCTTTAGACTTATTGGTACCAACAGGCATTTCTTAATTCCACTGGTTACATGAAAGACCTTTAAGTCATGATTTTTAAACATCTCTATTTCTATTTTTGTGTCCACCTCCCACCTCTTTTTCTTGTGTAGATTGAGGGAGTTGTTGAATATTTATATATTCATCTAACCTAAGTAAAATAGATATACTTGAAAATAATGGGACATGTACATTGTAACCAGTATTAGAAGCTTCTTAAAAGCTGAAAATCCTATTTTCATATATTTTCTTTATAATCTATGGTGTACATTTTAAACATCCAGTGACTTTAATTTTGAGAATACTAGGGTATCCTGTAATAAGCAAAGAGACAGGAATCAGGAGATGACCTATAACTGTCATTTCTAGAGAACTATTATGCCCTATTCTATTTATGATCATAGTAAGAATAATTAAGAGAATAATGCAAACCACATTGCATTGCTGGTGATGAAAACTAAGGGATTGGATTTTAAAAAGTTTTAAATATAAAGAAAATCAGTTTGGTACCAAAGTATGTGTGCCATATATATATATAGAGTGTGAGCAATATACTAACTGTGTATAGGAGAGACGGGCATTTTTTTCTTCACATACTGTATGCAGAGATGATTTAATCTACTTTGAACCTTATTAAATTGCTCCAAGTTTACCATCTATCTGTATCCCCCACTATGAATTAATAACTGCTATGTTATAAACTCTTAAAAAGTTTATAAAATCTTTGGCTCTGGCTAATGACTAGGAAAACAGGCTGTGTTCATTTAATGAGAAATGTTTGCCCTCAGAGGAAAGTTGTAATTGTAACCACTTGGCCTATAAAGGGAAATTATGATGAAATTTTTCTCATGTGGAATCTGAGATTTCTATAGATAGTTACTGTGCAAGACCCTTTGAAGTTTCAGAGCTTAGTTTCTTTTGTACTTTTATTATATATAAGAGCTCTTCAGGTAACTTTGTTTCTTGGGATAATTCTTAAAAGAATGAACTATATAACATGCTTTAAGATTTTCCATCTGTCTTGAATTTATAAATGGAAAGTAAGTTCTTGAATTCTGTGTAGTAGGCACACAGCTGTACAAAGTGTACCAGTTGCCATGTCATTTTCCTCTGTGCCAGACTTTCCTCCTTTTTCCTTTTTAGCTGCTGTGTTAAAATATGAAAACAATGTCATGAATATCAGGCAATTTAACTGTTCTCCGCACCCATACTGGCTTCCAAACTTTATGGATGTTTTCACGTGGTCTTTGCCTTTTGTTGGTGAAAAAGGTAAGAGAACTAAAGCATCTGGACCATCAATTGTCCTAACTAGTGACTGAGCACCCTTATATTTGCATGAGTCCCCTGATGGTTCAGAAATGTTTTTCTTAAAGTTATCAGAAATGTTTTCTATTTTCATTGTTCTCTACAAAGATTTTTAAGTGGCACTTAATTGGTTTTTAAATTGTAATTCTAGTTGATTATGCTTTTCTTATTCTAAATGTCAATTTAAAATAGCTGTCGTCCTATAATCAAGATGTTAAAATAACATAAGTAACAATAAAATAACCATTCCTTCAGTGATTTCTGCAGCGATAAAGAGATTTAAATAGGAATTATTTTTCTTGGAATTTTATTTGTGCACCTATACAAATAAGCTATGCAAATATATAAGCCTGTTGTACATAGGCCTGGTGGCTTAACTTCTTTGTAAAATGGGAGGAAATCCTTTCATATGCATATCAGTGAAGAAAAGGCTCTGGCAGCAGTCTAATGAAATCAAGTAGTTATGCAATGGAATCTTCAAAGACTCCATACTTTAACTGGAGCAAGTAATCTCCCCCAAATCTATATAAACTTGAAGGTCTGCATTTAATGCTGTTCCTTACAGCTACTCTGAATAGCAAAATGACAAATCATTTTTATCTATGTTTATTTAACATGTATGTTTATATATCCACATCATTTTAGAGAAAGTACCTTATTAATTATATAAATTTTGGGTTATTTTGTCTTATCATCTAGTCACAGAGATGCTGGTTAACATTCTCAACATATGCTCTGATGATGAATTGATTTCCGATGATGAAATTGAAGGTAAACTTGCCTTTTCCTCCTTTGAATCAGAAACGAAGAAGTTTTGGTTTTGGTTTTAGTTTGTTGTGAATAATTTTCTTTGTCTAATTAAAAAAAGAATTCTGCTCATTGTAGAAAAATAAAATTTGAAAAATACAGGAAACCATAAATAAGAAAAAAATGTCACCCATAATCCTACCATCTCATAGATATCCACTGTTAACATCTTGATATAAATACTGTATTAGTGTCTTTTTTTCCTCTTTTTTCTTTTAAACAAAGATGAAGTCATGTGATAGTTTCACAAACATTTCCTGGGTTTTTTGTAGACTACTTTTTAATGGTTACATAGTTATCCATGTCAGTCATTCTTTGTTTTATCCAATCCCCTGCTGTTGGATATTGGATTTTTTCCCAATTTTGTTTTAAAACCCCACAGTTTTGAAAATTTTTATAGATAAATCTTTGCCTGTTCTGTTCAACAACCAATGTTTATTATACGCCTTATATGTGCCAACAATTGTATAGGTCCTAAGCTCTCAAAAAGCTTATATTCTGGTGGTGGGAAAACAAACAAACAATGCATATGAGTCAAATATTGATATGTGGTATGAAAGAAAGGAAAACAATACTAGGAAATGAAAATGAACACTTTCTTGATTATTTCCATAGGATAAATTTCTAGAAATTGAAAATTTGTGTCAATTAGTACTTACAGTTTTAAATTGGATACAGATGACCTAGAAAAGCTATAACAGTTTACATTTTGTGTATGTGATGCACAGTTCACAGTGTTCTCTCCAATACTATTTATTATAATTTTTATAGTCTGCTGTTTTTTTTAACTTAAATATTTATTTTTATGATGACTAATGAAGTTTTTTTCTTGTATTTATTGACCACCTTTATTTCTTTATTATGAGTTGTCAATTCATATATTTTGCCCACTTTTCTACTGTTATGTGCATGTTTGTTTGTTTTTCTTCTTATTGGCCTGTGAGAGATATTTATATAGTTACATTTTGTTGTATACATAGCCAAGTATTTTTTCCCTAATATGTTTCAGGAGGTTTGATTTTAAAGATAGGTCCTAACTTATCTGAGAATGCAGAAGATTCTGGAGAGATGGTAGCACCTTAGCCCAAGCCTCTGACCGTCTCATTCTCCCCAAGCTTATGCTAAGGTGATTCACTCAACTGTTAGGATGAGCTATGTACATAGTGGAGAAAGCCTAGCTTACTCTGAGAATATAGACGAGAGTCCTATACATACTTACGCTTCAGATTCCACATTGAAGGTGCGGAGCAGATGGAGCATAGCTTGTGTTTACCTTTATGAATGGGATAGGAGATCACTGCAGGGAACCTGTTCTTGAGGAGATAGTGCAGCCAAGTGAAAATTAAAACAAAGAATTTAAGTTAGGAAAGGATGAAATATGTAAGAAATACATCTAGTAAATTTTATATTTAAATCTAAGTGGAAATGGAAATTATTGTGAACTCTGTTGTATGTATTAACTCTATTGTGTGTATGTATCCTTGATTATCATAAGGACATGCTTACTAAATTATGCCCAAAGTTATATACGGATATATTTATTGAAGTATCATCTGTAGTAGCAAAAGAGTCAAACAATCTAAATATCCCTCAGTGGAGAGCTGGGTAAATCAATCACAATATATCCACATGATAGATTCTCCACATGGAATATTATTTCCCTTCTGTAAGCCTCCTTTCTTCTCCCCTTCTCTTCTAGTTAGTTCCTATTCAGCTTATTGTAACTTCGTCATGGAAGATATTTCTGATCTCCCTGACTAGATCCAACACCCCTGTCATGCTCTCATATCAATGGTGCTAACTTCTTAGCATTTGATAGAGTTGCGATTTTACATTTATTTTTACTGTTACAAGATTAATATATTAATGTATTTAATAAGTGACTTAATACTGTTAAGTCACTCAACAGTAAATTCCCTGAGTGCTGGGATAAAATTCGTTCTTGCTTACCATTATCACCTTAAAGCCAAGTATAGTGCAATGAGCATAGTAGGTAAATATTTGTGGTATGAAGTACAACTATTAAAAAAATAAAAGAATGGAGTAGAGCTGTTGTTGCTGCTATGGAAAGTGTATTAGATGTTAAGTACAAAAGCAAATGGATAGAATCCTCTTATTCCCATTTTTTACAAGATGTGTGGGTATAAGCTGATACAGGATTTTAAAACTTTTTTTCTGAACGGAAATGAAGAATAACCTTTAGGTTAAGTGAACATTTAGTGAACACACTTAATGAACACTTAGTGAACACACTTCTAATTCCATTCCTTCCTGAAACCACACTAAAACTACAGTACAATTTTGGTTTTATCTAAGTGATATAAACTAAGGATTTTCACTTTAGTAATGCCAGACAGATAGTTTAAATCAATCCTGACTCTTAAGACAACTAGAAAAGCTAGACAAAATATTTTAAAAAGTTGCGTCAAAGGCATTCAGAAAACTAAGAAAGTAATAAAGAATTACCAAGTAGAGATCTGGAAAAAGGCATAAATCCAGAGAGGTAAGACATTTGGTTACGTACGGGACCAATTTTCTCCTAAAGGCATTCATGAATATCAAAAGAGGGGGCTGAGAGGTTGACCAGCCCTCTTGATAGAAGCTAAAAAAAGTTGGGGTTCATGACTTGCCAAAGATGAATTGAGTGCTAGTAAGCTTCTGCTCATTGGTTTGGGACCCCCAAGGGTTGCATCTATGTAAGAGTAAGGGTGAACTGGAAATAGAATGCCCTGGAAGGGACTACAGCCTGTCTTCAAGTCATTTCAATCTCTGAAATTTAAATAAGGTAGTCCCAAGCATCTGGCAAAAGCAAACCTCTTTAGGCTAAGATAGCATTATGTAGAACTTTAAACTACTGCAAACTGTCTTTCAAATATAATACATGGCTCACAACCAAAAATAACTAGGCATATGAGGAGACATAACAAAATGAATGAGAACCAGCAGAAAGAGCAAAAAATAAAAACAGACCCTCAGGTTCTCCAGACACTGGCTTTATCAGACCAAACTTTAAAATAACTATTCTAAAAAATAAAACAATGCTAACTGTTCAAGAACATAAAAGACTAGATTAAAATTTTTGGCAGAGAACTGTGAATTATAAAAAGGGATGTAGCAGTTGATAAAGCACAGAAAGAAAATTCTAGGAATGAAAAATAAAAAACACAGCAGATGAATTAACAGCAGATTCAATAAAGCTAAACAAAGAGTAAATGAACTAGAATATAGGTCAGAAGAAACAACCTAAACTAAATCACAAAGAGAAGAAATAAAATACCCCAAAAAGTATAAGTGACATGAGGATACAGTGAATAGGTATCACCTGTATGTTTGGAATCCTAGAGAAGAGACAGAGAATGGGGTAGAACCAGTATTTGAAGAGATAATGGATTGAAATTTTTCTAAAACTGACAAGTTAAGCCACAGATTGAAGAAGTCCCCCAAACCAAAGCAGAATGAATACAAAGAAAACACTATCTAAGCACATCATAGTAAAAGTGCTTCAGATGAAAGACAAAGAAAAAAATCTTAAAGCAGCCAGGAAAAAAAAAAATCGATTACTTTCAAAAGAGAACAATTAAACTGACAGTAGATTCTCAATGGAAACAATGGAAGCAGGAAACCATGGAATGACATATTCAAAGCACTGAAAGATAATAATTGGTACATCTAGAATTCTATACCTAGCAGAAATACCCTTCAAAAATGAAGAAGAAATAAGCATTTTTCAGCTATTCCTCCCTTTAAAAAAGGTACTAAGAGAATTACCAGGAGACCCACACTAAATGAAATTATAAAGAATATTATTCAAACAGAAGGAAAATACCAGACGGAAGCTTGGAGAGTCAGGAAGAAATAAAGAGTACAAATAGTAGAAAATATGTGGGTAAATCAAGTGAATTTAGACCTTATTAAACAATAATAATTTTTGTTGGATTTAAAAGACAGAATTAAAATATATGACAATAATAGTCGGCAGTGGGATAGAGTTAAAGTGTGTGAGGACGGTATATTATCTGGGGAGAGGAGAAAAGTACCTGTTAACATTATACTTTGATAAGTAAGAGATGCATGGTGTAAGAGTAATTTTCAAGAAAGGAGGGCTTTTTAAAAAGTATGTAACCTTTAAGTTATAGAAAAAATGGCATGATAAAAAAAATAACCTAGAAGGCAAGAAAGGAGGGAAGGTACCTATAACACTAGGACAAATAGAATAAATTATGTTGATAAATTTATCAGCAACTTCATTAAATGTAAATGAATAAAAGACAGATTGTCAGGTAAGATTTTTTAAAAAACATTTTATGATGGTTTATAAGAGACAGATCTAAAACGTAAAGATACAGAAAATTTGAAAGTAAAAGGAGAATAAATATATAGTCCAAATACTAACCAAAGAAAAGCTGTTGTAGATAGATTAATATTACATGAAATAAACGCTAAAACAAAAATAAGATGGGGAATTCCCTGGCGGCCCAGTAGTTAGGACTTCATGCTTTCACTGCTGAGGATGCGGGTTCAATCCCTGGTCGGGGAACTAAGATCCTGCATGCCACATGGAGCAGCCAAAAATTAAAATAAAATAAAAGGAAATGAAGTGAAATGAAATACCCATGGGTCATATATCATAATGAAAATTTCAAAATATTTTGAACTGAATGAAAATAAAAAGCAGTACATATTAAAACTTGAGGGCAGGCAGTGCACCAGGCAGGCCTGGGTTTGGAGCTGGAACCAGAACCTCAGCAGATGTTCACTGGTTGACAGCAGAGGAGAGGAACCGAGTTATACTTGACCTTAAAGCAGCAGGATGGTCAGAATTAAGTGAGAGAGGTGCCATCTACAAGGAGTTCTCTTTCAAATATTGTAATCAGGCATCTGGCTTTATGTCTCAAGTTACCCTACAAGCAGAGAAGACGAATCATCACCCAGAATGGTTCAGTGTGTACAACAAGGTCCGTACGCCCCTCACCTCACATGTCTGTGGGGGACTGACCGAAAGGGATGTGAAACTAGCCAAGTTTGTTGAAAAAGCAACTGCTTCTGTGTGATTTCTTCCAAATGTATGTAAAATTTTATGCACATCTTAGCTGCAATGTATTTTGAAGGCAATTTACATGAACAAATTAAGTTGTAAATTTAGTTCACCGTTGTACCACATTTTGTAAAATCAATGCTTAAATACAAAATGATATAAATTGAAAGAAAAAAATAGAACAACAAAACTTGAGGGATGCATCTAAAGCCATGCATAGAGGAAAATTTATAGCCTTAAATGCATAAATTGGAAAAGAAGAAAGGTGAAAAATCAACGTCTATCTCAGGAAGTTAAGGGAAAAAAAATGGATAGCACATTAAACCTAAAGAAAGGAGGTGGAATGAAATAAAAAGTTAAGAGCAGCATAAGAAAACAGAAAATAAAATATAGGGAATTCCCTGGTGGTCCAGTGGTTAGGACTCCACACTTTCACAGCTGAGGGCCCAGGTTCGATCCCTGGTCAGGGAACTAAGATCCCACAAGCTGTGCGGTGCAGCCCCCAAAAATAAATAAATAAATAAAATATAGTATAGAGGAGCAGTAAAACCAGAATGTACTCTTTTCAAGAGACTAATAAAATTGATAAATCCCTGGCAAGACTTATGAAGTAAAAAAGATAAGACAAAAATAACCAATGACAGAACTGAAAAAGGAGACATCACTACCAATCCTATAGATATTAAGAAAAATAACAAGAATAAATTTATACCAGTATAATTTAAAACTTAGATGATATGGGTAGATTTCTAGAAGAATATAACTTACTCAAATAAAATGTTTGAAGATTTAACATTCAAAATTCATTCAGCATATACTAATGTAAGATATTAATAATAGTGGAAACTGGGAGAGGGGTACTAGGGAGTTCTCTATGCTATCTTAACGTTTCTATACATCTAAAACTATTCTAAAATAAAAAAATTTTATTTAAAAACTCAGTCAATCATCAGTATAATTCACTACATTAAGAAAAAAATGGAGAAAAATCATTACCTCATCAGATGTAGAAACAGCATTGGATAAGATTCATGTTTCATTTACAGTAGATCTCTTAAACTAGGCTTAGAAAGGAATTCTTTAATCTGACAAACAAACATATCTGTGAAAATCTATAACTAACATCATATATGAAATATTGAAAGCTTTCCTTAGTGACTGGGAATAGACAAACATGCCAGCTATCCATACTTCTTTACAATATCATATTAGAAGTTATAGCCAGTACAATAAGGCAAGAAAAAGAAATGCAAGGTATAAAGATTGGGAAGGAAGAAACAAAACGATCATCATTTATAGACAATATGATTGTGTATAGAGGAAATTTAAAAGAGTCTATAGATTATTTATGTGAATCAATAAGCAGATGCAACAGAGCTGCTGGATGCAAAGTCAAAAAGCAAAAATCATTTGTATTTCTATTTACCAGCAACAAACAAAATGAAATTTTTAAAAAGATGCCATTGACAATGTCATTCCTAACAATAAATCTAACAGATGATGTGTGATACCTCTAAGCAACAAACTGTAAAACATTATTAGAAAAATTAAAGGACATCAAAATAAGTAGAAAGAAATAACATGTTCATAGATTATTGGAAGACTCAATATTATAAAGATATGTTATTCCCAAATTGATCTACAGATTCAATACAAAGTCAAATATTAACAGACAATTTGACCCTAAAACTTATATGGAAATACTAAGGATAGTTTCTGAAATTCACATGGAAATAGTTAAAGTCTTGAAGAAACATAAGGTGAGAGAACTTGTTCTATAGGATATCAAGATTTATTACAAAGCTAAGTTAACTAGAATTATTAGTGCAAGTACAGACAAGCAATGAAACAGAACAGAGAATCCAGAAATAGATCCACATATATACGGACACTTGATTTACACTAGAGGTGGCACTGCAGAGTAATAGGAAAATGATGGTATTGGTATGGTTTGGGGATATCTATTTGAGAAAAAAATTAAACCTGACCCCTATCATATTCCAAACAAAAATAAATTCCAGATGGATTAATACATTCAAATATGATAGGCAAAACAATAAAGCTTCTAGTATTTATAATATAGAATGTGTTCATGACCTTGAGATAGAGGAAAATTTCTTGAACAGGACACAAAAAGCACTAATGATACAGGAAACTATTGGACTACATTAAAAAATTAGAACTTGTATTTATCAAAAGACTCTATTTAAAGAGTGTGAAGGGACTTCTGTGGCAGTCCAGTGGTTAAGACTCTGTGCTTCCACTGCAGGGGGCACGGGTTCGATCCCTGGTCAGGAAACTAAGACCCCGCATGCGGCGGGGTGGAAAAAAATAAATAAAATTAGATTAAAATTTTAAAAAAGAGTGTGAAAAGACAAGCTACAGAGTGGGAGAGGATATTTGCTACATAACCAGAAAATGGCTCATGCAGAATATATAAAGAACTACAGATCAGTGAGACGAGACTTGAATGAGCACTTCACAAATGAGTATATCCAAATGGCCAGTAAAAATATGAAAAGTTATTCAACCACATTAGTCATCATGAAAATGCAAATTAAAACCACAATGGATGAGTCTACACACCTACCAAATTGGCTAAAAGTGAAGATGAATAACATCAAGTGTTGGCCAGAATGTGTAGCAACAGGAATGCTCATAAATTGAAGTGTAAATTGGTACATCCACTTTAGTAGATAATGCTAAACTGTTATCCAGAGTTGAACATATACATACCCTATAACTGAGCATTCTAATTATAGGAATGTACTTAAGAGAAATATGTGTAACAAAGAGAAATGCACTGGAATATTCACAGCAGCTGAATTCAACATAGCCAAAAATTGGAATCAGCCCAAATGACCACTGACAGTAGAAAGGATAAATAAGTTGTGGCATATTCATATAGTGGAATTGTATACAATAATGACAGTGAACTACAGGAACAGGGAAAACATGGATGCGTCTTACAAACATAATGTTGAGCAAAAGAAGCCAGACACAAAAATACATTATTTGATTGTTCCAATTACATAAAATTTTTAAAAAATTAAAACTTGTACTTGTGGATACATGCTTAAATGAGAAAACTATAAAGAAGAGCAAGAAAGTGATTTCAATAGAAGTCAAGAGAATGATTTTCTTTGGGAAGAGGGAGACTCTAATTATTAGGAAGTGCCCAAGGTGGGGAATCTGGGGTGCTGGCAGGGTTCTGTTTATTGTCCTGACTGGTTATATGGCCATTTGCTTTTAATAAATCATTGAGTTATACATTTGTTTTGTGTACTTTTCTGTATGTTTATCATACTTCACGGTAAAAGAGATTTTTACAAATTTATAAGCCTACAAAAATGTGGAGATTTCTGTAGGGATTTTGGAAGCTGGAAAACAAATGAATTAGTATTACTGACTTGGCTGATTCAAGAAAGCTAAAGCCCGGTTTAGTAATGGGGAATACCGAGTTCCAGTACAGAATCCTCAAAAAGCAAAGGAATTGGTAGCCTACACCAGTTGCTAGAATTGGGGACCTTGAGTTGAGGGGAGGAGGGAGATGGGGGCTGAGCTAAAATGAGTAGTAAAAGCTGTTTGAAAGGCAGCTAAAGTCCTAGCTGCCTCTTCTCCAAGACTGGAGGCTAACCTCTAAAAAGCGTAAACCAAAGAATTTCTGGACCAGGATACAACTGAGGGCATCGATACTTTGCCAAAAACAGGTGAATTAAGTGACCATATGCATTCTCAGTACTGATACAGAGAATTCCCTAACAAAGGCCCACCCTGGTCATTCTGTGTATGTAAAGCTCCAAGTCAGCAGCCCACCTACCAACTCTGTGAACGCTTTCTAGTCCCTCATTCTTAATGAGGAGCAGGCACCAAGGATTATAGGACTCCTCGGGAAAGTATCTAAGAGAGACAACAACAAAAACAGCAAAAAGCGACTCAAATGAACTTGAGATTCTGAAGAAAATATAAAACTTAAAAATGGAAAAACTATAATATCTCTAGAAAGATATGAGAAGATATTGAATCCATTATATAAAAACATGATGCTCTTATTAAGAGATTTGTAAGCTGTTCATTCTGTCCTTTGTTTTTATTCATTGTTTTCAGCATTATTTGTTCCACAAATAGTATCTTTTTCTTTGTCTAATTTTATTTTCATGATCTATGGGGATAGAATATGTTGGAAAATAATAGATGTGAATTAATGTAAAACTTTTAAGAAATAGAAAAACTCCTGGCAAGAAATCTGTAATTTAATATTCTATCATGATACCAAGGATGTCTCTTCTGAGCTGATAAAGATAAAAGCCTGCTTCTCTCATTGCATTTCGCTTTGATTTTTTCTTTTCTCTCTTCCATGCAAACTTAAATTTCTCTTCCCATATTTCTATTTTCATCTCCTTGTTTCTTGGTGTCTCTTCTCCCTGAAGATCACTACATTTCAAGCTATCAGAAAGGTATCTGACCGAAATGTGCTATGAGCTTACTACTTGCTGTCTGTCCCACCACAATCTATTAATTAGACTTTTTTAGTTGTAGTTGAATAATTTCAGACAGGCCCTCCATCCTCCCTTTCTGTTTCAATGTATATGTTTCCTCTGAACCCTGCTGTATGATCCTGCAGGATATTTAGAGCTGGGGGGCGAGGAAGGAGAGGCCACATTTCTTAGTTTCTGACGTTTGAATGCGGTCACCTGATGCATGCCTGGACATTGGCTTCTCATGTGTGAGCTGTTTCCTAAATCTTGGATGAGAAAAGGCCATAAAGTCTTAACGTTAACTTTTTTGGTGTTGCTTTATAAAATACCTTACCCATCATCATAATTTATACTGCACAGTTGTCTATGGTAGGAAATAACTCACCAGTTTGTGAGTAAGTGAGGATTTTAAAATGAAAGCAGCTCTCACTAAGTTCAGGAGAGCTAGCTGTGTGTTGTGTTTACATGCAGAAGACAACTGCTCAAGTCATCACTTGCCATTTGGCAGGCCAAACCCTGCATCCTGAGGTGGCCCACAGCATTCTCAAAAGAGATCTTTGCTGTAGCAACTGTCTTTGTTTATATGTGTGTATTTCATTCTTCCCTGTGTTCTACATTTCAGAACCACAAATAAGTTCCTACCTCATAGATCCACTTAGTCTGTCTTTTTTGTGGCCCCTCCATTTTTTACATCATCTATTTTTTTCTCTCTTCTGGGTTATTTTTTTTTCTCTCTCTTGCTCCTTACAACTTCCTGGGACTTTGGTTTGTTTAAACAAACTTAGGCCTTGATTTCTTTTTTAAAAACAATTTATTTAACTTAGAAAGACGCTTCATCCTGCATTTTTTAAAACTAACCTGTTAACATATTCCTTTAACTCACTTATTCTTTGTATTCTCTAAGGAGGCACTACAGTTCGAAAGGAGATCATCAAGAATAAAATCAGAGCCATTGGGAAGATGGCACGGGTCTTTTCAATTCTTCGGTAAGGATAACTCTGTCATTACAGTGTGGGATAAAAGCATTTTGAGAGTAATTTAGAAGTTGATTTCAGAACAGTTTTTTTAGAATTGGAGTTTGGTATTAGAACTGTTGGTCTTTGGGTTGAGTACAGTTTGAATCAGACCTACATGTTGAAGTGCCTAGAAATGCCTGGCAAACATTTATTTGGTATGAGCTTAGATACAGTGCAGTGAGTGCAGTGATTTAGTGTGGATTCTGGAGCCAGATTGCCTGTGTTCAGATCCTGGCTCTACATCGTGTCAGCTGTGTGATCTTGTGCCTCATTTTCCTGGTCTGTAAAAGAGTGATAATAGCAGATCTGCCTTACAAGGTTCTTTGGAGGATTATATGGGGTAATATATGGAAAACATTAGAACAGCACCTGACTATTAAATGGCTTTAATTGAAAAGCAAGACCTGGCTAATTGTTGTTAATTGGAATATTTACAGAAAACATCCCTTTCTTTGGGTCAGGGAAGGGGTAGGGAGAAGGAGAACCTATCCTCCATCTCCGCGCACCTTTTCTTAACTTCTTTCAAGTATCTTTGTAGGTACTGAGTGGTAGACACCCTAGCATTAACCCAGGGCTTTGATCTTCCTTTGCAGGGAAGAGAGTGAGAGTGTGCTGACTCTCAAGGGCCTGACTCCTACAGGTACGCTTCCTTTGGGTGTACTCTCAGGAGGAAAGCAGACTATTGAGACAGGTGAGTATGAGAAATGCTCCTTTCATGGCAGGTGTGCTCCCGTTACCTAGCAGTCAATGTCAAATTGAAACTTAGGGCTTCTTTCAATAAACGGTACTAAAGCAATTGGATATCTATCTCTGGGGGAAAATGGATCTCCATACACAAAAACTAAATCAAAATGAATTATAACTTAAATGTAAAATCTAAAACAGTAAAACTCCCAGAAGAAAGTATGGAAACTAGGCATTGGGGTAGATAAAGAAGTCCTTAAATATGACACAAAAAATACTAACCTTAAAAGAAAAATTGAATTAATGACTTTCCTGAAAATTAAGAATGTGTATTCACAGAAATTCATGATTAAGAAAGGAAAAAGACAAACCATAAACTGGGAGAAGATTTTTGCAGTACATATGTCTGACAAAGGACTTATATTCAGAGTCTATAAAGAACTACAACTCAGGGACTTCCTGGCGGTCCAGTGGTTAAGACTCCACGCTTCCATCATAAGGGGCACGGGTTCGATCCCTGGTCGGGGAACTAAGATCCCGCATGCCGCACACCGTGGCAAAAAAAAGTACAACTCAATGAGAAAAACACAAAACAACCAAATTTTTTTAATGGTCGAAAGATTTTAACAAACACTTAACAAAAGAGGGTATTAAAATGGCCAAAAAGCATATGAAAAGGTGCTTAAAATAGTTACTCATCTGGGAAATGGATATAAAACCACAGTGAGATACCACTACATATTCTCTAGAATGGCTAAAATTTAAAAGTGACAATACCAAGTGTTGATGAGTTTGTGGAGAACTAAAACTAGATACATTGCTGGTGGGTTTGTAAATTGGTTCAACCACTTTGGAAAACTGTTGGGCAATAACGCAAAACATATGTCTGCCCTACAACCCAGCAATTCCATGCCTGTTTTTTTTTGTTTATTTTATTTTATTTTTGGCTGCGTTGGGTCTTTGTTGCTGTGCGCGGGCTTTCTCTAGTTGCGGCGAGCGGGGGCTACTCTTCGTTGCGGTGCACGGGCTTCTCATTGCAGTGGCTTCTCTTGTTGTGGAGCACGGGCTCTAGGCATGCGGGCTTCAGTAGTTGTGGCTCACAGGCCCAGTTGCTCCGTGGCATGTGGGATCTTCCCGGACCAGGGCTCGAGCCCATGTCCCCTGCATTGGCAGACAGATTCTTAACCACTGCGCCACCAGGGAAGCCCCCATGCCTGGTTTCTATCGAAGAGAAATTAGTGCATATGTCCACCGAAGGATGTGCATCAGAATGCTCACCTTAGCTTTACTCATAATAGTCCAAAATGGGAAACAACCAAATGTCCGTCAATAGTAGAATAGATAAATTGTGTTATATTTATACAATGGAATTTACTCAGCAATAAAAAGTAACATTATGAATATGTGCAAAAACATGGTTGAATCTCACAGACATCATGGTAAACTAAAAAAGCTACACCGAGAAGAGCACAGACTGTCTGATTTATATGATGTGCAAGAACAGGCAGACTAACATTTCTGGGTGGGATCAAAGTGAGGTGGCGGGGCAGCAGCCGTGGCGTATATGGGCCTCGCGGTGCCTCTCATCATGATGCGCGTGTTCCGGGGCTTCGTCAGCTTCTTGGAGCCCTGGTTCATCCCTGAGGGTCCCAGCTGGGAGTTATCATCACCTTGTTGGTGACCTGTTCAGTTTGCGGTTATCTCTGGTCATGAAGAGATGTTAAATCACCTCCACACCTAGACCACCTTCCTTGACTTGCCTATTTTGGCCATCAGCTGCCTTAAACATTCACAACACATTTGAACATCTTATTCGACAATGCAGTATTTTTTTCCCGTCACCTTTTTTATACTTTGATGAATTATGTACCTACTTAAACTGTGCAGGCTCCATAAAATGTCTATGCACTCTTCTGAGATAGAAAATGCTGTTCTTCTGAGACATATATGACTCTCTCTTTGGAACCTGTGGATTTGAAGGTGGCTCCTGCCTGCTCACTACATGGGAATCAGCAAAGTGTTTAAGAACTGTTACAAGACAGGAAGACTCCAGTGGGGCGGTCAATAGGAGAACATGTTCAGAGGGAAGATCTGTCCCACTAGAATTATGCCAAAGTATATTTTTAGGATGAATTTATTTCTGCTATCTTTTGGAATAAATTATTTTTCTGTTTTCAAAAAAAAAAAAAAAAAAAAAAAAGAACTGGGACTTCCCTGGTGGCACAGTGGTTAAAAATCCGCCTGTCAATGCAGGGGACATGGTTTCGAGTCCTGGTCCAGGAAGATCCCCCATGCCGTGGAGCAGCTAAGCCCGCGAGCCACAGCTGCTGAGCCCGCATGCTGCAACTACTGAAGCCCGCGTGCCTAGAGTCCGTACTCCGCAACAAGAGAATCCACCGCAATGAGAAGCCCGCGCACTGCAGAAAAGAGTAGACCCCGCTCGCCACAACTAGAGAAAGCCCCCGCACAGCAACGAAGACCCAGCGCAGCCAAAAATAAATAAATAATTTTTTATAAAAAAGAGCTTCACCGTATCCCAGACACTGAAGTGAAACACTCGATAGGTATTTGTGCTTTCTGTTCTCAGAAACACAGGCAACAACAACAACAACAAAAAGGAACTGGCAGGCTCATCAATGGTAAAAGAAGTCAGAATGGCACGTCCTCTGGTGGGAGCATATGGACCCAGAAGGAGCACAGAGGACTTCTGGGGTAGTGGGAATGTTCTATATCACTATCTAGGTGGTAGTTACACAAGTGCATGCATATATAAAAATGTATTAAGCAGTACACTTCAGATTTATGCACATCATATGCCTCACTTGTGTGTTTTATACCTTAATTTTGGGGGGTTAGAGTTTCTCAATCAGAAAGGGAGTTTGCCTCTTTGCCTGCAAATCGTATCCTACAACAGTGCCTCAGTCACCTCTTCAACCAGAGTGTCAGTTCTGAAAATTATGTGGGCGTTGACTTTAAGGAGAGGGCTTTATGGAACCCAGGAATGAAAAGGTTGATATTTGTCAGAATAAACAGATCTGGTCAAGCAAGGGGAAGAAATGTGAGATCAAATCATTGGATGACTAATTCTAGGCATGAAAACTGGAGTTGAAGCATTAACAACGTAAAGTAGAGTTTCACTGCTTTTTTGCCCCCCTTGTTTTTTTGTTTTTTGTTTTTTGTTTTTTATTTTTGGCTGTGTTGGGTCTTCGTTTCTGTGTGAGGGCTTTCTCTAGTTGTGGCAAGTGGGGGTCACTCTTCATCGCGGTGCGCGGGCCTCTCACTGTCGCGGCCTCTCTTGTTGCGGAGCACAGGCTCCAGATGCG
Organism: Eubalaena glacialis; assembly: GCF_028564815.1. Taxonomy (NCBI): domain Eukaryota; kingdom Metazoa; phylum Chordata; class Mammalia; order Artiodactyla; family Balaenidae; genus Eubalaena; species Eubalaena glacialis. Next base: position 109,275,930 of record NC_083724.1, read on the forward strand.
CAGGCTCAGTAGTTGCGGCTCACGGGCTTAGTTGCTCCGCGGCATGTGGGATCTTCCCAGACCAGGGCTCAAACCCATGTCCCCTGCATTGGCAGGCAGATTCTCAACCACTGCGCCACCAGGGAAGCCCCCCCCCCTTGTTTTTTGAATTGCTTCTACTTAAGTTTTTCTTTTCCTTGTCACCCTGCCTCTTATAGGAATTCTTTGCATTTTGTGAACATTCCAGGGCTATTGATTAATAGGAACAGCCCCCTTTCCCCCTCTTCTTTTTATAGGATTGATTTCCTCCTTCTCTTTCAAATTGAATACTGAAATATTAGAGTTTAGTTATTCATAAGGAAGAGTGAACATTTTCTCCTTGGAAGTATAAAATTAATTTTCTTAACTTCTGTAGTTTCAT